>NC_089854.1:44809224-45409224 GCF_036373705.1 Amia ocellicauda | reverse complement strand
CCCATTAAGCAGCAATTAACCTCAGGTAATGTCTAGCTCCTGAAATGTCACATAGTCAAGAGTCAAGTCAGGCAACAGTGAATTTGAAGAACAGGACTTTTCAGAACAGAATAAGGTTGCACAATAACTTCTAGAACAGATTTGAAGGGTTGTGTCCTAAAACAACCTTTCAAATACATTCAGGGATACAACCCTTTGCTAAAAGAAAAATTTAAGAATGAAAAGGAAAACCCAAAGACTAACACTGAACTGAACCATTGGTACAAATTTTCCACTTTAGCTGTACCACAATCAGGAAAAAAATAGTCAGATGCTTATAGTAGTGTTTCAATTCCAAAGCACCTTTTAGGATTGTATTTTAGGAAATTAATGCATGGGTTTAGTCATTGAGGGACAGCCATCTACTAACACCAGCAATAGATCTGAAATGCTTATTGATCTTAATTATTAATTCCTGCACATCCACTTGCCATTTTAGCAAAATTAATATTAATCAAATCTAGAAGTTTTGCAGGATGTTCCTTTCAATTTAAAGAGCTGGTGCATTAATGCAGGTTTTGTTTAGTCTACCCTTCACAAAAATAAGGAAAGAAAAATATCATTATTTTCATAATGTACAGATTTGTACATAAAGTCTTAAAACTACTTAATGCATTCGCTTTATAAAAAAGTTGCAAACTTATACAAGTAGGATTTAAATGGAAAAACATTGTAAAGCTTTTAATGCCTTTTACTTCTTCATAAGAGCAAAGGGAACTGATGATTAAAGCAAATAAAGACATCTCTACACTACTTGCTAAAGTGGCGACAAATGTTTCAAGGCTAGGCATCTAATGGAATTCATAAAGACCGCATCTGAAAAATAAAGGGAAAGCAAATGGAAGAGTCTGAATGCTTACACATTATGCTATATGCTATATAGAAAAGGTGGAAGAAAAGACAAATATGCTAACAGAGCTTCAGGTCCTTAGACATTAACACGATGCATATAGGTACTACTGTGCCTACGTCATGAACCATGAAATGAAAGTGAAATACAGGTCTAAATGTTGATCTGAGCAGATATGAACTGCTGCAAATGTCTAATTTCAAGGCAGTACTGCAGTTCCAGCTTTTATCACATCTTCTCGGTTTCAAAGTGGGGCATAAAAGCCTGTACATGTGTACACCATTGTGCTACACGTAAATAATGAAGAGGAAGAAGAAAATGCACTTTTCAGAGACAGTTGTAGCACCATAGGGCTGTGCGATATGACGATATAAAAACGTCTATCGTTTCATATTATGCTATATCGTTTATAGAATGGTGTCGCAAATTACAATCTTTACGGCAGTATTTTTCGTCATTTCGTCTTCCCGGTTCTTCCACACGTGCTGGATGCGGCAAGAAATGTGCATCAGAAACACAGACATGGAGCACAGAGAACTGGACACGGAATAACTATCATAACCAAGAGATACTTTAATGCGCAAGCGCACACGTTGCGCCCCGCTCTCGTCGCCGCGCTAAACTCGATCTGCAAGCACCCCCAACCCCCGCTAATTTAGATTGATATAATTTGTATAAAATTAATAATAACGTTTGTTTACATTTTAATAAATTGTAAAGCAATGCAAACACATGCAGAAAGTATAATTTTATTTTTATTAAGATGGTGAAGTTGTTCAACAGTTGTATTATTATTATAACTATTTTGTATTAACAACGTGCTGTACTTGTAAGCAGAATCGAGACGCGACAGTCAGAAAGAAATGTCTCTGTCCAGCAGATGTTAATGCGCCACTATAAACCCGGCTGTGGTAAATCTGCCTGAATCTGTACCTTACAGCGCATGTGTTGCGTGATTAGTATCACGTGTGTTATTGTGGTTATGTGACAGTAAATCATAATGTGTATATGTATATATGTGCTCTGAGGAAGATAAGTCGAAACGCGTAAGCATTATGATGTTCACTTTTTCTCTAATAAATAATTTTTGAGACATCGGTGAATATGGACTGTTTTTAGACGGGAGCTGCTGTCCATTCTTGACCGGATAATTGTTCTATATCCCTGGGATAAGGCACCCCGCCTTTAAGATTTATTAAAATTATTGTAACGCCAGCTATTGTTAAACTATATATATATATATATATATATATATATATATATATATATATATATACACACACATACACATACAAACGTATATTTATCCCATAACAACATAACACACGTAATAGTAATCACACAACACTTGTGCTGTAATGTGTTGCATTCTGCATATATTTACCATGACAGCTTGCATGTAGGATTTGTTAGTTTTGCTTATTGAAGGAATAACGAAATACTTGTAGTTTGAATGTCTTTGGTCTTATTTTGTGGCTTGATTGGATAAAAACAAGATATATCGTGTATCGCCCAAACTTCTAAAAATATCGAAATATTATTTTTAAGTCATATCGCCCAGCCCTATAGCACCACATGGGGAAGCAGAATGCCCTGATTCTACAACTTGCTCTTTAAATTCCTTGAATTTGAAAGCAGCAATGATTATAGCAGCTGAATGGGATTTTATTTGAAGCTTTTTGTAGTTGTTGACTTGCATCTGGTACCATACTCACTGTGGTGGCACAGTTAATGTCCTTCCACACTATTGCTTCCCTGGAGAGATCCGACACCTCGAAGAGATTGTCCACTATGACTTCCCCAATCATGTCGTGACTGGTGAACCGGTCAAAGTCGTACACACTGAAGTGCAGCTTCCGGTTACACAACTGATCGTACGCAACGGGAAACTGGAAGGTCTCGTCAAAGATGGGATTGAGGGTTTTTCGGTGAACCCGAGTCTGAAATTTCTTTTTCCGGTCCGGAAGCAGGTACATCTTGACATAAGGGTCCGACGTGCCCGTGAAATCCTTGGCTGGCAGTTCCAACGCTTTGACGATTTTAACAATGAGCATCTCGTTCTCATAGTCGTACTGCAGAGCAAAGTTCAGTTTTCCGCAAGTCTGAACGTTCTCCTTATTGTCGTCCTCCGAATCCACGGACTTTTGTTTGTAAAGTTCTGGCTTTATTCGCCCAATGCTGGTAGAGGTTGATCTTCTTTGCAAACTGCCCATGCTAAAATCCACACTGGACACATGCATCTGCCGAGGCAAATGTCTCCGGAAGGAGTTATGCCTATCAAAAAGACAGATAAGAATATTACATTGATCATTAGATAGAAACTGCACCTACTTAGAACAAGAGTCTGGTGCTTAATCTTTGGCAATTTCCTCATTTCTGAAAACACATTTAGATTAAGTTTTGCTGCACTTCTGTCAAGCCAAAAATGTTATATTAAGAAAATAAAATATAAACTATTACATTTGGTAATTTCATTATATGCTTCATACATGAATCATTTAATCACCACACACTGCAAAATATTGTATTGCTAATTCAATTAGGAAGTACTATGCTAGTTTGTTACTTGCCCCCAGTTTAAATTGCTGAATTAGAGTTGAATATCTCATGTTAGTTTTTAATGCATTATATTCTGAAACTTGCAATAATATACACCTCATTAAAGCAATTGGTGGAAATGCAGCCATTTTTATTTTCTTCCCATTTGTTAATGACAGTCAGCCTTTTCAGAAACCCCAGGCTTTTTATTTAGCCTGCCTGTTTCCTAGCAACTAACACTGGTTTTCACTAACTCTTGGAGGCAATGTCTTAAGCCATTCATTATATTATGTCTAATGGTTAAAATACAGAACACTGAATTAGAACTAGAAAGCAGGCAAATGCCTCAATTAGCAAAGCTGGCACCCCTTCTGTAAAACTTGACCCTGATGTTAAACACCATGTACATGGCAATACATCCTTGTTTTGTCAAATTAGAAAACAAAACTTGTGTGCATAGGATGTCTTTACACGTTTATATAAACTAGAATACTGCTAACAATCTGGTATGCAATTACAGAGAGAAGGTATGCTTTCTCAGATTTTCTATGAAAACCATTAGGTTGTCTGCACCTCATGACTACTCTCAATGGCTTTCAGTGTACTAGTACATTAATGATTGCAACTTGTTTCTTGAAATACATCTGCTAAGGCATCAGGTCCTGTGAACGGTGTGACCAGTACATTGTTTGACTGAGGTATGTACCACTCTATAATTAGAACTTTCGCTTTTCAGTTTTTAATTCTCCCCTTCTGTAGATCTATACAATTGCTTTATATAAAAACATTTGCATTTAGAAATCACATGCAGTGCCAGTAACCTTTTCTCCTCTGCAAGTCACTCAAGAAGTAACAGGAAGATCTTAAATTTCAGGTGTTCCATTCTTACATTAGCAATCCCAATGGCTGTCTTATATACCCAGTTTTATTTGGATGTGGGTCCATCAATCAGTTACAATTTGGGGCTCTTTAAACCGCAACATAGCACATAACCCCCGAGCTAAACTAAAGGTCAATAATGGTTGCTTACTGGAGACAAAATGCAGCTGTTTCCTTGGTCCCATTGCATCTGAAAATTCAATGGCACATCAGTTCCACTTAGCCAGGTTTCTAATTACACGGCGCTCGTTAAATACCGAGTCACAGAAACAAATAGACAAATAACGGATTGTTTAATTATGGGGGTAGTTTACTACTGTTGCCATGGCAGCACAATTCACTTACTTTTTATAGGACCTCTGGTATTAACATGATTATAGGGATCATGCAAATGAAGCTGCTTTTCTTATTACCATATACTTAGAAACCAATAATGCCTTCCTTTGCTTGACATTTTGGACATGACACCATAAAAAGAGAACTGAAAAGATGCTATTCTGATGACCAGACTTGATATTATGTACATAAAAAAAGAAAGTCAAGCTACATATGCCACATACAACCATAACTTCAGAGTGCTAAGTTTTTAGGTTTGCTGTACCTAAAGATAAAGTGATGCGATACTACGACGAAACAGACATCATGCTTCACAGTAGGTATGATTAACTAGTCAATAAAGGTTTCCACCCCCACAGGCATACTTTGCTCCCTCTTTTCAAAACCATTTAATTGAAGACTATGAGGGGTGGGGAAGCATCAAACTTTGTAAGTTTAGTTTAATTTCAATAATTTACCTGCTGTAATTGTTGCATACCACAATTGTCCATATATGCAACTCAATTCCTTAAGCTTTGCGTCATGCTCTTTCAGTGTATTGTAAAATTCACAGGATGATTGTCTTGCAATCAAATTCTGTGGTAATTTATCATTATTCAGGAGGCAATTACTAAGACAATTGGAAATGTATACCAATAATTACTGACCCAATACATTACCGTTGTTTGATGAGGTATATAATGCAGCTGCATGAATACTTTGGTCCAGACGTGACATTGCTTCTTACCAAGTAATTTTGAAGAACATGGTAAACATTATTTTCACTCTACAAGCCTATAATGTAAACCAAAGGGGTTGATTGGAGGAAAAGGACTAAGTGTACCATCTGATAATACAATATGCTGCATTCCCACAAGTGCTTTGTGAATTGACACACTTAAAGCACTTTGGGATCCTTTGGGATAAAGTGTTACTGCAAGATCAATGTACAACACATTTAGGGAAACAATCCAATTCTGACCATTTTATTCAAAAAACATGAAGATGTAAAGACCATTCTTAGAGTTTGGAAGATTATCACATAACAATACAGTCTACACATCTATAGAAAATGGAAAATAAATGTTTTGTTGCTTCATAACTAAGCAAAACCATGAACTACATAGCAGCTTTAGTCAAATCATTTGAAGTCAGCAATTAAAAAATGCACATGCATGTGATTGGCAATTGAATTTACAGTACAGTATGTCTGCAGTGCTTTCAAGTACAATTACTTGTATTACAATAAGAGGAGCTCAAGAGAGTTTGATCAGTTCTATAGAATAAGGTTAAGGCATTTAAATATTTCCACAAATATGTCTAGGGCCTGCAACCCTAGTCTTGGAGGGGACAAATCAAACCAGTTTTACACATCAATCAATTCACAAAGACATTAACAAATTTAATTCTAGTCAACTTTGCAGCCATTTTTGTAACTGTAGTAACCTTGGAGAACATTTGGAAGCAACACATTAATACCCTTTAACTCTACAGGATCAGAGTTCCTTGTAATTGAAGAAGTGACTTGCATAATTCATCAGTAACCAACACGTGTTCCCAGTCCTTAGAAACTGGCACTTTACGAGAGTGACCTACATAACTAGCAGGATTTGGGCTCTCCAGGACTAAGGTTGGAAACCACCATCTAATGCTTTCATCGAGACTAATAATGTACACTCATTTTAAAAAGGTCACCACAAGCTGTATAATGTTCAGTAGTAGTTTCGACTCAGGGCTGAATTACCTGGATGATGAGGTAGGTTCAGTGATCTGCCTCTGGATTCTGGCATGCTTAATGAGGTGTTCCTTCAAAGCACTCTGCACCTCAGCTGGGATATCTGGAGAGGTCTGGCTAATCTTCATTGCAGCCTCCAGAAGCTTCACTGAGCTCTTCCCATTTTCTTTGATCTCCTTTTTTTCCTCGGTTTCCACCACCTCTGGAGGGGCGCTGGGGATAGTCTGAGGGACGTTATTGGCATGAGAGGTGAGAGCTTTGTTCCTCCAGCACGGCCAACAGAGCTTCCAAAAGACAAAGAGAGAGACTACCAAAAGGGCAAGCCCACAGAAACTGACGACTACAGCAAGGAGACTGACCGAGATATCTACAAACAACCAGAGTGTAATAGTAAGCAACCAGCATGACAGACAAACACAGAAGAGAGAGAAAGAGAGAGAGAAAAGTAGTTGTGAGAAAGAAAATGCTTCAGATATTAAAAGTAAGCAATATCAGCATGCAATGCAGTAAAGTTAAAAGGGGCTTTAGTTTTAGTTATTTTTGCATGGAATTTGCCAGTAACAAGAGCCTTCTAAAATAATACAATTGTATCCCAAATGCTATAAACATTATTGAACAAATATTTTAACAATTCAAGATGTTCCATTTAAACAATTTTATTTAACATTGTCTGTACCACAAACTACATAAGAGGAAAGGTATTTTACAGTTGTTTTTTGTATTACATAATTAAATATCAAACAGTTCTGGTTTCAAATGATAGCATACTCAAATGCCATGGTTTGTAACATTAATAAAACAAAAATATACTGGGACTCTTTGCAAAGCCCAAGTAAAATAAAAGTAAAACAAAAAGGCTGTATCAAAACAATATAAAATAGTCAATAAAGTAGACAAGGTTGTTTAAGCACACACATTATATATACATGTTTATACAAGTAAGGTGTAAAACAAAATTTTATAGTATTTTGGAGCCTTTTACAATACATTTAAATACTGGTTTACAATTAAGTAAGTGTGTTGGTTATTGCAGACTTCTGTATTCAAATTTCATCCTAAACTGTAGTGACCATGAATAGATATTGTCCTGCTAAAACAAAGAAATCAAACATCTCCCATCAGTGAATTGGATTACATATTTGGCCAAGGGAACATGTAAATGTCAACAAAATATTTATTATGCATGGGAAGAATGAACTATAGATAGTTTACTGGTGAAATGTATGGAGTACTTATAACCATTAACTGGATGTACTGAAAAGGCTTAAAATTTAACAAAATATAACTACCTAAACTGTCTATGCTTCTCAATCTGTCAATATGTACAGTAATCTGCAGTTACAAGGGGGTCAAGTCATTAAACTATTATATATACACAAACAAACTTTTAATGAGGCAATAAACTTTCCCTACGGTGAACACTACTGTTGTCCAATGGTTGTGAAGACTAAATTATCACCAGCAAGCAAGAATCACTGGAGGGAAAACCTCCAGTGGAAAACCCTCCGCAAATTCAGACAATACACATACCTAACTATCCACCAGTCACAGTAATGCATCACAGTACTAATATATTAAATATAATAAAGAGCTTATTGTAATGCAGTGGTGTGAACACTCATGGAGAGTAAAATGGTCTGGTTACACAAGATGTAAAGACGGGTGACAAGTTAAAGGAAAAACCAACATCAACACCAACAGTGTCTCAGTAAGGTGTTGGGCCACCACCAGCCGCCAGAACAGCTTCAATGTGCCTTAACAGATTCTGCGAGTCTCTGGAACTCTACTGGAGGGATGGAATACCATTCTTCCAAAAGATATTCCCTCATTTGGCGTTTTGATGATGGTGGTGGAGAGTGCTGTCTAACACATCGGTCCAAAATCCAAAACAAAGGCGTCCAATTGAACGGAGATCTGGTGACTGCGAAGGCCATAGCATATGATTCACATCAGTGATCCCCCGTGCCCTGTGGATGGAGGCATTGTCATCCTGGAAGAGATCACTCCCATCAGGATAGAAAGGTTTCACCATAGGATAAAGGTAATCACTCTGTAATGATTTGCAGCGACCCTTCCCAAGTGGACCCAAACCATGCCAAGAAAATGCCCCCCACAGCATAACATAGCCTCCGGACCCCCTCACTGTAGGGATCAAGCAGTCAGGCCTGTACCATTCTCTGGGTGTCGCCACACATGCACTCGCCCACTTGTCGAGAACACTAGCCAGTTGAGCACCGTTTGTGCCCCAATAATGACCACTCTTTCAAAGTCACAAAGATCTTTTCCTCTTGCCATCTTGATCCAAAATCGAGGTCAACTGGGCCTGCTCAGCATTTTTATACATGCCACAGAGCGTGATAGGATGTTAATGCTTAATTGTATCATGCAGTACACCTCTTTGGGGGCATCTACATTCGTTCTGTTCCTCCACTCATTTATTCAGGTTTTTCCTTTCATTTGTCACCTGTCTGTATTTTGCATGTGTTGGTTTAATGTGCAAATATGTTTATTTGTAGATCATTACACAGCTGGTATATTTTCATGCATGCTGGGTACATTTAGTTACTAGAAAATGTATATGAACATTTTCGAAGTCTGATAAAGGAGAGCAAGATTGACAGATGATTACAGCACTGATGCATTTAAAATATTAAAATTTCTAATACAAATATTTGTATTCATATATAGGTATTGCATACATTATTCAGTTCACAACTGCTATGAAGTTACAAAAGGTGTTGATACTGGCTGAACCTGACATATTAAATATGAATTATAGATGTTCTCAAAAAGAAGAAAAATTCAACTTACAAGTCTCAAAATGAATATTTTTAGTGCCATGAAACTTGTGTGTATATATACACACAAACACACACATTAATTAAAAACAGTGGACAAATCTGAGTTCTTGTTTATGAAAACCAATCTGAATCCTATAGAACAGAATAATTATTATCTTAGATTATCTTAGAGTGACCATGTGATGTGAAGTAACAGACACAGCATTGCCTTACAGGAGGAACTGCCACATCCTTTTAAGTGTAGCATCCCCTAACCAGACATTACAGCTAACTCTCCGATTGAACATGAATTGTTATTTTTGTGTGTCTATGTGTACACATTGTGTTTATTAGTATAGACTGTTACATTACATTCAGCGCAATGTTCCAGCATCCCTTCTTAAATTGGTAGTCCTTTCCAGCTGGGAGTAGCTGGACCGGTTAACTTGTCTCATTGGTTATTTGGCGGATTAAAAAATGCTTGTGGAAATGAGGGTGCAGTAGTATTCAGTGAACGAGGCATTAGACGTTCTCATCATGAAGCAAAACTCTTAAACTCAAGATGAAAGAACTATCCGAACTCGATAAGGAAATCACATTTATTATAATTGTTTTCTGCAGTATACCAAAATTAAGTTATGCAGAGTAGAGTACACAACACAGAATCTAAGGATGAGATGAATGCACACCAGCCAAAACAATCTTGTTTTTCATTCTAGGTTTTTTCTCTAGTATTGTATAATGGACATTTCCAAAACACACAACAAGCTCTGAAAACCCAATAAAATTGCTCCCATACAGTTTAAATGAATAGGAATATTTGCTATAAAGGTTTTCCAACTATATACTACTATGCTGTCAATATTAGTAGCGTCTGAGCTCTCCATCCAAGCTCTATGATGTACAAGTTAATAGCTCATCAGCTTGAAAACATCTACAAAATAAGACCATAACCTACAGATTCAACCCTCTGAAGATCCATTTCACTTGCTGCTAATGTTTACTTTGTGTGCCACAGCCAAAATATTGTTCACATACTGCAGAGATTGTTCAGACTGCTCTTGAAACAGTCATGGCATGCCATCCGTTGTTTCAGTTTAATAAAAACTTGGATATAGTGCACTAAAAGCTATTTCAGGTACCATCAATCTCAAACATCACATGCATTTTTCATACTGACTCTAAGGGGATTCTCAAAGCAGTTTAGCATTGTATAGGTTAAGAGTACTAATACCAGATTATGCAAGCCCAGCTCTGCTCTAGAAATGTCATTGCTTTTGTCTTTACAGTGGTATAATTACACGAATCACTCAAAGCAAAGAAATGCATTGAAGAAAACATCTTCAGCTGCTAGGATTCAATAGTGGTGTGTTCAGATACATGATGAATTAAATTAGGAGCTTTGGTTTTTAATATTAAAAAAATACACAGATCTGACTTTAATCTTAATAACATCTTGATCGTTTCAAATACGATGGCAGCCAGATCAGTTTTAAGTCAAGTTTAAATGGGAATGGATGTATCGCTCCCCATTACTGTTGCATTCTAGTTAAGCCTGAACGAAAATGGGGAAAGGAAAATAAATCCATTGGATTATAGCTGAATAAAACAAATTTGCAGTGGTCTTTGATTCAGTTACTGGGATTACAGGAAAATACCCATGGTGTCATACAATGAAGTTTAACCATATGAGTAAAGTTATTAGATGCATTGTCTGCAAATTAACCATTAGTATAGTTGTGACACAGAAACTACCATGCCTTCCTGTGTGTAGCTAGACTATATTTTTTATACATTAATAATTACAACTACTGAATAGAGTTGGTAATATTCAATGACCTCTACTAAAATCATAGAAAACTAAATATAAAACACTCCACAGATAGTACTGTTTTTAGCTAGTTTTAGACCATTCCATATACACACACACACACACACACACACACTTATTTTTAAATGGGATTTAATTCTCAGTCTTATATCTTAAGTACCACCAGGATGAGTGATTAAAAGGACATTTGCTTATTGGACATGTATTATTGCCATGGCAACACACATACCCCTTTTTAACTTCTAATAAGTCTCACATGGTTTAAAAATGTCTCTTCGGTTGATTAAATCACAGACCAAGAGTTACTCAGGGCCATGTCAAAGCTATGATGGCCATCCAGGAATCTTGCAAACGGGAGCAGGTGGCTTGATTGCACTTCGGCAAGCAATATAAATGTAGTGAACCCACTCACAATATCTGAAAAGCATCCCTCTGCTCATCACAAAAAACATCCAATCAGCAGGTCTCATTGGTACACCCACCTCACTGTTTTGCCATTAGCTCCACTTGGTAGTCTCATTCAATGCTAATTGGTCACAATCTGCTAAAGAAACTAGTACAATTTAACTTCAGACAAGGTCTCACAGGTGCTTACACCAGAACATGGCATCCTTGAGCTTTAAACAGGTATGCCCTGTATGCACTGTTGAAAGGCAAGCTTCTGCCATAGATGTCTTACACCTCACATTTTCTTTGAAGTCTTACCTAACCAGCACAGTGTGCACACAATTGGCAAAGTGGTAACTGGTAGGGGCTGTTACACAGTCCTACCACACAGTCGATACAATCTATCAAACACTCATTAGGAAATGTGTAACACCAGTATTCTACTCTCACACCCTCCCCCCACCAATTTATGAGATGTGCGATGCCCTGGCCACCACTAATAACAATTTTCAGGAGTACAGGACATATCCACACAGGGCGAGGTCCAATTCTTTCATAGGCTTGATTTCCACTACAAGCCTGGTTGCCTCTCTGCTGTGGCTGATTGATTAACGGACTGACATTCAGGTTATGCCTTTCCATAAAAGCCAACAGCATGGCACGTGGCAGGGTAACACTAATTTAGCCCGTGGTTTTACAACTCTGAAGCCTGATCACATCCGATGTATGAAAGTAAGCATGGCAGTGACAGGGGAATACATTAGAACACCAGAAAAATGACAAGAGCCCGCTGGCCCTTCTGGTTCATTTTGTTTCAAGTAGACAAATAGACACCTGAAATCCACCCAGACCATTCTTACAGGAACCCAAAGAGTCAGGTTTAGTTTTATTGCTTTTGTCCAGTCCCACACCACTTTTAGATGCAAGGAAATTGATCCCACTTCTGAATGTGTCCCATTTTCATGGTTGAGTTTGAAACACTCCTTGGTGCTGACCACCCTATCAAGGATTTGGAACACCTAGTGCTGTTGCCAACTGTAGGTGGCACAGTTCACAGCACCCCAGGAAATCCATACCCATGCCAGAGTACAGGTCAAGGGTCAGTGCTGCCATCTCTCGGATTAGACTTTAAAAAGAGGGTCCGATTGCTTGCGCTCTCTAGAGACTGGATGACATTGTTCCAAAGGGCAGGCATTTTTCACCATAGTCCTGGTCTAACACCCAGTCACTCCCATCCTGCATTTTTGAAATTTCACTAGTTTAAATGACCAAGTAGTCTTCATCGTAGCTACTACTGAAGGGAGCAGCAAGCCGCAAAGTGATATCACACGTCTCCCCAGAGTGCCACCTATTGACTCCAAAGGTGGACAGAATTTCAAGGGTCTTCCTACCTTAGTGTTATGGGGATTCTTTGGGATAAAAAACGCCATATACATTATATAAATGTATTACTAATGTGGCATAATTGTAAGTAAGTAGTGCAAATACATATCAGCAAGATGTGCATCTACAAGTCATACTCAAACGCAGCCATGTCTTAAATAAAATGATGCATCCTTGACAAGTTTATTGAAGCATTTCTGGAAAATGTCATATTTCTATTGCAAAGTAAATGCGTTTCTTTGTAGATCACAGCTATCTTAATCTCATGGTGATTGATCCATCATTAATTTGCTTTCACTTCCAACATGTTTTAAAATTCCATTTGTCCTCAATTACGGAGCGAAGGAGAAGACATGAGTGGCACCTAAATTGCCCCTTGTTTCTTGCACATTTTATTTCCTGGCTAGATTCTTCTATTCAATTGAAATGCTTTTTCATTACAAATGAAAACCAAATGTGACTAACTCTGGCTATTAAACACAATTAAAGAAAATATGTCTAATAAATCCATATATGCACACACTACAAAACATTTAATTCACAGGGTGACAGTATGAGTACCAACATATATACAGAATACACACCTTGCAAAACATTGTTTTACTTGCTGATTTTAATAATGAAACAAAACAAAAACATTACATTATACATGCAATTTATAGAATCGGTGCTTTATGAGCAAACTAATAAATCGAGGTTAATATTGATTATATTTAATCCTGCAGCTCCTACTTGCAAATACACACAATGTCTTCAGTTATTCCTGATCATACAACTTCTCTGAATATGAAGGACTGTCGTGTTGGTTTTAAAAGATGCCATTCAGATTAATTACATTGGTAGGTTTGCTTCAAATTAAATTTACATGTGATTATACATTTTGAATGTAGCCTCCTTTGTATATATGTTCTAATTTATATTCTAGAATATAATTTTAAAGCTAGAATGGCTTAACATATTACCAGAACACCAAAAGCAAACGATTCCGCGAATATGGCATAAGTCTATACTTCATCTATACAGTTGCAAGCAACGTTTCTTTTTATGATGCTCACTGCCATGCATTTGTATGAATGAACACGTACATTCATTCAGAGATTTATTTTTTCTCCCTCACTGAGACATAGACGAACATGTCTTGTTGCACATATGCTTTTTCGAAATAAACCTGTGTGTGTGGGAGACATTTCACCGAGTGTCTTAGTCACCAGCCCACACTTGGCCACTGAAGTCATGCCCGTAACACCAGCACGCATTTTGTTCCACTAACCGACTTCAGAAGTCATTCATCTCTTCACATCTATGTAATCTGGAGTATTTTCTCAGCTACGAGTCAAGAAAATTGCTCTGCAAATGTCTTTAAAGCAGCAAGATACTGGTGCGATTATATGAAAGAGCTCGAAGCAGCCTGGATCGCAGCACGGACAGGAATTGCTACAGTGGGAGCCACAGTCAGAAAACCTGTTGAATTACTGGATACAGCTACAGGTGGGAGATCTGCTTTTCTCGAAGCATTTAAACGGCTTGTAAATAAAATGCGATCCATTTGAACGGAATGAGTAACAGCAATTCAACGGGTACAATAAAACCTCCTTTAGTGTGATTTCCAAGAACCGTTTCCAGGAACGCGATGCTATTGCTAAACGCCTGCTACTACTCCGGACGCACCAGAACAATAAAATAAGGTGTATTCATAATAAATCACTTTATTCGTTTTAATAGATACAATATTGCATACTTAATGTTCTATATAACACATACATAAAAGTTCCTAAAAACTGTTTGAGTTGAACTTCTATCAACACAAGGCTGTTGCCATAAATGTGAGGGGCGACAAAATAAATAACAACCTGACGCCCACTCAACCTACTGCACCGTTAGCAGCTTTTACATCCCACACACTTGAGTTCAGTGTGCACTATCAGCAGGTACAGCACTGAAGGAGGGTAAAAAAAGCAGAAAGTAGGGGGGGAAAAAAGCCAAAGACTGGAATCCAATTTACCTGTGGTGCCTTTACCTGGTATGGTTCTCTCCAAGGGGAAAATATCGGAGCATTTTTCCCGATCCACCTGTCCTCCAAGGCAGAGCTCTGTGACAATCTGTAGAGCCTTTTTACACAGGCTGATACCGTCCTCCGTTGCGCTACTCATGTCTTCCCCCTTAAGCCATGGCTCTCTGTTGGATTCGTGAAGACGGGGTTGCTAGAGAGACACCATCTGCGCTACTGCACGAACTGGCGATGCTGTGAGAGAGTGGCAAGCCTGGTGAACACAAGCTTCCTCATGATATTGACCATAGAGCAAGCCTGACTCCCAGAGTGCTCTGGCACAGCTGCTTCTCTTAAACAAAGACCGCTCAGCTCCTCGCAGGCTACCATACCACCACTGTCCAATAGGAATACAGCCTAGGTTGGGAGGGAGACAGGTGCTATTGTTCATTTGTTCGGGGTTTCAAGTGTCCCGCATATAATTTACTTAATTGGAAAGGAAGTAAATCAAATAAATAAAAAGTCAACTTTGAATGATACTTACTTTGCATTAATTCCACTAATAACAACACTACATGACGAAAGTACATTTTCAAGACCCCAGGAGTTTTAAATGGACCATTTTTGTGTGTGATTTTATATACTGTTTTATGCACGTTTTGATTTGTCCATGAATAAAGGGTTGGAAACCATAGCATGCTTAAGATGTCAGGGGCTTTTCGATTTCCAAAAGTTGTATTGCAATAGATGAAAACTGAAAGCTTTTGTGTGACTGACATGGAAATAATACTAATTTCATTTTAAGCTAATTGTGAAAAGAGTGAAAGCTGATTTTTTGTATATATATATATTTCATTAGACTGAAACCACAGAGGGATTCTTTTTTAATACCATACGTTTGTAAGTGTGTAATTAGACACTTTACATGTATTTAGTAATGCTATGTTCTCAAACAATGAAATAATTCTGTTATAAAATGAATTTGAATCCATCTTCATGGAAGAGTGAAAAAGTAATTAGCTACAAAGCATTAGTAATGATATTATACGGGGTCATTTTATTTGAATGCATACACTGGCACTCTTGGTTGCCTAGTTTCCAAAGGTCAGCATTATAGTACCCATATTCTCCTTAAGGAAATCATCATTGATGTTTAATGTTAACATTGATTCTTATGTATTCTTCTTCTTCTTGTTCTTCTTTTTCTTCTTCTTCTTCTTATGCTATTTTTACAATAATCTATCTGTAAGCATGGCCTTATTTTTAATGGCATAATCTTGCATTTGAATATGATTATTAAAAGAAATATAAGGAAATAATTGCCCTGTTTACAGATGCTAGATTATGATGATGATGATGATGATGATGATGTTAGATAGGTATGTAGCCTAATATTAGTTTATTTAATTATTCCATCTCGGAGTACTCTTTGGTAGGATCAGTCGCGAGGCATTGTGGTTGAAATTGAAAGTTATCCAGGCAACGTTTTTTCCACCAGAAACAGCAATGCCTAAACATTAGCCTGTTGATGTTTCTCTAGTGAGATTGGGTTGGTTAAATCATTAGTTTAATCGAGTAATACTTATGATTCAGGAGAGCAACAGTCTTTCAGATATTATACATAACTTAATCCACAATGGCCTGGAGACTGTGGTAATTTAGACCAATTAAGTCAATCATTGATTCAATTAAATGATTCAGAGATCAGGTAAAATTTTATCCAGAAGCCTCTGTGACTCTCAAGGACACTGTTTCTCTCTCAACTCATTTTCCTCCCTCCATCCCCCCCTCTCTCTCTGGTTTAATTATAATGTAATGCTTTACAGCAGGGGTGCACTACTCAATTACTATTAACAAATCTATTTTATTATACTGCTTTTCAGTTGAATGCATAGGCACATGGAAGATCAATATGAACTGGATGTTGCAGGGCCAGAGCAAAACCTTTTGCTGATTAAATAAAAAGTTTTTTTTAGTTTAAAACATGTGAGAAGCACTTTGTCAAATCTTTACTTCACAGTGTTCCCTGATGGCCAAGCTATTCATCGAATTGCAACCAAAAACCCCATATATATTTTAATCATTTGTGTGCTTCCAATGAACATACAGTTTACCCAGGCATTGCCCCCCAAAATATAATAAGCACTTTGAATGAAATATAAAAAGACGGTAGAAGTCACACAAGAAATGTCAGAAATGTTTAAATCTAGAGAAGGACACCATGTGTATGTCAAATTTAAATGCAAAAGTACGAATTTTAGTTATAACCAGTTTTTAATTTAGCACCACCCACTGGCAGTGGAACTGAATAACAACCCAAACTGATATATTTTGTGAGGGGGCTATGTGTGGCATGATATGATCATACAATTGCTTTCTGGGATTACCTGACAAGAAGGTAGAGCATTGTTAATGGAAAACATAAAATAAAATAGGACATCGTCAATATGACCCAAATAAGTACATTTGAACCTAAACTCACAGAGAATGAGCTATGAATCTGTTAAGTTTCACAAATGTAGGTGGACGTTAGAAATTTAACCCGGAACAACAAAAAGAAATGGTATAAAAACAATAGGTTATCGTCATCTTCAGTGAAAACCTAATAAACATAATACATAATGGAATCTGAAGTTATTAAAAATAGCACTAGGATGGTGAAGATGTTAATTTATAATATATAAAATAAAATAATACAAAATTGTATTAGTGTTAATTTTGCATGCAGGGAGTTATTTGAGTTCATATAAGATTAAGTAAAAAAAGGCGTATAGTTATGTTTAAATCTAAGAGGCAAACTTCAGGCTTACAAATAAAGCTATGGGGAGAAGACCGATTTGAATATGTCAGAACAAGTTAATGTTAACAGTATGTTAAAGCTGGGTTTCTTTTGATTTCACGGTTTTCCATTCTACATCTTTGAGGTACAAACCACCTCAGGGAAATATTTACTATGTCTTTACACTGATTCTTTAGAGAATGGCTCCAAGCTTGGGGTCATGGAAGCCATTTGCTTTCTATTCTCTTTATGGTGTGTGTGTGAAGTGAGTGTTCAAAACCCTGGGCATGGAAACAAGAGCGGGCTGTAAAATAAACAAGGATTACAATTACACTTGGCATGCCCTAGAAATCAACTAAGCAGATTTGTTTTGCATCAATTTTTCTCCCACAGATAAGCTGAGACTGTGTGTTATGTTTGTCTACATTTCACAGTTAAAAAAATTAAATAAAAAATTAGCACAAGTGACTCAGAACAAAAATAACTATAATCCTTCTTCTGAAGAAAGAAATCTTTAATTAAGTTATATATTGATTTAATTAAAATGCATATATATATATATATATATATATATATATATATATATATATATACACACACACACACACACACACACACACACACACACATATGTAAATGTAGTTAATTTACTTAATGTATAATGTATACTTTTTTCCAGGTACACTTTATTGAATATTAATTTCTTCCCAACTTGTTGGCTAAATGGAGTTATTTCATGTTCATTCCAACTTTCAATTATTGTTTTAGTAAAGACAGAAAAAATAAAATACACATTAATTTGGTTAGACGTAAAGATGCTCAAAGAAAGCATTTGTAAACTAAAGTCGCCTATGACACAGCTTCCCAAAGTTCAAGACTTTTACATTTACAATATTTTTGTTTATTTAATACATGGTCATGATTTTGTAAAATGCTCAGAGCTATATGCTCTGTACATTTTCCCATATGGATTTGTAGCTGTAATGTGGTCACTTTATCCTAAATATGATAAAAAAATATTATGATTTAATTGAAGCACAATAATGTAGATTTAAATAGCAAAGCAATGTCAGTTGTCAGAATGTCAATTCTGCTAAAATAATAATACATATGAAACATTTACAGTTGTTTTGTACAGGGGTAAAGGAAAGTTAACAAAAGAAATATTAAATACACAGATTGAGAAAATGTTAAAGTTGGTACAACACAAAACTGGATGAAAATGAATATAAAACGGCAATACGCATACACAAAAGATTAAGTACTGATGATATGTGTTGACAACTGCTTATATGGACCTGTTTACGGAGAAAGGTTCAGTGCCATAAAATGAGTCCAATAATAAATGCATATTTTATAAAACGGTTGTTTGTGTTGACCGCAAGAGCAAGGTTAGACCATTTGTTTTGTGAACAATTAAGCTGGATCTTACTGCAGTAAAGCAGTCTGCCAAAAAAGAATCCATTAGTAGTGCTACTCCCATTTCCCACAAAGTGAAACACACATTTTTGTCTTGAAGTATCCTGCAGAACTATAAAAGCACATTTGAAAGTCATATAAAACATTTCCTGTGCATAAAAGCCACTGCACCATTGCTGTCTAATTTGTATCCATTTACATGTCGGCCTGTTTATAGGACTGCATTTTTGGCTTGTTTGTTTGAAACCAACAACTTTCTTTTATGGTGCATTCACAATAAAGAAAACTAAATATTTTGCTCCGAAGAACATACACCCAGGTGTATTTAAATTATAACTGTTCAGAAAAAACTTAAAAGCTTGTTCTTAATCAGTAAATGTATTCAGATTCCAGAAAAATCCAGAAAAAAATGCATTTCAAAAAATTGATTTGCATGTTAATGAGGGAAATAAGTATTTGACCCCTTCGACTTAGTACTTGGTGGCAAAACCCTTGTTGGCAATCACAGAGGTCAGACATTTCTTGTAGTTGGCCACCAGGTTTGCACACATCTCAGGAGGGATTTTGTCCTACTCCTCTTTGCAGATCCTCTCCAAGTCATTAAGGTTTCAAGGGTGACATTTGGCAACTCGAACCTTCAGCTCCCTCCACAGATTTTCTATGGGATTAAGGTCTGGAGACTGGCTAGGCCACTCCAGGACCTTAATGTGCTTCTTCTTGAGACACTCCTTTGTTGCCTTGGATGTGTGTTTTGGGTCATTGTCATGCTGGAATACCCATCCACGACCCATTTTCAATGCCCTGGCTGAGGGAAGGAGGTTCTCACCCAAGATGTGACGGTACATGGCCCCGTCCATCGTCCCTTTGATGCGGTGCAGTTGTCCTGTCCCCTTAGCAGAAAAAAACCCCCAAAGCATAATGTTTCCACCTCCATGTTTGACGGTGGGGATGGTGTTCTTGGGGTCATAGGCAGAATTCCTCCTCCTCCAAACACGGCGAGTTGAGTTGATGCCAAAGAGCTCGATTTTGGTCTCATCTGACCACAGCACTTTCACCCAGTTCTCCTCTGAATCATTCAGATGTTCATTGGCAAACTTCAGACGGGCCTGTACATGTGCTTTCTTGAGCAGGGGGACCTTGCGGGCGCTGCAGGATTTCAGTCCTTCACGGCGTAGTGTGTTATCAATTGTTTTCTTGGTGACTATGGTCCCAGCTGCCTTGAGATCATTAACAAGATCCTCCCGTGTAGTTCTGGGCTGATTCCTCACCGTTCTCATGATCATTGAAACTCCACGAGGTGAAATCTTGCATGGAGCCCCAGACCGAGGGACACTATAGTTATTTTGTGTTTCTTCCATCTGTGAATAATCGCACCAACTGTTGTCAGCTGCTTGGCGATGGTCTTGTAGCCCATTCCAGCCTTGTGTAGGTCTACAATCTTGTCCCTGACATCCTTGGACAGCTCTTTGGTCTTGGCCATGGTGGAGAGTTTGGAATCTGATTGATTGATTCCTTCTGTGGACAGGTGTCTTTTATACAGGTAACAAAATGAGATTAGGAGCACTCCCTTTAAGAGAATGCTCCTAATCTCAGCTCGTTACCTGTATAAAAGACACCTGGGAGCCAGAAATCATGCTGATTGATAGGGGATCAAATACTTATTTCCCTCATTAACATGCAAATCAATTTATAACTTTTTTGAAATGCGTTTTTCTGGATTTTTTTGTTGTTATTCTGTCTCTCACTGTTAAAATACACCTACCATTAAAATTATAGACTGATCATTTCTTTGTCAGTGGGCAAATATACAAAATCAGCAGGGGATCAAATACTTTTTTCTCTCACTATATATATAATGTGGGGTGGGGGAAAACAATGAATTCTATCGAAACAAATTTCCTGAAGTAAAGTGTTGCTGGACTCGAGTCTCATCTTGACATTACATTTTAAAGAGTAAAAGGCTGGGGCTTGTAGAAGCACTATGAATTCAGAACAGTATCTGTAGCGTGTATCTGTTCAACAAACAAACAAATATTGAGACAGCAGTGAGAGTTTATAATAAACATTAACACTTGGTGAGTTCAGCAAAACTGTGGGTGAAAAATAGTGGAGCTTGAAGTGTTTAATGTGTTGTAGCATCATTTGGTGAAATAATTGTTTTAATTTGAACTTATTACACAATGAAAACAATTACTCATTCATCCTTTTCCATGCTTTTTCCATACACAAACAAGTTTAGAAGTACTTTGTGTTCCTCTTCTTCTATTGATATGGAGAAGACATTCAATGAAATAGAATGTGTCAGCTATACATGATAATGTTGTCTGTGCAGTAATCCTGTTGTTAAACTTTACTCATTTAACAAGGATATATACCAAGAATGACAAATACTTTGTTGCTTAGAAATCAGTTAAACAGCATGAAGAATATTCTACAGGAATTGTAGATTATTTTTATCCTCATTCCAGTAGATTTTTTGTTGTCCTGAGAATAAACTCTAAATTAAGACACTGTGCAACCTTTGTGAATCTGGCATAGCATGCCATTCCTCCCTAAAGCATCTCTGTGATACACAGTTGTAAGACACTGTGAATTTTATGAAACATCTAAATTAATTAATTTCAGGCCTTGGGATTGGGATTTTAATGTGCCTATTAAGAATATCATGGTCTTATGTCCGAATGTAGGCTAGATTTAGTTTTTCTGTGTTTTGATTTCAGCCGAAAGCCATTCTTTGTTCTTTTCCAGTCTATTTATTTATTTGCAGATTTCCTAGATCATTTGTTAAGACGATCTAGTTAGATCTTCTGTCATTTCAGGTAGAGTAATCCCCCAGAACGGGGGGGTTGAAGGAAGGATGGACTAATAGATGGACGGATGTACATAAACATTACCTATGGACTTACAGCAGTGTTTTCTGTTTGTCTGTTGTATTTTCCATCTGTCTCTTGTTGGATATGCACTTCAATTTTTCTTAAAATAAATAAAAACATACATGCATCATGCATACATAAACACACAAACAAATAAAGAGATAGATGAATACAAATATGCAAGCAAATTTTGTTCTAGACTAAAATGTTTTGAAATGTAAATATATCTGTATTTCACAGATTATTCACCTACTTTATATGCAAGTTACATTTGAATGTATTATTATGCATTAAGGCCAAACACTCAGCATGGAAGCAACAATACTGCCATCCTTAGTGTGAAGACCGACTGCTAAAGCATTTTGAATTCCTGACAAATTAACACATGTCATTGTTAATAGGCATTTTTAGCTCATTTGCTCTCTTAAGGAGCAACACAATATGACTCCTGAATCTTGGAGTGTGTATCTAAAAACATGTCTACAAGGATCAGAAGACTTCATCAGCAGTAATGAGGTGCTTTATATTACCACCACAGTATCTGATAGTGGTTTCAACAGCTTGTGTAAAAGTCATCAGTAAGAAATTCACCTGGAACTATTGATCTTTCAAAAACTGTGTCAAGGACAAACCAGCGCTTGAGAGATCAGTCCTTACCCAGCTCCACTACGGGGATACATGCCGTTAAGAGAATCAAATGCATTTTGTTAAACCTATTTTCAGAAACATTTTGTTCAGTAGTCTAGGTTACTCTTCACTCCATTAAAAACGTTACATTTTTATGCAAGGTCCAGATGACTTGTGTTGCACTTGCAAAATGTTCAATCAGAAGCATGTATTCTGACACCATTCTGAGACCAATTAAAAATCTTCAACTGTACATACAGAGTGTAATACAATAGAGAAACGTTATGCATTCATTAATTTATGTGTTCACTTTAAGTGCAAATGTGAACCATAATTTCTGATTGTAAAGGAAAGACTTAAAGTTCTGTCTGTGCACATATAGGGATACACTAAGAGTCCAAAGATTTAGACATTTGGTGTTGTGAAGCACAGACTTAAGATCCACTGCACCCAATGTAGACTAACCTAAAAATCTCCTATAGCTTTCAGTCATGGGTGTTTGGGGACAGAAATAAATTAGCCAAAACATTATTCATTAAAATGTCAATATTCATGATGTTCCCTCACCTTGCAGACTGAGAAATAATTTGGCTGACAGCACTTAGTATTTAAGTGGTATTTGACAACCAAGCATGAAAGGCATTATCAAATCACAGCTTTATGGTATATGTGTCATGACGCCCCACAGCCTTACTACTCTACCTCTACCTGTTAACTGAAACAGTTTATTTTTAAAATAGCATAATAAAACAGGTAGAGTGGTGATAAAGGCTTTTGAAGATATATTGGGTCAGGGCTGCTGTCCTAAAAATCTTAAGATGGATACAGTCAAAGAGTTTCAGAATCTCTTGGAGAAACTAAATACATAATATCACCACCATCAATGAGTTTAAGGTTTAACTGCACTATAAAGACACAAATTTGGAAAAACACTAAAGTATAATGTTCTGGATTTTCTGAATGCTTACAACCAATATTATCATTGAAGTATTAAAATAAAGCCTATAAATGTTAGTAGTGTCCCACCCTATTGGGTGTGTATAGTTCTGGAAACCAACCAAAAGGACTACGCCACCTCAATTTACGAGGAGTTGAGGAACATCCCACACCCTTCCGGCACAGGACCTTCTGATCTGAGCACACCAAACGGACCACAGGTAAGATTACACATTTGTATTACAGTTGTGCACCATACACAGCAATGTACAATAAGACTGGCAACGACAGGGCATGAAGTCTGTAGCTGCCTGGAAGCATAAATACAGTGATATTATTATTATTATTATTATTATTATTATTATTATTATTATTATTATTATTATTGTTATTATTATTATTATTATTAATCATGATAATCATACAAATAAATGCTTAAGGCAGAGTAAATGAGCTTCCGAATCCAAAGCCATGTCCAAAGCCAAACAGCTCTGTGCCGCGCCAAGGACAGGTTACTGTGTCTGGCCATTTTCCTCTTCCCCTAAACTGTTTTAATGCAGTGTCCGCTTGCTCACTCCCCTCCAAGAATCCCTGGTATCAGCTCCTGTGTCATGAAGTCCCCCCTCTCTTCCTAACTCCCAGTTTAAATACTTATAGAAATATAGAAATAGGAGCAGATTAAATTAATTAAGCTGTGCTGCGAGGCGACCAATCTATGCTGCGGTCTGTCTCAGGCTAGGGAAACTCAGGACAAATCAAAACAAACCATTGTGTAAACTAATAAGTCTGAAAAATACACTTCAAATATAGTTTCAACCTTTAATGATGGTGCAGAATTATAGATGCTTAAGATACAAAGCAGTGTAAATAGCTATGAGTTAACACGCAAGATCCCATTTTAAACTTGTGAAACATTAGGAACTAATCAATGCAATTTAAAATATTCACATAAAACTAATCTATAGGGTCTAACAGAACCCTATTGCTAATATAGTAATAAATATCCATATCATAATCATGTATAACAAAATATGCCATTAAGAATGACAAAAGCAATTCATATGATTTCACAATACTTAAGCATCATGAATAAAGCAAAATGTAACATTTATATTAATCCATAAAATTCATATACTGAAGAAACTTGTGAAGAGCCAGTATTAGGTTTTAGATTAATAATAGTAGGTAGACCTAGCAAAATTGATTCATTGAGCTAGCAACAGCCATTAAGGCAGTTGTTGAGGGCATACCCTCTTGAAATTCCTGTCAATGATAAAAGTATCAAACAGTGGAGAGAGAGCCCACAGCTGTTTGTTAAAAGTTTGTTTATGGACTTAATTGCTTTCCCAGATTGGCAGGAAGTGTTTTTGTTAATGATTGATTGACAGTTGTTAATAATGACCGTGGGATTGGTCCTTTTTGCAGTACATCAAAAGAAGCCATCTGGTTTCTGCATCCCACAGGGCCAGCGACCTGACCTCAAGGCAACACTTTTTGGAAGTGTGTGACTCACACCACACACACCTAATGCAAAATAGCAACACTTCAAATTAAAAAGGGGTTTCATTTGATGCCGATGCCGATGCCGATGCCGATGCCGATGCCGATGCCGATGCCGATGCCGATGCCGATGCCGATGCCGCCCTGGAGCAGTTTCCCCACTTGCAAACACAAACTACGTGTGCAATGCCCCCCAGGTATCTACCTGCTCAGGTAGCTTATTTAAACCTCCAAGAGCCAATGAGAAACAGAGTTAGGGTTGATGTCGTAAGGAATATGGAATGGAATGTCAATTAGTGACAGGTGAGCACAGTGCCCTTATTAAAGGGCCAATGCACAAAAACAACACAAAGTGCCGAACAAAAGAATTGATAATTCAACAAAAATACACAAAATTAAGAACATACAATATCTTTATTTTGCATGGTTTCATGGTTTTTGGTTTTATATTTATTTAATTGACTTTAGTCGATTGCATGGTATCTTCAGTGTTTAATGTGGCTATTATTTCAGTAGGTGGACCCCCCTCCTGAGCAAGCCTTTTAATTTATTGTTAATTGGATAATTAAGAACAACTTTTTGCTATGTTATAAAACTTCTGTTTTTGCCTTTTTGCAGGATGGTCATATCCTGGAGTGTTTGTTTGTATGAGGTGCTGTGCAGGAGTGAGGGAAATTGATAGAAATTAAAATTAGGAAAATAAAAAAAAATGATATTTTAAAGAATCAAACAAAAGAAAGCCTTTAGTTTAGAGCGGCTGCTTTTTGTTCCTACCAAGCTCTCAGTAACTTAATTCAACCCTTAATTAAACAAAATCAGAACCTTTAAATTATTTTAAACAGTAGGGGGTTTAAGTTAAGTATAGAATTGAATAAAGAACTTATTAAAGAACAAACTTTTATTACACAATTTAAATCTAATCAGATTGTTACTTCAATTAAGGTTCAATTAAGTAATTGAGAGCTACCAGCAGGGTAGGGGGTCCTCCAGGACCAGGATTGGAAACCCCTGGTCTAGAGTGTGCTGCACCCCACTTGTGTGAGTACAAGTTTTTTTAATTGTTGGACTGTTCTGCTCTGATTATAGTGTATAGATTGTATTTATACTAATGTGTATGCAATTATATAAAAATAATAAAATATACAATAAGTAAACAATTATTGGGACTTTTTTTGTTACATTCTGTGACATATGTTTTAAACAGTCCTTTACACAAACAAGAAAACACATAGACATATGACAAAAAACTAATTGAGCAAGGTAGTCCAAATGGCCTTTTCTTTTGAGTAACCTTTTACAGTCACTTCTATGTACAAAAATTGTGACCTGTCCAGAGATTTTGATGCATGAATATTTTCTACACTAGTTTAAAAAAAATAAAGTAGGATGCAATACTTGTATTTGGTCCTTCACATGGAAAATGTAAATATCAACCTACACTTTTACATGAATTTTACATTGTTATTGTGAGAAAATTGGGTGTTCCAGGAGAGCACAAACTCTTGCCATGGAAACCGTGACAATCACAATGATTCTTAATTTGGCTCAAGCAAGATGCCTCAGCTAAAAATAGAACACACATGGAAAATCTCCTAGCAACAGAGAAGTTTGATCAAGTTATAGGTCAAATGAGGAGAATTTCAAACTTTCGAAACCTGAGATAAAATGCTTGCTGCTTTCCCTTTGAAATCTTGACAAATATGCCATCACAATTGCTTGGCGGTAGTGATCATATCAAACGTGTTCCAATAATTTCATTGTAATATTCTGCATTTGGCATTTATATCAAGTACATTATCTTTCAAATAAGTGTTAACAGATTACATAACACATTACAAGAATGTTAAAATTAAACGCAAAATTCTTGTTTATTGCACATTTTGTTCTTTTTTTTACTGTAAGGATGACCTAATGTTTACAATTGTATAATGTTTTTCTTGATTTCATTTTTTGATTTGCTTGTTGTCTTCCTTGATTCCATTTCAACCAGGGTGACTTGTACATTTATCTGAAGTTATATAATCACTGTAATTCACCCCCAACAATTAAAGGTTAATCACATGGTTTTCTACTATTTTTAAGACCAGTGACTAGAATCAACATGGTATTTGACAGAAACAAAGAGAAGTGTGAGAGCAAGCTGATATTCTTTGTAATATATATTTTAGGGGACTGACTGCTGTTACACGATAGAATGACAAATGGAACAAATATATTTTTGTTTAATTTGTTGTTTAACTGTAGTGAAGGGCAAACCACAAAACACGTTGATCTGCAACAACTGACTGTAAGGCTTGAGGCAAAATTATGCAAAAGGTGTGATTGATTAGTTGGTGATTTCAGGTCATTGATTTTATCCAGGCGTCTCTTTATTTTCTCACAGCAAGTAATTTGTTTTGAAACAGCATGACCAGTGTATATGTATGGATGGAAAGAAGAAATAAGTTTGGACCCTTTTCTTTGCACAACTGCATTAAAATAAAATTCTATTCATTTTGCTATTGGGTAGGTGTCTCTCTAGCCACTCCAAATTTAATCTAAAAAGCAATAATAAAGAAATCAACACATTAAGCTCTGACTTATAGGAAGAAAATCATACAATGAGTATGATTCATTGTATGATTGTATGATTTGTGGCCATTCAATAAACTAACGCATTTAAAAAATGTTGACGTTACTGTGCCGGTGTCAGAAAAGCAGAACTAGCTTTAAGCATCAGATCAGATGCAATATTATACAGTGAATGAAGATAAAAAAAGTTTTTTTAGGTAATGTATATTTTCACATTTAAACAGTAATTTGTTATATAAATAAGTGATCAACAAAAAGGTTTGAGCTATTCACTTTCATAGAAATCCAATTTACAAGAATAAAATATAGTGTTACTATATTCATGCAAATGTGTTTCTTCTAATCTTAAATTGAATTCTCTACTTGAGCTTTTATGTTTTAATCCCTTTGGAAACTCAACTTACTTCAAAAGTCACATACAGTGCTGATGTCCTTTTTTCTTTTCATTTTTTTCTCAGAGCGATTGGAATCAACTGCAACACATAACAGTCATGGGCACTGCGGTAGCTCAGTGGTAAATGATAATATCCACATTAGATAAATGCTATAAAAAGTCAATCAATCTGGCCATTTACTTGTTTCTGGAGTCATATGAACACTTGTAGTCTTTAACACTGTAGGTGACAGTAAGGGCAAAAAAGTGGGGGGTTGATCTTTTGACTTGACAGCAAGGTTGCTGACATCTACAGTATCTGCCATTGATTATTTCTGTACAAGCGTGGTCTCTGGCATACAAGCGCACATGAAGATACAATTACTCCTCTTCTGTTTCGGAAACAGGACTATCCCTCCAGGTCACAGCACTTTGTTGTGCTGGGACAATGTTCTTTTGCTTACAATACTTAATCTGTGCATTGCTGGAGGCTTCCTGAATCCAGTCATGAACATAACTAAACAAAAAGAAAACCAAGATAGATGTGTGTGTGAGAGATAGAGATGGAGCAATCATTGGGGATCATAAACAAACATTTTCTTTTATATTCCCACAGCACTTCAAATGCACTAGCATCAATGCCCACTAACAATATTTTCCAAGCCTTCTGTCATAGTACAAAAGTGGTGCAACTTATTCTATCTCCAATTTGAACCTAGCTCAAATTCCAGAAGTATGCTTCAGTGATCAAAAAATATATATGAATTTGATGTCTGTTTTCCACACCCTTGTCGTCTCTCTAGATTTTGTCACCTGTGTGTGTTTACACATTTAAAATTACTTTCCCGAAATTATCTTATTTTAATAACCCCTCCTACGTCAATTGCGTAGGAGTTAAGTACCAATTCAAGATAAAAAGCATGACATTATAGAGAGAACTGCAGCAACCAGTGCAGCTTTTGTTTTGTTGTTTTCATTTTTACAGTCCTCACCTGCGGTGATTCATAGCAGAAACCAGGGTAAATGCAGAAAAGTGCACAGTGATAAAATATGCATTTCATTTTTTATAACACACACACACACACACACACACACACACACACACACACACACACACACACGCATAAAACATGATTATTTGACAACTTGCTGACTTCTGATTACTTCCTTGTGTGTGAGTCTTTCTTTGGAGTACACACACAAACAACACTGACCATTACTTTCCCAATTTAATTTAGATTCTTGTCCAGTGGCGATAATTCATTAACTCAGTGGTTCTCAATCCTGGTCCTGGAGGAACAGGTACCCTCAGGTTTTTGTTCCAACTGAGCTCACAATTACTTAATTGAAAATTATTAAAAGGCTCTGATTTAAGAAATTATTAGTTCAATTCAGGGATCAATTAAGTAATTGAGACCTCGGTTGGAACAAAAAACCTCTATGTAGGTGGTCCTCCAGGACCAGGATTGAGGTCCACTGATAGGAGGAGACAACCCTGACAATTGTCCCAGGCCCAGGGTCTTGGAGGGAGGAAGGGGTTCAGGATGGTTGGGGTTGGGGGGGTTGAGGTTGTTAAGGAGGTATTGGGGTGGCCCTTTTCATCTAAGATTGTCCTGAGACACACAATTCCTGTGCTTGACCGATGAGGAGCTGCATTTCCAATATTCTCAACATACAGACAGTTTAGCCTCTGTGATTCTCATTCTCCTAATGAAGGTAGCTGTGTCCGTTTCCAGCCACAAACTGTTTCCCCCTACACCTTAAATACAGAAGATACACAGAAGAGAGCATTTTCTAATCATCTCTGTAATAGAGGGGATAATATATCAGTTTCAATTTAATTATGAAGTACTGTGAATTGTTACAAGTGGCACATTTGTCTGTATTTCATTTATGTTGTGTTGTGAATGCACCTATATCAAAATAAAACCTTTTATATATATTAAAAAAATAAATGAAGGTGTAAAACACACATATTGGAAAATCGACAGTGACAGGAGATATCTCTGTGTCTCTCATAGCAGCATTGAGAATAGTTCCAGGATAATCCTTTCATTTTGTCACATTCAGTTTAAACTCAGGTAGTACTTTTATCGTTTCATGCTAAGTTAAATATCACTCTTACAAAATAGGTTTTTTTTCATTGCACCTGTCACATAGCTTCACATCACAGCATTTACCATGAGAAATATAGTCTCATCTCTTCGTGTAGACAGGCTTTAGTTCTAGCAATTATTTATTGATTCTATTTGTTATAAATCTACCTTGTATCAAAAGATAATGCTTAAAATTGGTCTAATATAATAAACATGCATTTGAGGATTGGGCACTGTTTCAAATGTTGTTTTGGGTTTGGGTTTCTGGCTGTGATAAGGTCAGATAATTAGGTAAACATTTTATTGATGTAATGCAATGGTGTATGGTGGTGGTTTTTTTTTTTAGTTTGGCACTGCAATGAAGCATCACAGTTAATTCAATTGAATGAAAATTAATTAGCATCCCTGTATTAATAGATAATGTCATCCAATGTCATCCATTCTTTAAAATGTTATCCATCACATTGTGTGTAGAAAAGTGAGCATGTGTTTTTTTTTGTTAACAGCAATATTTATGTGGCACTTATGGTGATTCCTGAACTATGTTTGAGAAGCACTGATCTAAGAAACGCATCAGACATTTTCTTAGGGAAACTGAATCTATTTCCACAACACAGAATTGTTCCATGTAGGCTCAGTCCTGAATGAAATTAATCTTAATTTGTGTGCATGCTTGGTGTGCTCTTTTATCTTAAAATAGTGGTCTGAGGTGGTCTGAGACTCGTACAGTGTTTTGAGTACCACAATCACATCTTTCCAAGGTCTAGTTTACTGCAAGCTAAAGTGATTCAATTATTTTAACCTTTCAGTGTCAGACCAAGCTTTCAGTCCTGACATTATTGTACCACTATTTTTCTCTTTAAGCAGTACATTCTTTGCAATGGAATGGTGGCCAAAACAATTCAATTTGGCACTGCACCACTGAAAGACATGGTAGTAGTAGCATTTGCTCCAATTATATGAATTCAACATTTATAACCAAGTATTCAGTTGCCTTGATTTCACCCCAAAAGATTCAGTAGAGTCGAAACACTACATTTCACAGCACCACTTTAGGCTATATTCAATCTAAAATATCAGGAACTGAAAAAAGGGAAGAGACACGCTTTGCTAATGTGGCTTCCAAAATGGACAGGCAGTGATAAAGTAACTAGGAGCCAATCACATTGGTTGTTATTTAAGTTAAAGCAGAGGGTGAGTCTACACCACTCCAGTCCTGGAGGGCCACACTGTCTACTGGGTTTTGTTCCAGCCCAGCTCTTGGCTCCTTAACTGGTCTAATTAACCAATTAACTTGATTAATTTAACACTTCTCTCCAGACCCTCTAATGTTCTGTGGGTTAAATATTTTGAATCATCATCTCATTTTACAAATAAAATATTAAAGTTTTAGATAAGCCTACCTGAGTATATAATGACATTTATTAAGTAATTGGAATCTCCTGTTGGAACAAAAAACAGCAGACAGTGTGCCCCCACCTGGACTGGAGTATGACACCCCTGCACTACACAGACTACTATCCTGGACTAAATAAAAACATTTACCAAACTACTGAACTTGACAGTGTTTTTTTTTCTAAATAAAAAAAAGTTATAATAGATAGATAGATAAATCCACTACTGAGTACAGGTTTGTAGTTTCATATTTTCAGGTGTTTTCATTGTGTATTTTTGTGTTAGGAGGGAATTGACCATTATCACATGAATGCAAATAAGTCTAATAATCTAGTTTGTGTTTCAATAAGGTAATGTTACATTAGACAAAAGTAGGTAAAGACCCAATTTTCTTTCTGTGGGAATTACTTTGTTTTAGATTGTGGGGCATTACTTTCTGGGCAACCCTCATGTATCTATGTATGTATAATGATCCATCAAATTAGAATCAAGCATTTCCAGTGCGTTACTCTATGTGGCTGTATGCTAGATTAACTGTAACCATGTAAATACTTGGATGAATTACTAGGCAGTACCTGCATGTAACATAACAGTCAAAGATTAACTGGAGAAATGTTGATTTTTAATATGCACTTCATATAAATGGATACACAGTTGCCCGAATTAAATTACTATATTCGCACTCTGAAATCTTTCTTTAAACTAATTAAAAAATGTTGACCTCATTGTTTGACAGCAGAGTATAACAACTTGCAAGATTTTATCTGCACGTCTGCCTGCTCAGCAAACAAATTTACTTTCTAGGAGTTTGTTAAACATGCAATTAAACAGTTCATTCTGGATGATTTTTTTATGTCCATTTTGTAAGGATTTTTCTGGAGAGAGGAACAGGCTCAAGAATACAATTTTCCATTTTATTGGAAACACAAAATCAATATATAATACTTGCCAGTTCTTCAAAGATCTTTGGAAGAGAACCCTTAATACAGCGTTTTTACACAAAGACATAAACACACACAGACAAACAAACATCGTGTTTGCAGTTTTATCATACTACTTTCTTGCATTACTAGTATTATGGCAGGTAACAAAAATGTCCACTATAATTACACTATGGAAGGAAAAGAACTAGATGAAGTATCATATGAGAAAGACCTACGAGTCTATGTGGACTCCTTACTTTCTCCATCCAAACAGTGTGGGGAAGCAATACAAAAGGCAAACAGAATGCTAGGGTATATTGTCAAAAGTGTAGAATTTAAAACAAGGGAAGTAATGTTAAGACTGTACAATGCGCTAGTTAGACATCATCTGGAATACTGTGTGCAGTTCTGGGCACCACACTTCAAGAAGGATATTGCTGTTCTAGAGGCAGTTCAGAGGAGAGCAACCAGACTTATTCCAGGTCTGAAGGGAATGTCCTACTCGGAGAGACTGAGGGAACTGAACCTTTTCACCGTGGAACAGAGGAGACTACGTGGGGACTTGATCCACGTCTTCAAAATCATGAAAGGCATCGACCACAGCAAACCAGAGGAGCTTTTCCAGATCAGCAGGGACACACGCACCTGGGGACACAAATGGAAAGGCATTCAAAAGGGAAAACAGGAGCTTCTTTACACAGAGAGTAGTCACAATCTGGAACAAACTCCCCAGCAATGTGGTAGATGCCGAAAATTTGGGAACATTTAAAAATATACTGGATAGGATCCTTGGATCACTTAGTTATTAATGGACACCAAACGAGCACGATGGGTCGAATGGCCTCCTCTCGTTTGTAAACTTTCTTATGTTCTTATGTATTGTTTATTTTGATTTCCCCTATGCTCCCGTTCCCATTGCCCTTGACTGTGACCTAACATCTTGTCTGCACTCATCAGCTTTTACAATCCAGGATGTAAGACCCCATATATTGAATACACTTATGTAAATTGGAATTTGTAAAATGTATTATGCTTATTATTAAATAATAATAATAATAATAATAATAATAATAATAATAATAATAATAATAATAATAATAAGGTGTGGTCTTCCTACAGCCTAGTGTAATGTATCTGAGAGGAAAAGCAAGGAGGGTGTTTTGGGAGAGGATTTGGATTTTGGCCCTGGACTGTATGAGTAAAGACACCAGTAAAGACCTTTCTTTTTGCAACTTTATTGTATAACAGAATGGCAAAACTTTTTCTAAGCAGTGTGAGCATAATATGAATAATTCAGGTTTTCAATAAACAGTGAAACATGTTAAAAATACAGTCCATAAATATTTGGACAGTGACACAATTGTCATCATTTTTGGCTCAGTATGCCACCACTCTGGATTTGAAAGGAAACAATCAAGATGTGCTTTAAGTGTAGACTTTCATCTTTAATTTGAGGGTAGTTACATCCAAACTGGGTGAACATTTTTATATGTGATCCCCCAAATTTTAGGGGCTCAAAAGTATTTGGACAAACTAACATAATCATGAATTAAATTGTGAGTTTCAATACTTGGTTGCAAATCCCTTGCAGTCAACTGCCTGAAGCCTGGAACCCATAGACATCACCAGATGCTGGGTTTCTTCCCTGGTGATGCTCTGCCAGGCCTGTAGTGCAGCTGTCTTTAGTTTCTGCTTGTTCTTGGGGCGTTGTCCATCTGCACTGTGAAGTGTGTCCAATGAGTTTTGAAGCATTTGGCTGAATCTGAGCAGATAATATAGACCTAACCACTTCAGAATTCATCCTGCTGCTTTTGTCAGCAGTCAAATCATCAATAAATACAAGGGAACCAGTTCATAACATGGACAGATGAGGTGATATGCTTTGGATCATGAGTAGTTCCTTCCCTTCTCCATTAAGTTGATCTTTGTCTCATCTGTCCATAGGATCTGGTCTTCCTGTTTCCTGTTTACATCTTGTGGTAAACCCTCTGTATTTACTCTGGTGAAGTCTTCTCTTGATTGTTGACTTTGACACAGATACAGTGTTCCTGAGCTCACCAGTGCATTCTTTCTAAGAATGTACCAAATAGTTGATTTGGCCACACCTAATGTTTGTGCTATTTCTCTTATTGGATTGTTTTAATTTCTAAGGCAAACCTGAAGGCAAAACGCCCAAAGAACAAGCAGGAACTAAAGACAGCTGCAGTAAAGGCCTGGCAGAGCATCACCAGGGAAGAAACCCAGCATCTGGTGATGTCTATGGGTTCCATTCATTTTTCATTGACTGCAAAGGATTTGCAACCAAGTATTGAAACTCACAATTTAATTAATGATTATGTTTTGAGTCCCTAAAATTGGGGGGACCACATACAAAAATGGGTGTAATTCCTACACCCTCAAATTCCTACACCCTCAAATTAAAGACGAATGTCTACACTTAAAGCACATCTTAATTGTTTCCTTTCAAATCCATTGTGGTGGTGTACAGAGCCAAAATGATGACAATTGTGTCACTGTCCAAATATTTATGAACCTAACTGTATATTATCCATATATTGTTGATCTCAATATAATCAATATAGAAAAAAAATGTATATCTATTATGTAAAAAATAAAACATGCGTTATTGCAGGGCATTATAATCCAATGAATGAAATGCACATCTTGCCTTAAAGATGGACTGGAAAAACACTTTTGTATATTGAATACAAGAAAAACTATTCAAATCTGTGATTTTGTAAAGAATTTGGTTTCAATGGTCAGTGTTTCATTGAATCTAAAGAGTTTTGAACTGTTTCCCAGTGTCTATTTCAGTGATTTCTTGGCATTCCTTGATAAATTTATTTCAGTGGAATAAAGGGGCAAACGGGGAAGTGCAAATTAACACTGAAGACCTATATGGGAAACAGTCACATCTCATTTAAATTAATGGTGGGTATTTCAAGTGTGAGCATTTGGCTCATATCACAGAGCTCCATATTAACATGAAACTAATTTGTAACATAAGTAGAGTCATGGAAACCAACTTTTGTAGTTTTACCTGCTTGCAGTTCAATCATAGTATGATCATACATCTAATTTATATAACTATATATTATATTATATCTTTCTTGAAATTTAGTATTATATATTTGTTGTATATATCTTTAGAATAGATATACTTATAATTATCAACATCATAAAAATCATAGTTATTAATAATACAAACAAATTTTGCTAAACGTTATTATGACTTTGGTGTTAAATGTATTATATAGACAGGAAAAAGTATATATTGAAAATTCTCAGAAACCATAACAAGGACAACATTATAAAGAACAAAGGTGCACAGTGTGTGCTCTTGGTTCATAGTTGAAATGAGAGTGTTTTGCAATGCCGGTGTCAACATTATGCTGGGATGTGCAAAGAATTGAAGCCTGGTAGGGAATCTTTCTATTCACATTTAAAGAGCATTGTGGATTTCCTACTAAATCCACACATTGATAACCAAGCTTCCTTCAGTGCTGCATCTGCTCACAAAGAGCCTATTCAGAGTTACTATGGATACATATTGTTTTAGCTACATAAAAAGAATCTCACCGGTGCTTTAAAAACATTCAACAGACAAGCTAATTGAAAACAGAAAAGAGGTACAAACTGACCATCTTCTGCTATCATAATGTCAGAGCATGTACAGTGTGATTACTGTCTTTCATAGGGAAACTTGCCTGGTGTTGATATCGGCTTGTTTTTCAGTAGTGGTGCCAAATAGCTGCACTTTTTAAAGCCGAAATGTACAGGTGCATAAGTCTTGAACAGTATCAAAACACATCAATGCTCTCTGTTCTGTGAAACAAGAAAAAGGCTTAATGCCCAACCAAATTGCAGAAGCAACCATTATTTTACTTACCATTGAGAACTGTACAAGTGCAAAAAAAGTGCAGAGTGGAAAAAGTACAAATGTTTTAGGTCCACTGTTGCGCTAGAATTCTTCTATAAATCGGTTTCACCAGTCTTTCTCTTTGTCTTTCTCAGGAGCAGAAATGCAATTTTAATGTTTGTATATATTTGAATCCATTGCTCTATGCATCCTTGGAGCTGCACCAAAGGGCATGAACTAGCAAATGTAATCTAAGACTTTGGTTTGCTAGAATGTGACCATGATTGTTACAAAAAAAAAAAAACATCAAATGAGAAATCTTTTAGCGTTGTATAATTCAGTTTCTCGATCGACAGTTGCTGCCATTGAGAGCACTAATCTCACTCTTCATGTAAACCTTTTTTATGACATTCCAGTTCCATTCCAGAAGCTTATATTGGTCATTTATCCAGATTAATTAAAATATAAAATTAACTGTTAGTTCACTTGATCATAAATCAATACTTCCAGTAACAGAAGAATGGGTAAAGTAATTCCAAGATTCAGACTACTGTTTTACAAACAAACCATTATACAAGCTTCTTGCTGCACAGATTTCTTGAACATTCTTCATATGTTTGGGATTCCTTATGGCTGAAGTGTTGAAAGATACTTTTTGTTTTAAGACCCCAAGCTCTTAATGTTTCAGTAAGTAAAAGTTCAAAGCCACTGATAGCTGATGTTTTACAAACATTAAGAGGCTGTGGACCCTAGAGAGTGAAAACTTCACATCCAGGATGAGTGACAAAAGAGTGACTTATATAGGCCTATGATTTTTTTGGACATCAGCACCTTTAAGGTTTGTGTACATGTTTTTAAAACTATACTTCAAAATAAACTTACATATGTAACAGAAGGGGTCGGGATATGGCAGGAAGGTACTCTCACACTACAGGCCTCGGAGGGTGTCCACAATTGAAGTATCTTGGTAGTTTTTTTTTGTTTTAATTTAATAAACTCCGGTGGGAGTTAGTGTAAGGTTATACAGTCTGCTGAAAATCTTTGAGAACAGAATCAGCTGCTTCCAAATGGGAAGCCATTACCAGACTCTGATATTCGCTTTGAACCTTGTCCAGGAGGAAATTGTTCCCTTCTCATAAAATTCTGTCTGCACCTGTCAAAATCTGTATGCCTTGTTACTAAACTTAATTTTTGTGTTGCAGAGCCATGGGCTGTTTTCAGGGTCTGCTTCTTTCAGCACCACCCAGACATATGCAGAAACAATTGACAAAAAACTTAAATCAGTGATCAGAAATGAGAAATTAGGTCTGCTGGACACCTCTGAGAAATAGATAACGGAAACCCTGCATGGTAATTGTTACAACTGCTAGGGACAATTAAGCAAAGAACTGTTTTTGAATTCCAGGTCTTAAACCAATTTCCTTGGTATTTGAAAGCCCAAGAAATAAAGAAAGATATAACACTAACACCTCATTATCATTACCAAGTGTTTGTTACCAGCTTCCAAGTAACATGGTGCTAATGAAACAAATTAAATTCCACATACTGTGAACTTCTAAGCCCCTTGTCTGGTCAGGATCCCCTAGGGCCCTTGATATACTGGACCAAGAAACGGAAGTTATTGACCTCTGGTGCAGGTGCTAGCAGGTTTATTCTTACATCACATTAAACAACTATTTACAGCCAGACTTTTGTTTTAAACAAGAACAGTCTCTAGTGAGTCTCTCTCCCCCAGTCCTTTCTCCAAAGAGTCCTGGGACTTGTCTCCCTCTGCTAAGCACCGCTGCACCTGCAGACCTTGGGTACACACTAAAGTCCTTGGGTTGGATTCCTTGAAATTGTAATTGTTTTATTGTTCTTCTTTTTGGTTCTTTTGGTTTGTAAGTAAATACAGTGGTAGACTCTTTTGTTCACAAGAATTTGTTTATTTCTTTAAACAAGTATTCTTTAACCTTTCAGCTTATTTTACTATGTTGCCATGATTGTGCTCGCCCACAGCTAAAGTTTTCCCAAACAAAACAAAAACATGTTAACTATCCAGTTCTGGAGAACCTCTCCAACTAAAGTTCAAATTTTTACAAGCTTTATATTTTGGGCCCTTCCTTAAGAGAAGAGAAGAGAAGAGAAGAGAAGAGAAGAGAAGAGAAGAGAGAAGAGAAGGCCCCACCCTTTTTATTCAGACAGAGCTAAGCACTCTGGGAAGTGCAGTTTTTTTTACCATGTCAGCCATTTTTTTAAAGCCCCCATGCACTATTTCTCACAGTACATTGCACCTAACTGAAACAGTACTGGACAGTGATCACACTGCAGAGGCCACTTTATACTTTATTCATATAAATATATACAAATCCAAGTATGTATTTATTTTGCTAGGTAAACTCTAATTTCTGTTATGGCTCAGTATAAGCACTTAAAAATATATATAATTTCAAAGAATTGTGTTGAATACAGATATGTCAAAGTAAAAATAAATAAATATAAATATTGGTCAAAAAATAGATACATAAATGAATTAATGAATACAAGTAGAATATTCTTTCTATCAACTTGAATATGGCCAGTAAAGCCAGTCCTTGGGCAAAAGGCTGTGGAGTCAACACTGAATTATTCTGCTAAATCGTTACTACTGGATCTCTTCATTGATATACCAGGTAGTAATAAAGTTCTATTGCTGTAATTCTCCTGAGCATGGAAAAATACTTCAACAGATAATGTCTCTTTTAATGCTGGCCATATTTCTTCAAATGTGGCAGGCTTGAGATTTTTGGGCAATGTATGTTGCATCAGTTTTTCTCCACTGAACAATCACAAAGAGAGCATTCCTAGACACTGAGTGCACTTCAGGTCAACCTATTATGGTATTGTAATGATTATGTTAAAAGCAAATGAATATAAAATAATTTTAACAGAGCAATTGGCTTGGGTTCCTTAAGACAAATCATGAGAACCGTTCAGACTCTTAGCAGGCATTCATCTCAGTGCTGGGTGTTCCAAAAGAACAGGACAATTGCAAATAAAGTGCCTTGGGGTGATGGTGTTATTTAGGAGCCTCTGCAGATACTTCCATCAAATTACTTTCAAATGGTAGGCTACCCCCCAGGACTAAGAAGGGGCACTGTCGGGTATCACTGATTGGCAGCAGCATATCCCCAGTCACTTTTATTTTTTAACAACCTAAGAAACATACCATATGGCTAGATATAAAAAAGCACAGTCATGTCAGAATGCTAGACTGATTTTTACACTTCTAGTTTCTGGACAAATAATGTGTTTTGGCACCACAGGCATTGATTTGGTCTTTGAAAATCTCACTGATTACTGTAAAATGTGTTCCAACTGGAGCCCTGGGTAGGGATATTGGAAGCTTGTGTTGTGGAAAAGCGGTTCAGTAGGAAATCATGCATTATGTAGGAATTGCTTTTTTTCTGTGTGTGTGGTTGGCCAGGTGGGTGGGCCTTGCAATGAAATAGATAGAGACTGGGATAAGGTGTAATAGCTGTGGTTGCCTGTTTTATTTAAAGTGGACAGTAGGCCCTCTTCCTTCAGGGTCTCTAGAAGAGTGGAGGTATCCTGGTTAGAGCAGGGTTCCCTCCTTTGGTACCAGCTCCCGCAGTATTGTTGATCCAGGCAAAGGGTGGAGCTCCTCCCAGGTGGACTCCTCCGGTGCTGTGGAAAGGCAGTAGTATAGACATCAGCCAGCACTCACTCTGTTCAGCAGCAGCACTGAAGCCTGGAAGAGAGCAGGGTTGCTTATGAGGAGGAATGCTTGAATCTCATGTTGGCCTCTGGCATCTCTCCATGGTAGTGAAGCTATTGATATGGGGAGCTTCACAAGGCAGAAGGTAGGAGCTGTCCAGTGCTGAACCTTTTGTCATTTTGTCCTGCTGGAGCTGCTTCCTCCACCAGTGGCGCCCTGGTGGATGGCCTTTGTGGGCTGGAGTGGGGGCCAGCAGGCCAGGGCCCGCCCCACCATCCGATGGTTGCAGCTCCCAGGCTCCCAGTGTGAATATGTATATGTCGGGAACTGGGGTACCCCTATTTATGCCATCATACCCAATGACTGGCCCCCCCATTCACAGCCCCCTACTGTTCCCATGGTTAAACCATGACCCCGGAAGCCCCCACAATTTCCCACTAACTTACAACAATAACTAACATCCAACACAAACTGCCCCGCCCCCAACACACAGAACTGACTGCAGTCCCTCCACATACACAGTCCTAAAATAGATAAGTTATTAAGTTAAGTCTGATGACTATGTTATGTTGTACACAGAATTCAAAATACATAAACTTAAAAAGTATGCACTGGATTCACTGTAAGGAACAGAAAAGATTTGCAATAGTAATGACGGATAAGGGCATCTGCTAAGAAATCAAAACTTTACAGAAAGATTATTCATACCTTCAGTTAAGTTATGTAAACTCCTGCTTACATTTTTTGTTGCTTATTCTTTTGCTGCTCTATGAGAAATATCCAGAATGTGCCATACATTTGAAAAAAGACAACTTTTTACAAGCATTTTGAGAGCCTTTCCATTTGAGTTGCCTCTGTATCCCTGACTGGTACAATACCGATTTACACTTTGTAAGGTAATTATGCCATCATTGTTTGTGCAAATAAGTGACCTTTAGATATTCACAAATTCCCCCAAATGTTAAAATTTGGGGTGTTACTAATTTACACGATCATCCAATGTCAATTGACCATGTTCATAGTTTCTCTAAGAGAGTGGAATTGCTTTGAAATGAGCTGCACTTGGTAATGGTGTGATGGTGTGAGTCTCCTTTAAAACAGCATTGGGTTTTCTCCATTATATTTCCTCTAATGTTTCAGCTGTAATGAGTTTGAGTTTGTAAAGCTTCATTTTGATATGTCAGTACTGACCTGATACAGATCTGAGCTCTCAAAGCTTGGCTGCTTTGATGATCTGTCTGCCTTTCTTTAATGTATTCTGTCAATGACTCTCCAAATCGATATTGAGAGTCAAACCAAGTTCATCTGCCTTTTGCAGCAATAGTACTGTGGAAAGTGAACTAAAAAAGTAATACAAGGAAAACAGTATTGCCTATAATACAGTTAGTGGTAATGATCTATGTTGTTCTTTTAACCTTGCTTCATTTATATATATTTTACAAAATTTCTGCATTTTGAAGTCCTTTTAAAATAAAATATGTGTTAATTTATACCCCTGTCAAATATAACAATTATGGATATTACTTTATTGATATCTATATGATAGCAAATTGCTGAACTTATTGGAAATAAAATTCAATAGCATAGTTTTTATGTAATGGTAAATTGAATGAATACATATTAACTTGACTGTTAGAAACAGAGTATGAAATATTACGCCATGTTACTGAAATGAACATATCTGTATTGTAATCCCCACCTGGCCTGCCAATGTCTTTATCTCAGCTTGTAGGAAAGTTGAGTTCTTCAAATCAGCTTCAGATTCGGCTGTTGTTATGGTAACAATGGTCAATATTTGGATTTAATTTTGGGGGCAAGTTTCACAAAATGCCCTTCTAGCACTCATTAACTCATGAAAATACAGAATAATATTTCAAGACAAAATATAATTTATTTTTTAATATGATAGCCTACCTTACTATTGAAAGATTGGACATTGACATTTTTCTTGATTCCACCCCCCCCACCCCCCACCCCTATTCGTTTGATCTGGATTTTGTGCTTAAAACTGAATACATTCTGTTCATAAGTAACATTATAAGTAGAATAAAGAGATTTTTATGTTGACAATGTTACTTTACAATATTTACTTGGCCAATCACATATTTTAGATAATGTTATCTCCTGCATAGTGACATGAGGAATCCAATATTTAGTTAGTACTGCTACTGCATGTATTCGTAAGATAAGAAATCCTTAACCACGCAGGCACTTCCAATTAGGAAACTGGCTGCCAAATATCTATCTAATAATTATGTGGTCATACTGTTGGGAAGGCAATCAATAATTCAATGTCTGCACTGGTGGTCATATTACTTTACATGTGTATTTTGGAGCCATTTGCAAAGCTCAAAATAAAAACCCAAACTGCAGAAGCTGGAAGCATTTGTCCAGCCAAGCGATATCAAGTGATAAAGCGGAAAACGGTGCTGTATGTTTTCAGAGTTTGGTGGGTATCTGCTTCAAAGAGAACAGGATGAGAAAATCACTCACGGCAGTAATATTCCACCAGACTTATGTTGAAGGATCATTTGGATTACATTTTAGTCTGGGCTAGGCAGAGGGTAACCCCAGTAAACAATTAGTTAGGGTTAGGATATCTTCTGTTTTCATTTGAATTATTCAATGCACTCATGTAAGCTGCTGAACTAAAGTATATTATTGAGAGAGAAAAAAGCACTGCCCCATTACACATTTACTTACACACCTAAATCTATTAAGTGTTGCCTGCAAGGATATGTGTCTGTCAGAACACTAATACTGCAGGATGAAAAAGCTTCAAAGAGACATTTTCAAGAAACTATTTATCCCTTGAAATCATATATGACCAACTTCAGCTGTAGAGCTCTATTTATTATATGCTCTGAACATCTATCTTAATTTCAATTAGAATATCCTGTGTTGTTCATTAATATAATGAATACTTTCATACATAATAAATTAAGTTTAAATTCTTTAGGCATTTACAGCATGTAATTTCAGAGTCATTTGTAATGTATTAAAAATGTGAATGTAGTTCTATTTCAAGGTAGAAATTGCAGTTTCGGACACCAGTACTGGGCTTGCACAGGAACATTTTAAATGGGATGATAGACAAGAAGTGGCACCCCCTCTCCTAATGTGGTTGGATTAACTGGTATATTTTGTACCACCCATCAGGATAAATTACTGTCATTAAATAAGTATCAATTAATAAACAATATTTATTAACTAAAGCAAGGGCAGCAGTATGGAATACCGGTTAGTGCTCTGGCCTGGAGTGCAGGGTTGTGGGTTCAGTCCCAGGTGGGGGACACTGTTGTTATACCCTTGAGCAAGGTACTTAACTGAGATTATGCCAATAAAAACCCAGCAGTATAAATGGGTATGTAAAAATAGTGTGATGTATTTTTATAATGTTAAGTTGCCTTGCATAAGGTTGTCTGCTAAGAAATGTAATAATGATCTAATATTTAAGGGGGCGAAAACTGTGGTTTGCAACTGTTCATTATTTTAAATGATCCCTGTTGATATCGAAATTTGTTGTTAAAGAGTTCTGCCCTACAGTTCTTTGTGTTCTTCATATGCAGATTGCTGATTATATCTCAGAGCTGTAGAGATTAAGTTGTTTTTGTTTTTTCAACCACATACCTCATTTCATTTCTCTTCTAGATAAGAATAAGAGCCCGCGATTACAACAATTATTAGTCGTATGAACAATTAAGCCATTCTGATAGACTAGTATGCAGAAAAGACAAAATAATTTACAATTAAAAATTAAATTTACAACTAAAGAAACAATATGCTATTAAAATGCAAATGTCTTGGTGATTAAAAAATTATATTTAATTATTGTTACTAACTGCAGAAGTTAATTTTCTCAAATGCATGTCCCCCCCTCCCTCCGTGTAGATCACAGTACTATAGCCAGCCCTTCCTTGATTAACAGTATTGGAAAAGCAATTACCACTTGACAGGTTTTGTATTTCGAAGCTGTTCCTCAAATGCCACATTAAGAGAAATCACTTTCAACATTCAGAATTGACAGCAAACTACAGTTACTATTATTACCTCACTTGGTCTGCTGTTAACCTTTATGAAAATCGTATACTTTCAAAGTAAACAGTCTCAGCTGTCTTACAGAAAATATAATGCCTGGATGGATTTTACCTAGCAAGTCTCCCTCTTTTTTATTTACTTTTTTATGTATTTTTTATATTGGTCACACTTTACAATAATGCCTGCAGCTCCCTAATAAATTGGTGTATGAATAACGCAATGATGACCTTGAATATCTCATGCACTTCCTTTGGATTCTGATGTTGATTACATGAATAACAGTTGTCTGGATTTGACAAACCTGACAAACTGCACTCTGATGTCTGCAGTAAAACATTGGTGGCAGTGAATGATATGTAAATGACAGGATTCAATATAACTATAATTTAAAGTGATATTATAGTTCGAACAGACACCCTTGTCTAAAGCAACTTACTATTGTTAAAGTACATCACATTATTGTAACATACAATTACCCATTTATACAGGTGGGTTGGTAACTGGAGCAATCTTAGGTAATGTTCCTTGCTTAAGGGTCCCACCTCAGTCGATCCCACCTGGGATTGAACTCACAACCCTCTGCTCCAGACTTTATGGCAAGGAACAATTATGCTCAGCACAGTACGCCCCATCAACACTCATAAACCTAGTTGTGTCTACTGTCCAATTATTAATAAGACTTAATTTTCACATCTAACTACAATCCAGTTTCAAAGTTAGGAGAGACCTATCCCAACAGACTCACAGCTTTCAATGCTGTCAAATGTGCTGCCATGAAATATTAACTCAGGGGGGTGTAGATGTATCCAATTATGATTTCATTTTGAAGGCGAGCTGTACATGCTTGTTGGGGCACTAGGACACATAACATTGTATAAAGGGGTGGCCCTTGCTGAATTAATTCAGTTTTATGCTACTTTGTTAATATTTGATTGTGTTGTGTTGTATATTATGTAGGGTGACCGTGTGGGGATAGGTGGCTGCTGGCATAATAACTTTAGTGAAAACGAAAAACAATGTTTCAGCAGAAAAACATATCATTGCAATCAACTCATAATTTTACAAGAATTCCAGAAAATCAAAAAAACGATAACCTCCAATGACAAGTGTATTCATTGTCTTAATGAGAAATACGAGCACCTACGTCCTGATATAGATAACCAAACATCTGGAGAGAACAAAGTCTTAATTCTCATCAATTGGCTTATCCACCTTCAATGACACTAATGGTATTATTCTGTACATTTTCAGGTATTCTGCTGGCATTTTTGTTAGAAGAGATTGTTAAAGTGACAAGTGCTTATTTTAGCCAAATAGGAAAATGCAGAAAATTGTGCAGAATGCAGTATGAGACAGAAATGAAATCGCAGGAAAGGGCAGAAGATGCATGGCAACAAAACAGGTTGCAATTCTTGGTGAAGTGAAATGAAATGGTAGTGTGTGTCAATATGTCAGATTTATTCTTTGATTTTTTTTGCATTTTAATTCAAAAGCATATTGTCATATTCAAGTCCCCTTCACCTCCAAATCCACATCTCATCATCTCTGTGAACATGTATTAAAATCAGCTGTGCTTTATTTCAGGCTGTGGATCCAGACCAAACTCATCCCACAAACTTAGAAGCAAAGATTGAACATAATGTCTCCAATCACAAAAAAATAATAATCTTAGGTCATTTTATTCAAAAACTTCAGATACCATTGTATTGGCTTGTGCAAGTCTTCAACACTCATTGATCTTAATGCATAAAATGTCAGGTCGATCTGCCTAGTAAACTAGTTGAACCATAAACTTTCTCATTGGTGTCTGTTAATATATTTGTCTTAGTACTTTATTATACCAGAGAGAAGTGGTTTTTGTGGCAAGCAGTAGACTTGTTTTAATATAGACTGGTCTTACATATTTTGACTGAACAATGTGCCCATTAAATTAAACTATTAAACTGGGATACCAGCACTACAATAAAAAAATAAGTTGTAATTAAATAATTAATAGTAATCTCAATATTTCTGCTATTCAACAAGTTATTCATTAAAAGTTAATTTAAGTTATTCACTTAAAACATATACAATTACATGATAATTTATCAGATAATTAGAGATTTAACTTTATGACAGTTGACATACCAGAGCCAATTTATATATTGGCTGACATAGTGAATGTTACTATAATGTATTTAATTAAATTATATATGTAATTAAATATTACTTTGATTTGATTTAAGTCTATGAAAGGCATGTATAGTATTGTTCTATTGCAATGACAGGTTGAATTAAATCTAGAATTTGAAGAGATAATTGCTTAGATTTGTCTGCAACATCTAGTTTTGTTTGATATTTCTTTATAGATGTTACTTCATTATGTTAGTGTCACGGTTCCCTAGCCCTGACCCTCTTTCCCCACTAGAGGCCGCCACTTTTCTTTCTCCATTCACTGCTTTCATCTGTCACTTTTTCAATTAACATTCCTCCACAACCATGTGCACTCCTGTTCCTTTCCTCTTCTCCCATTGGCCCTGCACCTGACTTCCCAGTTCCTTCTTCCCTTCTTAAACCCCTCACTGCCCTCACTTGTTGTGAAGTGTTGTCAGTCCTTCCTGCAATGCCAAACCTTGTTCCTAGTGCTCCTTGTTCCTAGTGCTCCTTGTTCCTAGTGCTCCTTGTTCCTAGTGCTCCTTGTTCCTAGTGCTCCTTGTTCCTAGTGCTCCTTGTTCCTAGTGCTCCTTGTTCCTAGTGCTCCTTGTTCCTAGTGCTCCTTGTTCCTAGTGCTCCTTGTTCCTAGTGCTCCTTGTTCCTAGTGCTCCTTGTCTCCTGCCTCTCTCTCTCAGCCTTCTTGTTCTTGACCATCGCCCATGACCTCGACTACATCCTTGTCTAGCCCTTTTGTCCTGTCACCTGCCTCTACGAGCGCTGCACCTGGGTCCTTATCTCCCCAGTTCCTGAGTCCTCCCACGAAACGTGACAGTTAGACACATCCTTCCACTCTGCCCATCATATCATCTGATATCTAAGAAACAGAGGAGATGTTCAATTATACAAACCCATTTCAGAAAAAATGTAGTTTCTCTCACAGTATAGTAGACACAAAATTGCACCTCACCATAGCAGGAATAGTGAGTTTTGAAGTTCAAGGTCAAGTAAGGTTTTCAGGGGTGTGGCAATTCCATTCTTTACTAACTTATATGCAATTGTATAGAGGTTTCCTTCCTAACAACCAATTATGAAAACAACATCTGCCCTGCAATTGTATTCGGTCATTATTTAATTTCCTCCCACTGAACTGACATTTCTGATGTCATTTCCCACTGATTATTTTTCACACGGGCTGACATAATTACACTTCATATTTCATTCAACATACTCTGTTAACGGAATATGTATAATTTAAGGAGAGTCACCCTATTAAGTTTTTTCAGGAATACATGCCACTTCAAGGTATTTTCAAGCTAGTATAATTAACCTTGTGATTTCTGTTGTTCTGCTGTATGGTTGTTTGTTCTAGAAATTATTTTGTCCAGATACAACCATGCAACTTGCCAGTGCAATAATTTGTGGGTTTATCTGGTGAATATCTCGTCATGTTCTGACTTAAAAGATGAAAAAATACTTTACAGTTCTTCATTGTGCCTAAACTAACACACTTAAACAGGTCCCTAACTACACAAATAACTAATAAACACGAACAGGACAAATTGTAAACAATCCAGTCTGAAATCTGCAACACAGTCTGTATATCCAAAAGCAGAGTACAGCACTGTAATCACTCCATAGTCTCGTGTGTGTGTGTGTGTGTGTGTGTGTGTGTGTGTGTGTGTGTGTGCGCACCTGTACACACACACACACACACACACACACACACACACACACACAAACACAGACACACTCTACAATACACTCTCTCTCCTCCTTGCCTCTCCACAATGGGAAGCCTGGCGCGTCCTATTTTATCGAGGGGAGAGCCAGTCACGGGGGGAGCAGTGGATCATCAATCTGGTTTGGGGTGGACCCTCACCATGCCCCCAGTGTGGCATCACAATAAGTATTTTTTATTTTATTATAAGCAAATGGACAATGATTCTACTGAAAAGCCCAGAGTTTAATTGTACAAATATATTATCCAAGCTGAAGATATAATCTTGTATAGTAAGCATCTAATTGGTGGAGTCTGCTAATGCACCACAACATTGACGTTCTTACAGGTCATGTCCTGCATCAACTACTGTGCACTGTTGTTCTTTATTTGAATGTGTAAGAAGAGCGAGCAGAGACATTACAAGATGTACAAGGACTGAGATGGTAGAATATCTGTTTCCCCAGCTTGTCCTGGAGTTCAGGGGGTTTGAGGAAGGAGAGAGGCCAGCTAGAGGATGCAAAAGGGAGAGATGAGAGTCAGAAATTAAGTTAATAGCAAACTGGCATTAATATAGGGGGAGTGGGGGAGAGTTGAGAGGATGGGGGTAAGGGGAGAGAGATCAAATTGAAAAAAAGTGCTTGCAACAGATAGAGAGCGAGAGAGAGAAATAGAAAATAAGAGGAGAGGAGGGCAAAGGGGAAGTGATGGAAATATATTCTTTGTATAGTTATTCGGTGATGTAAGATACTAGCTTTCACACAAGGTTTGCTTTGCAAATGGTTTTGAATGTAGAAAGATTTCTACAGATGTACAGTGCAAATGGGCTGATTGTCTCCACACATCGGAAGTGATGTGTTAAAAAAGCAAATAAGGGATTGGTATGGAAACACTTTGAACTCAGAAATGATATCCATATCTTAACCTTGACTAAGGTGTTGATTTATGAGCTGCAAAACATTTCAGAGCAACTTTTTTTTTTTTCTGCAGAATTATCTTTACAAACATGTCAAGTTCAACCAACCAAAACAAAATCCATTACAAAAAGAATGAGATATCATATAGAACTTCTAGAGCAAGGTAAGCTGTACAAAATCAGTGAAATGCCAGAGCTGAGAAACCATTCCCAATAAACAATAATCACACTATATGGGAGCTTCAAAGTAATTTACCTCTGTGTAATTCGGATTACACTTTCATATCAAATGCATTATCTGGTATTTTGTTGGCATGGCAATAGCAAATTGGTTTGTATGACAAAACTAAAACCTGTTTCCGTTTCCTAAAGATTAAAGGCAAACTTATATAACATCAAAGCCCCTCCTTTTATTGGCAGAATGTTTTCAGCCTAGAGCAAGTATTTAAAAGTACTTAATGTCCCCATCAGAGTTAAAGCTTCTCTCACTTTTCCTCCTTTGGTTTGTTTGCTTGTTTATTTCTCCTCTATTTACATCTGCACTTCAGTCTAGTGAATTAAATTTAAAATCCAAATGTTCCAGCATTGAAAAATAAGTCTATATGAAAGTCCCAATGAAAAACACTTGCTAGGGATCTGTGCAATTAAAATGTACAAATTATATATATATATATATACACTCACCTAAAGGATTATTAGGAACACCATACTAATACTGTGTTTGACCCCCTTTCGCCTTCAGAACTGCCTTAATTCTACGTGGCATTGATTCAACAAGGTGCTGAAAGCATTCTTTAGAAATGTTGGCCCATATTGATAGGATAGCATCTTGCAGTTGATGGACATTCGTGGGATGCACATCCAGGGCACGAAGCTCCCGTTCCACCACATCCCAAAGATGCTCTATTGGGTTGAGATCTGGTGACTGTGGGGGCCAGTTTAGTACAGTGAACTCATTGTCATGTTCAAGAAACCAATTTGAAATGATTCGAACTTTGTGACATGGTGCATTATCCTGCTGGAAGTAGCCATCAGAGGATGGGTACATGGTGGTCATAAAGGGATGGACATGGTCAGAAACAATGCTCAGGTAGGCTGTGGCATTTAAACGATGCCCAATTGGCACTAAGGGGCCTAAAGTGTGCCAAGAAAACATCCCCCACACCATTACACCACCACCACCAGCCTGCACAGTGGTAACAAGGCATGATGGATCCATGTTCTCATTCTGTTTACGCCAAATTCGGACTCTACCATCTGAATGTCTCAACAGAAATCGAGACTCATCAGACCAGGCAACATTTTTCCAGTCTTCAACTGTCCAATTTTGGTGAGCTTGTGCAAATTGTAGCCTCTTTTTCCTATTTGTAGTGGAGATGAGTGGTACCCGGTGGGGTCTTCTGCTGTTGTAGCCCATCCGCCTCAAGGTTGTACGTGTTGTGACTTCACAAATGCTTTGCTGCATACCTCGGTTGTAACGAGTGGTTATTTCAGTCAAAGCTGCTCTTCTATCAGCTTGAATCAGTCGGCCCATTCTCCTCTGACCTCTAGCATCAACAAGGCATTTTCGCCCACAGGACCGCCGCATACTGGATGTTTTTCTCTTTTCACACCATTCTTTGTAAACCCTAGAAATGGTTGTGCGTGAAAATCCCAGTAACTGAGCAGATTGTGAAATACTCAGACCGGCCCGTCTGGCACCAACAACCATGCCACGCTCAAAATTGCTTAAATCACCTTTCTTTCCCATTCAGACATTCAGTTTGGAGTTCAGGAGATTGTCTTGACCAGGACCACACCCCTAAATGCATTGAAGCAACAGCAATGTGATTGGTTGGTTAGATAATTGCATTAATGAGAAATTGAACAGGTGTTCCTAATAATCCTTTAGGTGAGTGTATATATATATATATATATATATATATATATGTAGGCTTACACACAAATATTTCCGCTCACATTATAATTGTGACCGAAAGTAACTAACATTCAATATATATTATATGGATGTAAGTTTGTATTGGTTGTGTATTTGAAACAGAATTATCCTTTTCCTGAGTGGCTACTTAAAAAAGGGGGGTGGGTTTGATATCATATGGGTTACTTGTCAGTCCTGGTCTTTGTCTAAAAATATTTTAATAATAAGAATGTTGTCGGGTTTAACAGAAGAAGCTGCACCAATGTTCACTAAGAAGGGTTAGCTTTGGGCAAGTAGTTATCATCCTAAGTTTACATCTGCACCCACATGTTTTCCATATCACTTGAGGAATTACCCTGCTGTAGCCCTATCCGTGCAGACATGTTTTGTTTGTGGGTCATAATGTAGCCTCTAATTCTGTGCATAATGATAAGTTGACTAAGACATATCCATAGGGTTAAGGATGCAAACTGAATAAAGAAATATATCCACTGCATTTCTGACACTGTCTCGCCCCCAGTTAGAGAGAGAAAGCAGTGGGATTTGAGAGCATTAAAGGTGATGTACCATTTTAACCCTTTCGGGAAACCTTAGCATTTGTCATTAGGGCAGACAGAATATAGATACACAATAACAGCCCAGGGATATATGAGTCAAGCCACACACATATGCTACTCACAACCAGATTAATTATTTTTGTCTGAATTTAAACAAGATAAAACGTTTGTTAAATACTTGCTTCTATCAAGGAGTGGATGCGTTTAGATTTCTACTACATAGCAAGGAGGAAAACTGGTAAAGTGATAAACTTGAAAGTCAATCAAGTATGAAATTAGGATTTGTACTTTTTTGTAGCTTTATTTCCCCATTTAAAATTGGCTCCATTTGCCCAACCTATTGTCCTTCTTTTATCTATCTATCTATAGATATGCAGAGTGACAAAAAGGGGGGATTATACAGTGGGATATAATTTTGAATGGTTGAATGATACAGAGGGTTACCATATTTTCAATATGACAAACTGGGACATTTTTGTTTTTGTGAGTGACACTCATAGTACACTTCTTAAACTGTTTAAATCAGTGTTTCTCAACCTATATTGCTATTTTGGATAACATTAGGTACAGTGAGGGAAAAAAGTATTTGATCCCCTGCTGATTTTGTACGTTTGCCAACTGATAAAGAAATGATCAGTCTATAATTTTAATGGTAGGTGTATTTTAACAGAGACAGAATAACAACAAAAAAATCCAGAAAAACACATTCCAAAAAAGTTATACATTGATTTGCATGTTAATGAGTGAAATAAGTATTTGACCCCTTCGACTTAGTACTTGGTGGCAAAACCCTTGTTGGCAATCACAGAGGTCAGATGTTTCTTGTAGTTGGCCACCAGGTTTGCACACATCTCAGGAGGGATTTTGTCCCACTCCTCTTTGCAGATCCTCTCCAAGTCATTAAGGTTTCGAGGCTGACGTTTGGCAACTCCTGGCTAGGCCACTCCAGGACCTTAATGTGCTTCTTCTTGAGCCACTCCTTTGTTGCCTTGGCTGTGTGTTTTGGGTCATTGTCATGCTGGAATACCCATCCACGACCCATTTTCAATGCCCTGGCTGAGGGAAGGAGGTTCTCACCCAAGATTTGACGGTACATGGCCCCGTCCATCGTCCCTTTGATGCAGTGCAGTTGTCCTGTCCCTTTAGCAGAAAAACACCCCCAAAGCACAATGTTTCCACCTCCATGTTTGACGGTGGGGATGGTGTTCTTGGGGTCATTCCTCCTCCTCCAAACACGGCGAGTTGAGTTGATGCCAAATAGCTCGATTTTGGTCTCATCTGACCACAACACTTTCACCCAGTTCTCCTCTGAATCATTCAGATGTTCATTGGCAAACTTCAGATGGGCCTGTACATGTGCTTTCTTGAGCAGGGGGACCTTGCGGGCGCTGCAGGATTTCAGTCCTTCACGGCGTAGTGTGTTATCAATTGTTTTCTTGGTGACTATGGTCCCAGCTGCCTTGAGATCATTAACAAGATCCTCCCGTGTAGTTCTGGGCTGATTCCTCACCGTTCTCATGATCATTGAAACTCCACGAGGTGAGATCTTGCATGGAGCCCCAGACCGAGGGAGACTGACAGTTATTTTGTGTTTCTTCCATTTGCGAATGATCGGACCAACTGTTGTCACCTTCTCACCAAGCTGCTTGGCGATGGTCTTGTAGCCCATTCCAGCCTTGTGTAGGTCTACAATCTTGTCCCTGACATCCTTGGACAGCTCTTTGGTCATGGCCATGGTGGAGAGTTTGGAATCTGATTGATTGATTGCTTCTGTGGACAGGAGTCTTTTATACAGGTAACGAGCTGAGATTAGGAGCACTCCCTTTAAGAGAGTGCTCCTAATCTCAGCTCGTTACCTGTATAAAAGACACCTGGGAGCCAGAAATCTTGCTGATTGATAGGGGATCAAATACTTATTTCCCTCATTAACATGCAAATCAATTTATAACTTTTTTGAAATGCGTTTTTCTGGATTTTTTTGTTGTTATTCTGTGTCTCACTGTTAAAATACACCTACCATTAAAATTATAGACTGATCATTTCTTTGTCAGTGGGCAAACGTACAAAATCAGCAGGGGATCAAATACTTTTTTCCCTCACTGTATGTGCTTACCTGTAACTTGCTGATTTCTCTAGGATGCTGTGAAGTTGGTGATGGGGGGTTATTGGGGGTGATGCTGAGCTCTTGAGCTGACATTTTTATTACTCTTTTTGGGACACATAAAATATGGCAAAAAACATCTTAATTTTTGACAACCAGGGCATTTATCAAAGTGAATCAATTTATCAAAGTGAATTAAACTGTATTAATATGATAATTTAGCTGCTAGTGGCTTCACAGGTATGGTTAAAGCTGTATTTCAGACATGGGTGAATGATTGTGTTTACTGCAATATTGTATTGACTGATTTTCCTTTATGCTCCAGATTTTCTGGACAAAGCCTGTTTATTCATGTCATTATGATCTCTGAAAGACTCTGCTGGACAGAATGCCCCCACTCTTTTAAGTGCCTTACAAAAGGGCACATCTGCTTCCCCTATTAAGATTGTTTATGTCTGAATTACAAAAATGTCAGCAACCCACTGTGTAATATTCAAAGGCAGAACCGCTAATCTGTTATGTAATAAGGTACACCATGTTATGCAATAGGACTCGTGTTATGTAAGATTGCCAGAACCTTCAAGCAAAATCCAAGGAAAAAAGGAGATTCTAAAAAAATAAATTGAATTTGTGTCACCAGCTACTGGGTGATTAGGGAAGACTCAGGAAGACTCTCTCTCCTCAAGTCCTCATCTTCTTTTATCACTCCATCCTCCTCTCCTGCCTCAATGACCTTGGAATCTCTGGAACTGCACTCACCTGGTTCTCCGGACCTATCAAGTGACATGGTGAGGTTCCTCATCCACCCCCCAACCTCTCCTCACAGGCGTACCCCCAGGCTCTGTCTGGGGCCACCTACTGTTCTCTCTACACTCACTCCTGGGCCCCCTCATCACATCCCATGGTTTCTCCTATTACTTCTACAGAGATGATGCCCACTTGTGTAAATTGGAATTTGTAAAATGTATTATGCTTTGAATTGCACTGTATTATGTAAATTTGAATTTGTAATGTTTTATGCCTTGAACTGCACTGTATTTTTGCACTTTGTATTGCACTTATTTTGTAAGTCGACCCTGGATACAGGCATCTGCCAAAAAATAAATAGGGGCGACACACTGCGCGACCACGCCACCTCCTTTTTTTTTTACGAGAGAGGACCTCATTCACCCACTCGAATTCTCTCCCCGGGCAGGCTCAACCAGACCCCAGAACACCACCACACAGCAAGGCAAGTTTCCAACAATCACAATTTCTTTACACAGCTACGACAGGGTATGAATACTGTACCATAGTGAGGAACAGTACAATAGGAATTGGGATGCAAATTATAGTAAACCTAGTCTAAAATTGCCTTTAATAAAACAGGGCGCTAAACTAATAAAAACCCTACCCAAAAATAAGAAATGAGATGGAACTAACCAAGAATAAGACCCAATTTCCTTATCTAAAATACAAATAGCATCAACCAATACTTTTACGATCTCTTGATCCGAAAGTTCAATAGTGCAGGATTAATCCCCTGTCCCCTTAGACTTGTAAACAAGTCTCTTCCAGCTGTGCCGGGACCCCATCAGCCAACTGGGACCCCAACCAGACTGCAGGTAAGAAACAAGTATTAAAATCAAGTCTCAGATTGCACAAGCCCAAGTGTGATTGTTCACTATCTTTCTCCTTTTTATTCACAGGCACTAATCCGCACAACAGAGACTTTGGAGAGAGGAAGCCGATGGATCCCTGTGCTGGGGTGTAGAAATTTTCTCCATCCAGGTAAACAGCAAGAAGGGATAAATGTCACTTTGTGTAGGCTTCTTTTAACTACTACCTTCATCAAGAAACAAGGCAGAATACTTAACACTCTGTAGACTTCTGTTGTCTCCAGCGATCAAGTCTCCTTCTCCTTTGGCAACGTCCAGTCTCCAAGGGCTTCCTTTGTAATCCTTTTTTGGGGAGCTCTTCACCGTTCACCCTATCTTTCACCACCTCTACCATCTACTTCCCTCCAGCCATGTGCCTGCTAATTTGGATGTCAATCAGGATGTTACTACACCCCATATCTCCTCTCCATGTACTCAGTCCATTGGTTGCCCCTAAAATGATCGTGTCTCTGTGTTTAAATACTAACAAAGAGTGCAGGTGAAGGCAATCAATGAGACAATGTGCAGGTAAGTCCAGGTGAGAATACAATGTGGCGCCGTGCGCTTGGCAATAAAAGCAATCAACCAGTAAACCAATAAATTACCCAATAAACCAATAAACCACAAGGAAAATAAACAATATAAGAAAGTAAGAGAACATACTTCATAAGTAAAGAGAGAACCGTGATCAAACAAATAGTGCACACATGTAATTAATAAGTGAAATAAATTATAATAAATACATTAAAAATGATCAATTAACTGCTTAACTGCCTGTCACGCCCCGCCCGTGACATTTGTTGCCCAAAAAATCTTGCATTTCCTCAGGGATATACGGACTGGCTTGATTTTTACAATTGCATTTGTGTTAGGTTAATAAGGAGCACCACTGTCTTGTTATACAAGCCATGGTGGCTCACACATACAAAACTACCACAGGACTGTGATAGGTTGGGTGCCAGTGAGGTTTCTGGTTATTTCCCCATGTTTTGAATTTTGTTTCATAGCACCCTACTTCTTTTTTGATACAGAGCCCCCCAAGATCTGGTAGGTCATTGTATTTATACTCTGGACAGTGGGGAAGCTTCTGATGCAGCTGATGTGACATAATGTGGAGATAAATATAATATGTATATTACTGATGAACCTGCAACGTAAACATGAACAGGTTTAGGTCTTTTAGAAAAAGCATTGTTAAGGATTTGTTGTTTATTTTTTCTGTAATTATACCTTTTTCACCAACACTTCACTTTTGCATCTCCTGCAAACCAAACCTTTCAAATCCAGTCCAACTCTCACCATCTCCCTCAAGACAGCTGTAAACAAGATGCACAGTCAAATGGGCTTTGTTTAATCTTGTCAATGCTTCTCAGATTAAATGTATGGAGATGGCACCCAGAAAGCCATCATTAAACGAGAGAGACGTGTCTCTTGCGAAAGTGACAGGGCGAGAGCGAGGGAATGGACACAGAGAAGGCATGAAGGCAGGCCAAGGTAATCTCAGCCCTGGCTGATCAAACAGCAGGCCATATCATTATTTTTTCCCTGTCAGCGGACTGACAGCGCATGCGAGACAATGGAGCTGTTTCAATATTATGACTCTATTATTACAACTTGGAAACATGGGCACTTTCACACAGACCACTGATGTCTGGTGGTTTCTTCATTCTACCACATAACAACAAACGCGTATCATAAACATCACATTTGGGAGCTCCACATTTACGGAGGTTGCTATATAATAGCACACAGAATCGTTTATAAAATGATAAATACCACATTAACTGCATTAAGCATAATTACATATGGAAGCAAACAAGCTGTTGTGTAAAAATGGCTTCAGGAATTGAATGACACCTGCTACACTACCAACCCAATGTTCTGTCTTCATAAGCAACTACAAGCACAGCACCTCCTTCATCAGAATCTGTCAGGGGTGAACAAAACACCACGGCACTGCCCTTTATTTGTCAGCAGCTTCATGAAATGAACCCCGTCACCCAGTCATGGCAGTGCCATTATAGTAGTTAGTATAGTCATTATAAAGTATAATTCACACTTGCAATTACCTGGTAGGAAAGGAAGACTGGGCAGAATTTTAAGAAATGAGCATGTGTGTCGCCACAAAGCTGGTTAATTCTTGAAAGTATAAGAGCCTTTTAATTATGCCAGAAGTTAATAGCTTCCCCTGCTGCGAGCCATTCAACTATCTGACTTCCTCAGTCAAACAACCACAGCACGGTAATGCAGGGCACCAATATGCCCGTAGCTCATAGCAAATCCATGATGTCTTCATAGAAACTGTTGTGCCAATCAGGATCAAATTTAATTTCATGTTCTGTATCATGTTGACTTTCCATGCCCTGTTGTGGTCACTGAAATATCCATTTATTGATATTATTTCACACTTTGCTCAGTGATTTTAAAGCCTAAATGTGTGAGACTAGATTGCCTGTTGATTGTATAGCCCTTTTATGCATTGTTATGGAGCATGTTACATTTGTATTTAAGACAGTGTAAAGCCAAAGCATGCCAGCTTATAAAAGCATTTTCCCGTTAAATTAAAGCAAAGGAATAGGATAATAGATTGAGTACAAGCTTGGCTCCAACTCAGAGCTTTTTATGGCTCCCAGCAGAAGCAGAGGATAGCAGAGTAACAATTCAACAAGTGTGAGTGTCTTTGTGTGTGTTTGTGTATTTAGTAATGTATGATGTACTAATGCTTGGGGAAACATGGTTGCATTGTCTGGAAGTAGAGTCAACTCAAATATCCATCTAAATGTGACTTTTCTGATTCCCAATATGTTATGTTGGGATGTGGTTGAAGATGAACATTTGGGAACATTTAAAAATAGACAAGATAGGATCCTTGGATCACTTAGATACTAATGGACACCAAATGAGCACGATGGGTCGAATGGCCTCCTCTTGTTTGTAAACATTTTTATGTTCTTATGTTCCTTGTCTGTATTTTTGTTTTGTTTTTGTTAGAAATGCACACAGTCAGTCATGCTTGGAAGGCTACTGTTTTATGGTAGAACAAGATGCTTACAGGGGAGTCAGCTGTGCTAGAGCAGTAAATGTACAGAAGTTAAACATGATGTATTGAAATTTTAGTCTGCAAATTCAAAGCACAATAAACAATTTGATCTACTTGGCTGTTACAAATGGTCATTTGCAAATTTCAAACATTGAAGTGCTACTTAAACTAAAATTACTGTTTTGACTTTGAAAGTAGTAAGAGGTTGCCTTGAAGAAATAATTTTCATGAAAAATGGCTTCCTATCAAGGTGAAACCCTTCTCTCTCAGACAGTTATGTAATTATGAAGCTGTGTGTCAGCCCAAGGAGCACTGCCTTGCTTGCTAATGAAACAGGATACAGTGACTCGTAAAGCTATGTGTCTGTTTTTTAATGTAGACATCTTATGATGAATGCTTTAAGGTGCATTTTATTTATTTACTGAGAGCTGATAAAAATGTTCAATGAGATGAATAATTAAAACAATATTCCCTCATGGTAATCGAAGATCATATTAATCACAATTGTATTAGTTTTAATATATTTTCTGGTATCATCATTCAGACATTAAAAGTGAGACATAATTGTTTTAGCTATTAACAATATCAACAAAAATTTGGAATATACAAATAGCTTGTATTAATGTTGTACTAAAAACATGAGAATTCATGTAAATAAGAATTTGTTAAGATTACTTAATTGCTTAATCAAGCTACTTATATAATCAATTACACATATATTACAATATTCAAGTGTATTTTGATGTTCATGTCTTCAAATATTATTTTTTTTCAATGTACCAATTATTATTATTATGTACAATTATTTGCGACCCGTAGGGGAGTATTGAATTAATCTATTTACATCTCTAAAGTTACTGGAAGCTTGGTTGGAACAAAAAACTGAAGACATTTAGTCACTCCTTGAGACCCCTGGTATAGAGGAAGCTCAGTTGTGACTCAGGACAGCAAAATAAGAATGTACGCTTTAAAATGTTGCACACAATCCTTGTTCTAACTACACTCATCAATAAGATATGGCCATTCAGTGTCATCTTGGTCTGTTGGTTATTATAATATCAATAATCATTGATTTTATAATAACAATCAGTAGTGGCTCTGGATTCCTATGGAGAGGGTTGTGGGTTCAATCCCAGGTGTGGGACATTTCTGTAGCACCCTTGAGCACAGGACCTTTCCTAGATTGCTCCAGAAAAAACCCAGCTGTATAAATGGGTAATTGCCAAGGGCGATTCTATGGCTTGGAGGGGGGCCACGGCCACCACGCTATGAAACTTGGCCCCCCTCTCGTCACTCCAATGTTTGAGAGAAAACAATAAAAATAAATAAGTTTTACAGCTTTTAATGTGTGTAGTTTTTATGTGTACATTTTAACACTACGTGTATAAAAAGTGACACCTCCCTGACAAGTCCAGCTCACTTGAAGCTGCGGCTAATTTATGCGTGATGTCACACCAGGACAAGCTTACCGTCTCTCAGGCTGTTGAAATAAATAAACGTATTAATTATCCCTACACCATTGCTAAAATTAATCCAGTTGCTGAATGACTAAACAAGTCATTCTCATGATCATGAACATCCTGCCTCCGAACCGCTGAGCAATGTTACTGACTGCACGTTATGGCAATTTAATATAATATAGTATTAACAAACAAAGTAAATTACTTTAAGTTATTAATGTCTGCATATTAACAAATTATTAATAATAATGAAATACATGCAAAGTAATATATTGTAGCCATTATTATTAATCTAATTATGCCATTGTTCACATGGTTGACCGTGCATGAAAATTATGCACGATTATTAATCTGTCATTGAATGCCAGTAGTTTACACCAGTGTGAGGAATCCAAGTTTGTTGTTGTTGTTGTTGTTGTTGTTGTTGTTATTTTTTAACAACAAATGGGCTTTCTTTTCCATCTTATAAGTAACGGATGTGAATGAAACTTTCAGGAAATATATATATATAGGTACACCCATTAATGTAAATAAAAAGATGACACTAGATCCGGATTCACTTAATTGTCAATCAGCTAATTAAGCTCAGTCCCAGCAGCAGGATGAACTCAGCAGGGGGGCATCAGAAATGACTAAGAGGGCTACCGTAAAACACATTTCAACATGGACAATAAATAACCGGGTAAAAAGAAAAAAGTGAGGGGGCACAATATTCCAACTGAGGGGGCATTGCCTCCCCTTTTCCTTAAGCTGAATTGCAGATTCGCTCAGCTGGCACTTCGTCTTCACCCCCCACAACACTGTGACACCCCAAGAATAAGTACTGGACCCCCTTGGCCACCCTGTTTCATATATGTCTGGAATCGCCACTGGTAATTGCATGTAAAAATAATTATATATCATAAGTTTCCCTGGATAAGGGCTAAGAATATAATAAAATAGAACTGTTTTTAAACAGGTTCAATATAAAAATGACTGTGGAACCTGCCATAAATGGGGCACAAACCATTTTTGAGCTCTAAATTCATCTTTAAAATTAAATTAAAAATTTTGTCCTTGAAAGGAATAGTCATTTCTCCGGAATGAAAGTAAATAATTAGAACTGAAAAGGTATTTTTTTTACATAAAGTTGTTGTTTTCTTAATGTTTTGATATGACAGTGGCCATTGATTTCTAAATCTGGACTGAGTAAACAAACACGTTTTTCTTTCTGCTCTCATTACTTCTAACCTCTGTGGTCCAGGACTCCAGGACAATTTCTAAGGGCTAACATGGCTGACTAATTCACTATCGGTGTGAAAGGAGAAGACTGAAAGCAATGTGTATTGATTTCTCTAACATTTTGAGAAAGCATGCCATGTTACTCCACTTTTGTCTTTATTTTGTAATTTCTGGTTTCATCCAGAGAGCGATTGTATTTTGATTGAGACATCAGGATGCTGCAGAAGATGAATAGAGCTCTGTCATGGTGCTTATGATGAACAGTTAAAATTATTGATGTTTTCTACATTTGTATACATGTGATCACTAAGTAGTGCCATGTTAATTCAGGTTGTCATGTCAAAAACTATTTAACTTATTGTTGTGTGTTTCTTTTACATAAGCCCCTCTTATGTTTGCACTATGTAACCCTTTGATGTTCCTTGTTATTTTATAATGCAGCCATATGTCTTACAGCCTACTTTTAATTGTGTATTTGGATTATATTTTAGATGTCCTTTCAATGGAGGAACAGTTGCATTACAACCTTTGATTATATATTTTTTGAGGAGTTAATCAAGGGTCAGACACAAAATGAAATAACAGTGCAGTGTCATGGCAGCAGACAAATTTAACTGTCCAATGGGGAGGAACAGTGATTTTTAAGTGGCATTTGAGCAACTTACACTGATGATAAAAAGAAAGAAGAAAACTATTTATTGACATTTGGTCGGGGAAATCGGTGTATAATGTCACGGCTAATGTGTATCTTGTTTCTTCTGAAAGGCAATTATTTTCCTCAAGTGTATTAAATCTCTGGTCGTGTTGAGCATGACATGAACCTATCTATTCATGTATGTCTCATAAAAGCATCACAATGGAGATGATTCAACAGCTAAAGTGTATTTCTGCAATAATATACCGTTTAAAAAAAATACTATATATACATGTACAGTGAGGGAAAAAAGTATTTGATCCCCTGCTGATTTTGTACGTTTGCCCACTGACAAAGAAATGATCAGTCTATAATTTTAATGGTAGGTGTATTTTAACAGTGAGACACAGAATAACAACAAAAAAATCCAGAAAAACGCATTTCAAAAAAGTTATAAATTGATTTGCATGTTAATGAGGGAAATAAGTATTTGATCCCCTATCAATCAGCAAGATTTCTGGCTCCCAGGTGTCTTTTATACAGTTAACGAGCTGAGATTAGGAGCACTCTCTTAAAGGGAGTGCTCCTAATCTCAGCTTGTTACCTGTATAAAAGACACCTGTCCACAGAAGCAATCAATCAATCAGATTCCAAACTCTCCACCATGACCAAGACCAAAGAGCTGTCCAAGGATGTCAGGGACAAGATTGTAGACCTACACAAGGCTGGAATGGGCTACAAGACCATGGGCTACAAGACCACCAAGCAGCTTAGTGAGAAGGTGACAACAGTTGGTGCGATTATTCGCAAATGGAAGAAACACAAAATAACTGTCAGTCTCCCTCGGTCTGGGGCTCCATGCAAGATCTCACCTCGTGGAGTTTCAATGATCATGAGAATGGTGAGGAATCAGCCCAGAACTACACGGGAGGATCTTGTTAATGATCTCAAGGCAGCTGGGACCATAGTCACCAAGAAAACAATTGGTAACACACTACGCCATGAAGGACTGAAATCCTGCAGCACCTGCAAGGCCCCCCTGCTCAAGAAAGCACATTTACAGGTCTGTCTGAAGTTTGCCAATGAACATCTGAATGATTCAGAGGAGAACTGGGTGAAAGTGGTCTCAGATGAGACCAAAATCAAGCTCTTTGGCATCAACTCAACTCGCCGTGTTTGGAGGAGGAGGAATGACCCCAAGAACACCATCCCCACCGTCAAACATGGAGGTGGAAACATTGTGCTTTGGGGGTGTTTTTCTGCTAAGGGGACAGGACAACTGCACCGCATCAAAGGGACGATGGACGGGGCAATGTACCGTCAAATCTTGGGTGAGAACCTCCTTCCCTCAGCCAGGGCATTGAAAATGGGTCGTGGATGGGTATTCCAGCATGACAATGACCCAAGACACACAGCCAAGGCAACAAAGGAGTGGCTCAAGAAGAAGCACATTAAGGTCCTGGAGTGGCCTAGCCAGTCTCCAGACCTTAATCCCATAGAAAATCTGTGGAGGGAGCTGAAGGTTTGAGTTGCCAAACGTCAGCCTCGAAACCTTAATGACTTGGAGAGGATCTGCAAAGAGGAGTGGGACAAAATCCCTCCTGAGATGTGTGCAAACCTGGTGGCCAACTACAAGAAACATCTGACCTCTGTGATTGCCAACAAGGGTTTTGCCACGAAGTACTAAGTCGAAGGGGTCAAATACTTATTTCCCTCATTAACATGCAAATCAATTTATAACTTTTTTGAAATGCATTTTTCTTGATTTTTTTGTTGTAATTCTGTCTCTCACTGCTAAAATACACCTACCATTAAAATTATAGAATGATCATTTCTTTGTCAGTGGGCAAACGTACAAAATCAGCAGGGGATCAAATACTTTTTTCCCCCACTGTATATAGATAATGTTTGAAATGCATGTGTGTGTGCACATATGCCTATGCATTAGAGATATCAGTAGGTTTTGCTGATATTGGTGTGATCCCTGTTCATTTTAAGATGCTATTAAAAATGTGAACAGACTATCAGCATGCTGTGAGATTACTGAAGCATGGAAAGCCATTTATAAATATCTCTGGTTGTGTTACTGCACATGCCTGTAAATCCCTCTAAAATCTCAATCTTACTAAAATGTTAATAATTAATATTAAGAAAAATAATTTACCTTTCAGTACATTTGACCTGCATGTACTACCTGTATGACAGTTGTATGTGTTCTGAAATGGGATGATTTTCTGTGGCACTTATTGATCATTTGGTTGTGGGTGTAGTTTTATCCAGTAATATAAGAAACCACAGTGTATGTCACTTTGTAAGGGGAAAGCACGAGGATGTCCTACAAACTGATTCCCCCACTGTTTGTGCATTTTCTCAGCATCAGTATCGCTGTTTTATGATATGTATGTCTTACTGAAGCAGGATGATTAAATGAAACACATCAAGACCGACCTTCAGAGCAGTGACAGACAGTGTAACATCTGCTCCTGAACAATGAAGCATTCACTGCTCTTACACTTCAGCTGTCTCAGATCACAGCTCGACAAACTGACAGGACTAAAGATTAATTCATGTTGCAAAAACACTACCTGATATATATCTCCAGTTACCCCCACACACCTGTAATTCTATGCCTGCTAAACTACCCATTTGGAATTCTAAATTATCCCAAAGAGAAAGACAGAAACATCAGAAACTACAAACCACTGTTTCACTTATTTTCTTCTTTTTATTTTGACCTTTTTTGGTAACCCTTTTCAAAAAGTCTCCCTAATTACAGTTTATTAACATAATAATTACTCAGTAATTACATGCTAGTTACTCATAAGAACAGTGTAATTATGCATTTGTTTTTTTTTCTTTTCAACCTATGTTAATAATTTTTGCATCAGCAGAATTGTATTATTGACTCCCAGTTCAAGATGGTCTACCAAAACAAAATCAAATTCCGGATGAGTGTGTCTTAAGTTCGGAGCAATGCTTCATTCTTTGAAGACATCATGAATTAACTGAACACAGGTGCTCCAAAACATGGCTGTAAAGATCTGACAAGCTTTGAATTCCCACTTCAGCTTTCCCTTAGATTTAAATTGAAATCAATCATATGAAATGCCTTTAACACACAAGAGAAAAACCATGAAAACTTCATGAGTCATCATTCTCCATAGTGCCATCTGGCTAAAGGACAATGATAATAGTACACAACAGGGAAAGGATACTTCTGGAACAGTTTAGGGGGGATTTACTTTAAATAGAAGTCTCATACTTGCAGCTTGTCATTGACATTGCCAAGGTCAATAGAAACCAAAAGTAGGAAGAAAACAAAGTTTTGGACTTGCTCTAAATGATGCAACTCGGATGCACTGGAGCTTGAAGAAACACCAATAAAATTAGTTCTACAAACAGGTCATGAATGTCTTGAGTTTGTTTTAAAGAAACATAGCCTTCCTATTTAGGAAAGATGCCAGGACTTCCATTATAGGAATTGGCATAGCCAGTTACATTGTCAGTATCACTCAAATATATCAAAGCAGAGAGAAAGTAATGAAATTGAGTCTGCCTTTTTATTTCTTCTGAGGACGTTTTGGCTGAATTGACTAATAAGGCAAAAACCTTCTCCATTTTATTTTCCTTCAACTGACTTATTTTTAACAATTTATATTGAGCAGCAAGTAGAGATTACTTATTCTGGTTACATGTAATTACAATGATATACAGCACATTATACAAGTACACTAGGCAAAACTAGTACAAAATCATGACTGAAACTGTCTTTAACATGTTGTACCTCCAAGTCCACCTACTAAAGCCCAACCCTCTGACGTAGCCAACATAGTTCTCCTTACTATATAAGGTGACCATGGAATTTCCACATACTTTCTTACATGCCAGATGGAGTCTAACAAACAATGAGCATACACTGATCAGCCATAACATTATGACCACTGACAGGTGAAATGAATAACACTACAGCTCTTGTGGGGTGTTCCCGGTCTGCAGTGGTCCAAGGAAGGAAAAGCAGTGAACTGGCAACAGGGTCATGGGCAGCCAAGGCTCATTGATGCACATGGGGAGCGAAGGCTGGCCTGTGTGGTCTGATCCAACAGACGAGCTACTGTAGCTCAAATTGCTGAAAAAGTGAATGCTGGTTCTGATAGAAAGGTGTCAGAACACACAGCGCATCGCAGTTTGTTGCGTATGGGGTTGCGTAGCCGCAGACCGGTCAGGGTGCCCATGCTGACCCCTGTCCACTGCCGAAATCGCCTACAATGGGCATGTGAGCATTAGAATTGGACCACGGAGCAATGGAAGAAGGTGGCCTGGTCTGATTAATCACAAGATCAAGGTGTTGACTTGGCCTCCAATTTCCCCAGATCTCAATCCTATCGAGCATCTGTGGGATGTGCTGGACAAACAAGTCTGATCCATGGAGGCCCCACCTCCTAACTTACAGGACTTAAAGGATCTGCTGCTAACATCTTGGTGCCAGATACCACAGCACACCTTCAGAGGTCTAGTGGAGTCCATGCCTCAACGGGTCAGGGCTGTTTTGGCGGCAAAAGTGGGACCTGCACAATATTAGGCAGGTGGTCATAATGTTATGGCTGATTGGTGTATATGAATTAAAACTAGTCAAATAAATAATACGTAAATAAATTAACAACCCCATCAAAACAATTCCAGTTCTTTTCTAAGCATAGAGGACCAGAAAAGAAGAAATAGAAAAATAAATATAACTCAGGAGGTATGATTTCAATGATTAATTTATAAGCAAGGTTATTTATTGTGGTTATTATATGCATATTAAGGTGCATAAGGTGTTATTTAAGATGCTTCAAGCTAACCAGTTCCATTTTCTGAATGTTGCAATTATTCAAAATGATTTATAATAATAATAATAATAATAATAATAATAATAATAATAATAATAATAATAATATCTACATTATTGTGTATTTTTAGTTAATACCACCTATTAATGTTTAACACAGTTGATACCCAAGTACCTTGGCTCTTGCTGGATAAAATGTAGACATATTTCTCTAAGGAGACATTTTCTGAATGTTGTTATTCTAAAATCCATAAAGAATAAATTCAGAAATTTGCAGTTTCCAGATAATTTGATCCCTGGATAAGTGGGAAGACAATAATATGCCCCAGGCACTTGTTTTCCTCCACTAAAAAAAGCACAGCATCCAGATTATTGTCTGTGGACACTGCTGTTTCAATCTTCTCTAGTAAATTATTTAATTAGTCCCCCCCAACCCCCCCCACCGCCCCTCACATTTTAAGTGCCCTCTTCTCAAAGGTTGCGGATTACCCATAATGCTTTTTTCACACATTTATGCTCTTCAATGCCCCATTCCAATAACCTCTTTCAGTGTCAATGTGTTGCTGACTCCTCATTGTCATAAACTCACTAGTGAAGTGCACTCTACAATAAAGGGTTTAAACATGAACAGTTAAAATAAAGAAATATTAATTTAAAGATGGCATGTTTCAAACCAAGTCTACTGTAAGTCAGGCCTTCTCAGTCCACCACGTCTTAGCATATCTGCTGTTGCATCGTTTATTATCATAACAGTTATGGTTGTCATTAGGCAAGGTACAGTTAGGTCCATAACATTTTTAACAGTGACACAATTGTCATAATTTGTCCTCTGTACGTCACCACAATGGATTTGAAAGGAGGCAATTAAGATGTGCTTTAAGTGTAGACTTTCACCTTTAACGTGAGGGTAGTTACATCCAAATTGGGTGAACGGTGTAGGAATTACACCCATTTTTATATGTGGTCCCTCCAATTTTAGGGGCTCAAAAGTATTTGGACAAACTAACATAATCATGAATTAAACTGTGAGTTTCAATACCTGGTTTCAAATCCTTTGCAGCCAATGACTGCCTGAAGTCTGGAACCCATAGACATCACCAGATACTGGGTTTCATCCCTGCTGATGCTCTGCAAGGCCTGTCTGTCTGCCTGCCTGTCAGTTTTGCCTTCAGAAAGTGAAATGCATGTTCAGTTGGATTCAGGTCAGGTGATTGACTTGGCCATTGCAGAATATTCTACTTCTTTGCCTTAAAAAAGTAATATAGATAATATAGCCCTAAACACTTCAGAATTCATCCTACTGCTTTTGTCAGCAGTCACATCATCAATAAATACAAGAGAACCAGTTTCCTTGGCAGCCATACATGTCCATGCCATAACATGCTTCACAGATGAGGTGGTATACTTCATGAGCAGTTCCTTCCCTTCTCCATACTCTTCTCTTCCCATCATTCTGGTACAAGTTGATCTTTGTCTTTGTTGATCTGTCCATAGGATGTTGTTCCAGAACTGTACAGGGTTCTTTAGATGTTTTTTGGCAAACTCTAATCTGGTCTTCCTGTTTCCTGTTTCCATCTTGTGGTAAACCCTCTGTATTTACTCTGGTGAAGTCTTCTCTTGATTGTTGACTTTGACACAGATACACCTACCTCCTGGAGGGTGTTCTTGATCTGGCCAACTCTTGTGAAGGGGTTTTTCTTCATCAGGGAAAGAATTCTTCTGTCATCCACCACGGTTGTTTTCCGTGGTCTTCCGGCCTTTAGGTGTTCCTGAGCTCACCAGTGTGTTCTTTCTTTATAAGAATGTACCAAATAGTTGATTTGGCCACACCTAATGTTTTTTCTATCTCTCTGATTGGTTTGTTTTAATTTCTAAGGCAAAATTGAAGGCAAAACACCCCAAGAACAAGCAGGAACTAAAGACAGCTGCAGTAAAGACCTGGCAGAGCATCAACAGGGAAGAAACCTGGTGCTAGCTATGGTTTCTAGACTTCAGGCAGTCATTGACAGCAAAGGATTTGCAACCAAATATTGAAACGCACAATTAAATTCAAGATTATGTTAGTTTGTCCAAATACTTTTGAGCCCCTAAAATTGGGGGGACCACATATACAAATGTGTGTAATTCCTACACCATTCACCCAATTTGGATGTAATTACCCTCACGTTAAAGATGAAAGTCTACACTTAAAGCACATTTTAATTGCCTCCTTTCAAATTCATTGTGGTGACATACAGAGGCAAAATTATGACAATTGCGTCACTTTCCAAATATTTATGGACCTCACTGTATATGTCTATCGCCTTTCATTACTAATGGTAACAGTTACATTTAAACTCTACACTCACCTAAAGGATTATTAGGAACACCATACTAATACTGTGTTTGACCCCCTTTCGCCTTCAGAACTGCCTTAATTCTGCATGGCATTGATTCAACAAGGTGCTGAAAGCATTCTTTAGAAATGTTGGCCCATATTGATAGGATAGCATCTTGCAGTTGATGGAGATTTGTGGGATGCACATCCAGGGCACGAAGCTCCTGTTCCACCACATCCCAAAGATGCTCTATTGGGTTGAGATCTGGTGACTGTGGGGGCCAGTTTAGTACAGTGAACTCATTGTCATGTTCAAGAAACCAATTTGAAATGATTCAACCTTTGTGACATGGTGCATTATCCTGCTGGAAGTAGCCATCAGAGGATGGGTACATGGTGGTCATAAAGGGATGGACATGGTCAGAAACAATGCTCAGGTAGGCCGTGGCATTTAAACGATGCCCAATTGGCACTAAGGGGCCTAAAGTGTGCCAAGAAAACATCCCCCACACCATTACACCACCACCAGCAGCCTGCACAGTGGTAACAAGGTATGATGGATCCATGTTCTCATTCTGTTCACACCAAATTCTGACTCTACCATCTGAATGTCTCAACAGAAATCGAGACTCATCAGACCAGGCAACATTTTTCCAGTCTTCAACTGTCCAATTTTGGTGAGCTTGTGCAAATTGTAGCCTCTTTTTCCTATTTGTAGTGGAGATGAGTGGTACCCGGTGGGGTCTTCTGCTGTTGTAGCCCATCCGCCTCAAGGTTGTACGTGTTGTGGCTTCACAAATGCTTTGGTGCATACCTCGGTTGTAACGAGTGGGTATTTCAGTCAAAGTTGCTCTTCTATCAGCTTGAATCAGTCGGCCCATTCTCCTCTGACCTCTAGCATCAACAAGGCATTTTCGCCCACAGGACTGCCGCATACTGGATGTTTTTCCCTTTTCACACCATTCTTTGTAAACCCTAGAAATGGTTGTGCGTGAAAATCTCAGTAACTGAGCAGATTGTGAAATACTCAGACCGGCCCGTCTGGCACCAACAACCATGCCACGCTCAAAATTGCTTAAATCACCTTTCTTTCCCATTCAGACATTCAGTTTGGAGTTCAGGAGATTGTCTTGACCAGGACCACACCCTTAAATGCATTGAAGCAACTGCCATGTGATTGGTTGGTTAGATAATTGCATTAATGAGAAATTGAACAGGTGTTGCTAATAATCCTTTAGGTGAGTGTATTGCATGTAAATACTGTTTTTATAAACATCATATCATGGGTAAAACTACTCCACTACTCACATTGCTTTCTTATTTGTGTTACAAGAGGTGCTGGGAGGGGTGATTGGTGTTGCCTATTAATTGGTGTTATTTATTATGTTTATTTTATTACGGAGTTTGTGGGGTTTTATTTTCACTTGTCATTACTTTTGGATTTGTTATATTACTTGCTAATTTCCACTTGATTTGCTTTGCTTTTTTTCACTTAATTGTTTTCACTTAAAGGCAACATTCTCACCAACTGCAGACACCAATTAAGCACACACCCATCTGATTGGGCGGTGTCCCCCACTCCTTAAATTAGCACAACTGTTTTCATTCATCTCCTGACCCCTACTGAAGAGCACCTGCTTTAAAAAGAGTGCAGAGAGCATGAGGTGGGGAAGCTGGGACTGAGAAGGAAGGAGGACAGCACTGTGGGGAGTGAGGCAGGAGGGTGTGCGACAATGGGGATCAAGACTAGAAGACTGCCTTGAGGAACAGAGGAAGCTGCAGATGGGAACAGGGGAATTGTTCATTGCAGGATAAGTACTCTGATGTCTTATGGGAAAACTCTCCTTGGTTTTGAATGAGTTTCGGCTGATTGCAGTGCACCCTTCCTGGCTGCCTCTGTGTAATGTGTGGTATCTGAGGAGAAAAGGAATGTAAATTTGAGAATAGATACTGGACTGATTTTCCTATTTTTCCTACTTACCTGACAGGGCTGGTAGAGCTGGTGTTCCCCCGGTGGTCAGCTGGGCCTGAGACCGAAAGCAGTGCACCTGTGGAGAGACATGCTGGGGAAAAGGATGGCGGAGGGACGTGAATGGGGAAAATAACCGCTGTAGTGTGTGTGGTTTTGCTTACCCGGCCTCAATGACGCGTCCCCTCTGAATGTCCTTTCCTTGTTCCTCTCTCCCTGCCTAGGATTGGTGGCACTGCAGAGCCTGGTCCAGGGGCTGACAGTAGGAGGGGGACCAAGCCTCCTAGGAATCCACGCCATCAACTTGAATGGACATTGGTGATGAAGACTCCTTGCAACACATTCACACCTTGATTACGGGACTGACTTTGGGAGGGCCAAGACAGGCTTTACTTTTAGCATAGTTTTATCTGGGATTTTCTTAGGATTAGTTTTAGTTTTATTTATTTTTTATTTTTTTGCCGGTTTTACTATTTCTAATTTTAGGTTATAGGGCCTCTAGGCCAGCGGACTTCGTGCCCCGCCTGGCAACCATTGTGATAAAATTGTGTTCTTGATTAATAACTCGCATGTGTTCCCACTATTTAGAAATTTGTGATTTACGGTGACCTATAAGATTAGATTGTGGCACTCCAGGACCAGGGTTGGACACCCCTGATCTACATTATTGGAGTCACAGCACCTCTGTAATGTATGCAGTTGGACCCCAGACTGGACATGGTAATTTGTACCAAAATAGAAATCCACACTCATTGCCGAAAGAATAAGTGCTGGCCAGTGGCCTTCCTTAGAATTAATATCCAACAGGCTAATATACACAAACCAGCCAGCCACAGAGCTGCATTGCCAAAAATGTATAAATGAAATATTTATCTTATTATATAAGCGATTATTTGGTGCAAACTGCATGAGATTACATATTTTAAGCAATAAGAGATACCTTTCACACAGCGTATTCACTTATAGTCTAACAAGTTGTATACAAGTATGACAGGTATGCATATAGGAACATGAACATTAATTGAACCACTTTCTCCTGTTTACTAAAAAAAACTATTGTAGCTTATCAGATAGAGCATGACTGTTGTCATTATTGCACGGCTGTCATACACATGATTTAGCCAAACATAGAATGTGTAATTAATTGTGGTCTCTCTGTCACACACACACATAGGCTTGAATAGTGCTTTCAAGTGATTCGTTATATTATAATATTATTCGTTGATTATTATAATTATTCAAATGCTTAAAAAGAGAAAACCTTGTCCTCTACAAGTAATGACTAGAAATTGGTTTTACTTTCTGTTCTGATCTTAATGGTGCAATTTAACACATTTTCTACTTGGCCTCAGTCCTTAGGAGTAATGCATTTGATATCTAGAATTCTGAATACTGAAAGTCACTCTTTCTCACAAATAGTGTGTCCCTTAATGACTTGCAGAATGCAAAGCAAAGTTTATTTGTATCATTATTTGGGGTCATGAGTTTGCATGCTGCGAAAGGGACTACAAATACAGTAGACTGTTAATCTGAGATGAACTTTAAAGGTGGCTTCAGCTAGTCTCCTGAAATCAAAGTGTTTGGCCGCCTGTCTTCATAGAAACCAGACCCAGGGGGAGATCATTATGCACCTCCTTGAACCTTTCAGACTTCAAACCAGGAAAAATGACAGTGGTCTCACTGAGTCAGCCTTTTTGTCATGTTGTGAACTTCAAACACTTCTGTAATCAAACCAAGAATTAAGCAATCACACGGTCTGAATTTTCTCACCCAGGAAACCAATACTAGGTTGTTCTTTTTATCACCCCTGATCCTCCGAAACCTTAATATCAGCGCCCCCAGGCTTTTTTGGTCAGGTATCTTGTAGCATCGCAGTTTGCTTGTTTGTTGTTTGTCACTGGCAGCATGCAAGTAATAGGGTGATTTATTAATATATGCATTTACTAGATGTATTCCTAATGAGGTGCCTTTTGTATGATGCCATTAATGTTGATTATTTTCAAAAATTCTTTCTTGATTTTGATCAGCCTGAAATTACATGCTAGTAAACAAGCAACAAGTAGAGAGCCTTATTAAACCATCTCTGGGCTCTATATTGGAGCATAACATCAGCTGCATTCTCCACAGAGTCATCTGAAAAGTTATGTTATGTTGTAACAAGCTTTTTCACTTTTCAACCTATGGGGTGCCTCGTGTCTTTATTCACAGATTTAATTTAATAATCCGTTTTTCCAGATTTAGTGTGTAATTAAGCCTTTTTTCCACATTTATGAATTAAAAAAAATTAAAATAAATACTTAAATGCTAAATCTCCATTTTGAAAAATAAATACTTGTCGTTTGACTAGATATTAACTAAATCCTAAATATGGGCTTTGAAAACTAAAGATTTAACTTTAGCACTGCAAATAAGTTTTCATTCATGCACCATCACCCCCTGTTCCTGTGTCTGTTTCCTGAGTCCAGCCTATTTCAAGAGCCCAACACCATGGTGACCACCCAATATTCAAAATTACCCAGTATTTGAACCCAATATTGAAAGCATGTTACGTTTGTGTTTTTTAGAGATGATTATTTTGTCAGACAATTCACACCCCTCCTAGCACCATGCTACTTATATATATATTATCATTCATACAAGCAGTTGAATAATTACTGTATGGTTTATTGAGGTGCCCCTGAAATCTCCTACAGATTGCCCAGTACAAGCACTGATGTCTATAAAAACCTCTGATAACAGAACTGATTGTGGATTGAAGAAGGCAGGAAACCATGTCCCTTAGAACAGTGATTACAATTGATGTGCTTTAGTGGTGTTGATTAATTTAAACTAATGAGGCACATTGTATTTTTTCCAGGGATATGAGATGCAGGGTGACGATTATTAGTCACTGGCCCTGGGTTATTAGTTGTTGGATCCCTCCTACATCTGCCCATAAGAACTGTGAATTGTTAGTCAGACCTTAGAGTCTAGGGGACTCATCATGATGTATTTATGTGAGTGTGGGCTATAAGATAGGGAGGAAGTCTACCCTGGGAGGGCTTTCAAAATAACCCTGCAAAAATAACCATCTGTTAAAGTAGAGCCAAATAATTCAGTACATTCAATGACGCAGAGAGCAAATTCATAAACCTTTTTCGATATGTATCATAGGCATGTTTGGATGAAGTTACAAGTTGAAAGAAAAAATGTTCCCTCAGCTTTGCCTTCAGCATCCATGTTTATAACAATATAAATATTTCACCAACAAGAATCACTGTTGACAAATATATCGTGTCTCCTTGACAATTAATTAACGGAGTGTGATTCAAAGGCATATTGAAAATTACTGAGAAAAGTAAACAATTTAAATGAAACCCAGCTATAGTAATATACAGTTATGTCCATAAATATTTGGACAGTGACACAATTGTCATCATTTTGGCTCTGTATGTAACCACAGTAGATTTTAAAGGAAACAATCATGTTCTTGAAGTATAGACTTTCATCTATAATTTGAGGGTAGTTACATCCAAATTGGGTGAATAGTGTAGGTGTCACAGAGGATGCCAAGTCTCTGTGATTCTTTATTTTTCTTATTGCTCTTTTGTTGTTATTATTCTTTATTTGATTTAATTCCTATTATTCATTGATTGAGTTCTTTTCTTCACTAATTGTTTTCACTGATTGTACTGATTGATCGATTTTTCGCTTAATTTCACTATTGTTGAATCTTCGGGACTGTGATCACCAATGCGGCACACCTGTATCACAGAGCAACGCCCCGCCCTTCACTCACGGCTACTACACCTGTTACCACTCAGCATAGTATAGCGATCTCGAGCCTGGGCCTTTTAGGGATGCGGTAAGATCGTTGCACTGTGGCGCAGGGTTTGATCCCCTATCTCGCTGGGACCTGAAAACCCCCGTGTTACAAGAGGATAAAGGCTGCCCTGGCGAGAATGGTGGAGTAGTGAGAGCACATGGACACAGAGGATGGATCGCAGAGGAGGGTATATATATATGTATATAGGGTGCCAGCCGGTAGACACGAACTCCTTGCTGGACACTAGACTCAAGATCGAAAAGAGAATATAAAGGACTATAACTGGCGAGAGACATTGATATACAAGGCTGTATGTTAGGCTCGGCGGTTTCCAGTGGCAGACGGCGTGCTGGGGTTCTGGACCAAGCAGCCAGATGGAGAAGCGCATAGAAAGGGACGCGCTTAATACTACCCGTGAGCTTGTGTGGTTGTAGTACTTGTGGGCAAGCGTGTCCTTGCTCTGAGACTCTTCTTCTTTTCTCCCTCTCTTTGCTTTTGGATTGCTGTTGCTTGTATGGACAGATGGGCTGTGAGGAAGGGCTCCTCGGTCGTGGGGATCTCTAGCCGGGACAGAACTGGAGCCGGGTTGGACTGGTTGCAATCACCACATTTGGAACTGTACCATTGAGACTATTATTCTTCTCTATTTTTTTCCTCCATTTATATCTTTCATTGGGAATATAAGGGGCATTGTCTGGGCTTAGTTTTATTGGGATTTTAGTATAGTTTATTTTTTAGCTTTTGTACAGGTTTTAGTATCTTGGCGTCTGTGGTGTATGTCCTGGGATCTTGCTGAAACTGCACGGGGAATTAGCTGAGTGGTAGCGAGTCCCCACCTCATGTAACTAAATCGGGGTGGTGTAGCAGACTACATCGGACACAGTGTTCACTGCCACTCATGACACTGACCGATTTTTGGCTTAGAGTCGGCAGGATCTCGGTATATACACCATGGATCAACAAGATCGGCAAGTGCCCCCAGTGGTGGGAGCAGTAGCTATGCCATGGTTTTTGGGTGCTTCGTAGATCCCCAAGTTTAATGGGGAGGAACTGGGAAATGGTTATGAAGACTGGAAATCGCAAGTACAATCAATGTTACGAGCACAGGAACTGAATGATTAACAGCAGGTTGATTTTGTATGCAGGGCACTAGCGGGGTGCGCTAAATGGGAGGTTTTTCTGCTGGAGCCTGAGAATAGGGCAAATAAAGATCAGGTCTTCTAGGCATTATATCATCTATATCAAGAACAAATGTCCAAGGCAGAATTGGGAGCCCAATTCTTTAATAGTAGGCAGGAGAAGGGGGAGGCTTTGGGGGCATTTACTCTCCGGCTTCGCAAACGGTATTCCAGCTGGCGCCGGGAGGAGCCCAACGGGTCAGCCCAAGATGAGGAGATGCTCCGGGACCAGTATATTTCTGGGCTGCTGGCAGGCCAAGTGAAGAGAGAGCTACAAAAGGGGGTGCGCCGTGACCTTCCAGGAGGTTCGAGAGGAGGCCCAGGCAATGGAAGAGGAGCCACTGCTGCCGGGAGAAGATCTATTTGGAAGCAATTGTTTGAAGGCCAAAGCACTGACTGCACACAATTCCGGAGGACAGCTGGGGGGACCGAGTCCTGGGAACAAGCTTTTTCTCTTTGCAGGAAGTTGGAGGCGGAGGCAGTACAAGCTGTGGACCGAAGGACGGCTAGATTGACCTGACAATGTGCAGTACATATTCCCCTGTGTAGTGAAATGATTCTATGGGCACAGGTGCCTGAGGTCCCCCATCGTCGGGAGCAATGTGTATTGGTGGAAGTGAGTGTGGACCCGGTACAAGTGACTACATCCAATTCCACCTCCGATTGGATGCCCTCAACTCCCGGATTGATGGTGGGTCAGTGATGACAGCTGCAGGGGCTTCTGCAGAAGTGGCAGTGTATATCTGCCACTCATGAAGAGGATTTTGGGCGAACCAGTGCGGTGTACCAACACATTCCTACTGGGACTGGCCCACTTTCCCGAGAATGTTATAGCCCGGTGCCTCCAGCCCTGTATCAAGAACTGTGAGAATTATTACAGCAGATGGAGTGCCAGAGAGTGATTAGGGAGAGGAGCAGCCCATGGGCCGCACCAGTCGTCCTCGTCAAGAAGAAGGATGGTTCATGGAGGTTTTGTGTGGACTACAGGAAACTCAACTCCGTGACCCACAAAGACGCTTACCCCCTGCCCTGTATCGAAGAGTCCTTGACTAATTTGACCTGTGCCAAGTGGTATTCCACATTGGACTTAGCCAGCGGTTACTGGCAGGTTGAGGTGGATCCGCGAGACCGCAAGAAGACGGCCTTTACCACCCCCTTGGGATTGTATACATTTGAGCGGATGCCTTTTGGACTTTGCAACGCGCCTGTAACTTTCCAACGGCTAATGTAGAGGTGCTTGGGAGAGCAGGTGAATAAGTCATTATTGATTTACCTGGATGATGTTTTTTCCCCTACTTTTGAACAGCACCTCAGGCATTTAGAGCAGGTTTTCGTCACCCTTCACACCTATGGCTTGAAATTGCAACCGCGGAAGTGCCTCTTTATGCAGAAAGAGGTGGGTTACCTGGGCCACTGGGTTAGCCAAGATGGGGTCGCTCCGGATCCAGAAAAGGTGAGTGCTGTAGAAGAATGGGCAGTGCCAACCACGGTGAGGCAGGTATGATCTTTCCATGGATTCATAGGATATTACCAATTTATCCCTGCATTTTGACTGTCCCTCTGAATCAACTACTTGTAGGATCTGCTCATAATAAAAAGACTGCACCTGTTACTGTTAAAGCTCTGTGGAAGACTACAATCAAGAGAAGACTTCACCAGAGTAAATACAGAGGGTTTACCACAAGATGGAACAGGAAACGGGAAGACCAGTATATGGATGAGGTGGTATGCTCATGATGTGAAACATACCACCTCTGTGAAGCATGGTAGTGTCATGGCATGGGCATGTATGGCTGCCAAGGAAACTGGTTGCGACTGCAACCCAATACTGTTTTTTAAGTCAAAGCAGTGGAATGTTCTGTAATTGCCAAGTCAATCACCTGACCTGAATCCAACCGAGCATGCATTTCACTTTCTGAAGGCAAAACTGAAGGCAAAACGCCCCAAGAACAAGCAGGAACTAAAGACAGCTGCAGTACAGGCCTAGCAGAGCATCACCAGGGAAAAATCCCAGCATCTGGTGATGTCTATGGGTTCCAGACTTCAGGCAGTCATTGATTGCAAAGGATTTGCAACCAAGTATTGAAACTCACAATTTCATTCATGATTATATTACTTTGTCCAAATACTTTTGAGCCCCTAAAATTGGGGGGTCACATATACAAATGGGTGTAATTCCTACACCATTCACCCAATTTGGATGTAACAATCCTCACATTAAAAGTGAAAGTCTACACTTAAAGCACATCTTGATTGTTTCCTTTCAAATCCATTGTGGTGGCGTACAGAGCCACAATTATTACAATTGTGTCACTGTTAAAAATGTTATGGACCTAACTTTATGTCTATTGCCTTTCATTACTAATGGTACCAGTTACATTTAAACTATATTGAATGTAAGTAACTAACTGTATGTGTGTGTGTGTGTGCATGCTTGTGTATGGAATTATTTTATCTGTTCAGTAGATTGACCTCATACTCTTACAGAAATGTGTATGCTTGTTTTAATATACTCAAATGATAATGGTCATTAATATAGTGCAACTATACAAAGGTAGTCAGGTAGACCAACCAATAAAGCAATAATTAAGTGCAATAATTAACCACAGTAACACAATCAATGTAAGAAAACAAAAATAAATATGAATTAAGAACACAGTGATTTAGAAACAATATAAATAATACATAAGTAGAATTAATATTGAACCTTTTCACTTCCCGTGACAAGTGATATATTACATGTTATGAAGGTGAAATAAAGATGCATATCTTTATTTTTATATTGACCTCATATTAAAGCTAAGTAGGGCATATCTTTCTAATAAAACTGCCACAACTCACTTATGTATAAGGGATTGATTATTGATGAGTGAATGGCCTTGGGGAATAGTTTGGTTTGTGATTGACCAGACTGTTATCAGGCTACTTAAAGCAAATGCAGTAGAAGACAATGCAGAAATACAATTGTCTCTCTTGGATCACAGACCCCTAATTAGTTTAGTTATTGTACAGAGGTCAGGAACAATCTCAAAATGGTTGCTGGGACCATTCATGTGTGCTGGGTTTTCATGTGTCCTCTGCTTTCTACCGCTATATGCCTTGATATGTCCTAGCCATCATCCCCATAATATGAAGTGTTACAAATCAAAAGCAGGGTCTGTTTTGTAGCAGCTTTCCTCAAGTTCGTGTATAGGCCATATTCTTATCCTCATCTAGAAGGAAATTCATTCATTCAACTTTTAAACAAGTTGTCTCATGATATGGTATTTTTTGTAAAGCAAATTAGCCTAACAACCTGCACAGAGGCGCAATCTTGCCAAAGTTCTTCAGAAAGATAAATGCATAAGTCAGGTTGTCAAAAGGTGGATATTCATTCAGTAGGAGTACTGCTCCTACTTCTACTGCTTGTTCAAATACCCTTTTTCTTCTTCTCCCCCCTTCCAGATGCTCTATGACAGGTGGTAATTGAAAGGGAAACAGACTGACACCTTAGAGAAACTACAGCAAATAACAAAGGCATGATCTGGCTCCAGACTCCTTTGCAGTGCAAGAGATATCACCCTGTTTAGTGAGTTGGAGATTTCATCAGATTGTGCAGTGTGTAGGAGTCTGCAGAGTAGATAGTTTAGTGAAAGGTAAATATAGCAAGGGTAATTATAGTGGGCTTCCAATAGGGAATTAAAGCCTGTGAATTGTAGCCAAAGATAGACCCAAAAAAAGAATACATTAATGTTTATTTAGATATAAATAAAATAGATTAAAAAAATCCTTAAGGAAAAACTACTGACTGAGACCTAATGCTCAGGGTCTCTTTCTGTGTGTGTTTTTTAGACTGCTCTCCAATTAATTATTGCATGAAGCTCATGACCAAGTAGTATAATCCTGAGAAAACAAAAGTATGGATTACCATAAAATTGGATTTGTAGAGAATCACAGTATCAGAGTACTCCTCTGAAATCTGGTGCTTATACATCTTTTATTTCCCTGAAGATTTATCTTATATATACCTGCCACATATTCAATTTATAACCAACCACACGGCCTGAATTCTGGCATAAAAGGAGCCACAGTATTTATTTTCTTTATTTACCCATAAATTAAAACTGTGGGCAATATTAATCCACATGCCATAATCCTTCCCACCCACTCCTGATTAATTCTCAAGCAATTATGTCACAAAGCACATGTAGGTTTTACTGTAAATAATATTTAAAGTATGGTGGATATATGAAAAATCTATTTGAAGCATTAGTAATATCTTGAACCTTGTATGTATAATTAAAACAAGCCAGGTTAAATTAAATATTTGTAATTTAATTGTAGAAAATAAACACATTTCCCTATACACCCACTGGACATAGGAGTATCTGTTTGGAAATATAAACAAACCCCTCATGGGGGAAAGTGGTAAAATTAATTTGGTAAAAGACTTAAATAAATAATCATTAATACATCTGCAATTTAAGGTGAAGTAGACACCACTTAAAGTTGCACCCTGTCAATAATTCAAAACCTTCTTAAGACTTGCACACAGATTAAATAAAAACTTTGGCCTTCAGCCAATTAAAAAAACTCAGCTGCTGCTTCATTTGTAGTATGATGCAACTTTTTTGTACTAATAACTGTAACCGTTATGATGTGCTGGTTGAAATTGATGAAAATTTTGAAAGTTAAGATGTACAACCTGATGTTTTGATGCATTTCAGTGGGATTTTTTTATTTGGTTTTACACAACCTACTCAACACTTTGAAGAGGCAAGATATGTTTTATTGTGAAACAACACTTAATGGAGAATAAATACTGAAATGTCTTGGGTACATAAGTATTCACCCCCCTGAGTCAATACTTGGTAGAACCACCTTTGGCTGAAATTACAGTTGTGAGTCTTTTGGGGTATGTCTCTACGAGGTTTGCACATCTGGGTTGTGCACTATTCATCCATTCTTCTTGGCAAAAGGTATTCAAGCTCTGTCAAGTTGGATGGGAATCGTTGGTGTACAATATTCTTCAAGTCTTGCCACAGATTCTCAATCTGATTCAAGTCCGGGCTCTAATTTCACCACTCCTAGAAATTAACTTTTTTTTAAGCAACTCCAGTGTTGCTTTGGTTGTGTGTTTGGGTCATTGTGCTGCTGAAACAATAATCTCCATCTCAGTCTTAGGTAATTTGCAGACTGAATCAGGTTTTCCTAGGATTTGCCTGTATTTAGCTTCATCCATTTTACCCTCTACCCTGACATGCTTCCCAGTATCCCCATAACATTATGCTGCCACCACCATGCTTCACAGTAGGGATGGTGTTACCTGGGTGATGTGCTGTTTTGCATTTGCGATAAATATAATTAGACCAAATAGTTAAATTTATGTTTCATCAGACCGCAAAACATTTGCCAAATCTTTTAGCAAAATCCAAGCAAGAGTTTACATGAGCTTTTTTCAGAAATGGCTTACACTGATTATAATGGCTTGAGTTACTGCAAGGAAGACAAACCATTATTTAAGGAACCGTGGGTTACATTTTAAGGCTGATGTATATACCTTTTAAAGTTGCAATAAATTGTTTTACAAAAATGTACACCTTATGATATACCGTAGCAGGCACCTCCTCATTACAAAAGACTCTACTTTGCTATGATCATCTGATTGGTTCCTTGGTAGTGTGGTTGAGATGACAGGGAAAACAGGGTCAACTGGGTTGATGCCACTGAAATGCACTGTTGGCTCCTGTCATAATTAATCATTCAGATAAAAAAACAAAATCTCAGTGGAGCCTATGCAAGGTTTACTGCACAGATAAAATGTGCTATTGATTTATGTGTCTGAGGAATAACTGGGCTTTAGAAGAAAGAGTGTGGTGAGGCTGAGTGTTTCCAAAGGTGAGCACTAAAAGCAGTGATATGCAAATGCCCTGTGTAAAGTTCAAGACGACTGATAACGTAATTGAGATAATGCAAGCGGATGTAGATTCCCTTTTGAAGGTTTTCCTGTTCAGAATACAAATCATGTACAGTATTATTTTCATCATTGAAGAAAATGTTAATGAGGACACAAAAACAAATAGGAACAGAGCAGCTGCAATCTAGAAAGGTCGTTTCTGAAGACATGTGACATGTGAAGCCAGCATTTCATTTTGCAAGAGGACTATTTTTCTTCCAAAATGTTGTAATTGGTGTATGTTTTATGATAGGTCATTTTCTCCTCTTACATCATATGTGTGTGTGTCATTTAAGAAACATTTATAATTATGCCCTTTATGCCCCAACCACTTCAGGCTGTTCTGCAGGCAAAAGGGGGAGCAACGCACTATTAGGTCAGTGTACTTTATAAAGTTGCCACTCAGTGTATACATTTATACCATCTGCAACCTATAACCTAAAGTTTTGCCCATATTGTTGTTGCATTGCAATTGATCTTTCCTAAAGTTGTCATTAAGGTGTTTATTATTTGTACTTATCACTTTATCATATACAAACAATAACTAAGAGTCTTTCATCCAGTTTGTTTTAAAAGTTGTATTTTGAGTAGTACTTTAAGGGACAATTATGTGAAAAAAACTTGTTTCACAGTTTTATTTGTTTTTCACTGTTTTCCATAGTTGTTTTTATTTTTTATTTTGCCTAAGAAATATAAGGATTGGTGTTAAGCCTGAGGCAATATGGGCTGCATTTTAAGTCAGGGCAGAATAATCAGATCAAAATGTTTATTCGTGAATTTTCCACAAGAGTATTAGGAACACATGTTGAGTTGTTGGTGCACTTATTTCTTTGTTAATTTTAGTTTAGTTTTTTTCTTTGGTCATTTTGTTTCCTGTGAAATGTTGTAAATTTGATTCCATACACACCATGATTATAACCTACAGCACATATTCAACTCAAATTTGGAGGAATACATGTACCAACAAATGTTCAGGGAGAATCAACAGTTTTGAATGGGGGTGGGTTGCTGCATAATTTAACGATTGGAGAGGTTTCAATGTACTCCAAACTTCAGTCGAGAACAAGAGAATTGATGTTGGAAAAGCATCATGTAGTGATCCCAAACAGGAGAATACATTTTAAAATCCAATAAATTATTAAAAAAATTAAATTAAAAAAGGTCACAAGCAAAAGGTCAGATCACGGGAACAAGTAGCAAGGCAGGATCTCCAAAAGACAGGTCAAAAAGGGAGACAAGTGTCAAAACATGAAGAAACTCTCAAAAGATAGAAACAATTAAGTAATACATCTCAAAGAAATTACAAGACTTCACAGAGTGTATGAGGAACAAAGGAGTATATATAGACTGGGCAGGGGGAGTGCTGGACCAATGAGAAGAGGAGGAGAATGGGACAAGTGCACATGGGTATTGAGGAATGTTAATAGGATAATTAATCATGGTGCTGGGGAATGTGAGAGACAGGGTTTAGTACTCAAATTGGTGAAGACATGACACCTGTGTTAGATGCTTAGAGTGTAACACAATGTATTCAGTTTTTGAACCACTGACTAAATTATAAACTTTTCAGAAGGCTTTGTTCCACTACTGGTACAGTAGGTAATAAGGTCTTAGCCTCATTCAAATCATAAATTGTGTTTTCCTTATTACTATCAACGTTATGTACTATATTTCTACAGCATTTATATTTCGTGCCTCAGCCACTCTTAAAGTGATTTTACTGTGGACACATTTCATCAGAGGCCAGAGTTAACTAAATTTCATTCTAATGTCTCCTGGAATAATCTGAAAGTGCTTTTGAGCTGGACGTGCTTTAAGTTATATAGATGTGATCAATTTATCTTCAAGATAGAAAAGGGGAAGGGTTTTAGAACATTAGACTTACTGTAGGTAGTGTCCTTAAGTGACATTTACTTTAGAGACGAGTTAATTGACACTTCTGGTCTTCTGCTCCATATTGACATTTACTGCACATTGATTGGATTGGATTTAAAAACAGAGATCCAGAAAATTATCTTTGGATAGTATTTACATTGAATCATCTGTCAATCATGCATTGTATTTTATGTTTTTTAATTATTATTAAGAAGAAAGTCTAAACAAATAAACGAAGAATCACGATTCTGATTATTATTTCAGATATATGTGTATGTTAAAAGACAATCGTTGCTCAGTTCTCACAAGGTCGACCTGTTATGTTCTTCTGCACAATTTTGGTACAACAATTATACCAAAAGTGTATTTATTTATTTCAATCACAGTATCATTTCAAGCCATCATAAGTAAGAGATCTTAGGGCCTCATCTATTTAGTTGTCTTAAACTACGCTTCTAAAATTATGCTTATTGTGTTGAAACAGCAGTCAAAATAATTACTCTGTAATTTTTATAACAACCAGTTCCACATCAAACTGCATATATTTGCTGTGGTGAATTATATTCCTGGGGAAAGGTGTTACATAATCTTCTTTAAACATATAACAATGTATGAATTCTGTATTCAGGGATTTATTAAGCTGCCACATTTTAATACTTCACATTGCTGGCTATTTTGAAATTCAAAGCAAGAGGATTACACATCATAAGCATGTTGGAAATATCTTCTTGTTAGAATTGCTATGCTGGAGGGTCCTCAATTTAAGAAGGTACTCTTCCCACAGTGAGAGCATTGAATATAGAATTATTGAATTCTCTAACTGTATTTTAAATACTATGCTGAATCATAGCTATATGTAAATGTATAAACAAAATTCCTAAAACAGACATTCCATATTGTGGTTATATCAATTATCCACCTTTTATAGTTTATTTTAAAATTATATGGAGGAATTATATTTTATGTAGCACCAGCTCTGAATATGTTTAATTGTTGTTACGTTATTTTAACATGTTAGTGGAAATACCTACATTGCTGGTTTCACAGTTATGGATGTTGTCCTGACCGAAATGTCACATTGTTCAGATTGGTAATTTCAATACTGGAAATCTTCTAAGTTAAAATAGTTTTCATTTCTATTTCAAAGTACTGTTAGTGGACAGTCTGTGTTTCCATTCAATCTAATACCTAAATAAAAATTCAAACTTCAAATGAGCACTATTAATTTAATTACAGTGCTTTCTTTTGGTTATTTTAGCATGCCACTGTGTTCCGCGCAGTGTAGTGAGATACGAAAGAAAAGCCAAGTAAGAGGAGATATTGTTGCCTTGTATGAATTTATATCATACTTGAACAATTGTCTACCTCCTATCAACCAGTCTTAACCCACATTTTCAACTCAGCTCCCTACATTTCCATGCGTTGTTCAGCTGTCCAATGATTTTTGCATTAGTTTTACCAGATCATGTTAAGCAAAAGTCTAACCACGTTTGATAGTAAAAATAAATGAATAATAATAATATTGTAACAATTTTATAATTACGAGGTAGGTAAGAAGCATGAACCACTGGAATATAGCCAAAACTGGGCTTTTATTCAGAATTTTTGCATCTTCTTATTGTCCTTAAAGGACTAGTAGGCAGAATCTCAAACACAGAAAAGTCTGTTACAGACACTTGCCAGCACAGACAGACAGACAAAAGTGCACATAGGGGGGGTTGGGTCAGCTAATACACCCTATATCACACAACAAACATCTATTTACAGTGAGTTTACATGCATGTTTGGCCTGTGAACTCAGAATTAGGTTTGCAGACCAAGGCCCCAAGGGTTTCGGATAAGGGATTGTGAACCTGTACTATGTTAAAAACATTGGAGGAGCAAGTTTCCTTGTTGTGAACTAAACGGATAGTGATACAATAGATAATGAGGACTGTTTTTCTTCATTTGAATTTGAATATGCATTTCTGAAAGATCCCAAATTCAGAGTTTTTCGGATTTCAGAAAGGTAGTACAGTATATGTACTGGATATCACGGTCCCGTATACAAACACATTCATATTTTTTGCAGCGAACATTCAATAAAACTTACAAAAATACAAAAATGCTAACAATATCGGAGAGCACCTGACACTTGTGTGACTGCTAGGAGCACTGAGAACAGTGTTCATTTAGTCATCAGTTTTTTATTTAGTCATCTTAGTCACGTCACCTAAAATGTCTATGAGATATAGTCACATTTCAGTCATGCACTTTTCTTTATTTTTAGTCAACAAAAAATTGTCTATAATCTTTGCTAGTTTTAGTCAACTAAAATTGCATTAGCTTTAGTCACATTTTAATGATATTTAATATTGTCATATTTTGCCTAAATTTATATATCAAATTTAAATCTACTCTAAACATATATAAAAATCACAGAATAACTTATTATAACACTTTGGGGGTTTTCAGATTACAGCAAGATAGGGAATCAAACCCCGGTGTCTTGTGCCACAATGCAACAATCTTACCACATCAGTACAAGGCCCAGGCCTCCTAGCTAGGCTTAAGATCACTGTATTATATTCAAAATAATTATATTACCTCCAATGCCTTCACAGGTTTGCCAAATAAATAAATAAACACACAAATCTTACAAATGGATTTTTATTTATTTTACTCTTCAGATGTGAACGAACATGACGGAGAACATGACCTTGATTTTACTGACACCATGCACGTTTGGATTTCAGAGCTTAGGGATAAGGTTTTGTGGACCTGTACCTGTTTTTCTCCACTTGTTTGGAGCCTAATAGTGAATTGGTGGTTTCTCTTGTCACTTGTCTCTATTTAAACTCACTCCAAGCAGCCACAGCCTGTAAATGAGCTGGATTGGTGGCATGTCTGTGAAAATCCTTTTCACATTCAAGCACATGATTCCAGTTGTAAACATGGTATTCTTGTCATTTGCTACCTTGACAATATGACAAGAAAAACAAAAGTATGCAATTTTTGAAGCTGAAAACTCCAGCCATGGGCACATTTTATACAAACTTGCATAAATTAAATCTTCAATCTTGTTGACGAGACACCCCACGGTTATGAAAAATATGAAAACAGCCTAGGATTGTAGTTATGATCATCAGTACTAGAATAAGCAATTGCAGATTGTATGCTACAATCCTCAACCTGACTCTATGCTACTAATGCTGGTAGTGTGAGGTGCGGGTTGGGTCCTTTATTTTTTCGAATAACAAACCAATAAATATTAAACGTACGGATGCAGGGAACCATGGTAAGGGGGCCTAGCAGTAAATAAAACTAACTAAATGAACACAAATAGTCTTTAAATAAAATGAATGAATAGCAAAAACTATTTCATTGACCATCAAACTTTGAAAATGTAAACTAAATTCACTACCAGTAAACTAAATCTACTAAACGTTTTATATCGGTAAACTTTTCTTTACTTCCCTCTCGCTCTCACACTCTCTTTGTTTTATTGGTTTCTTAAAATCGATGTCACTTTAATTAGAGTGGATGTGTATTAAACAAGTTGATGTTCTTTGCAAGTACTGTATCTCCTCTATATTGAAGTATTTGCCAGTCAAAAAGAAAACGTAAAACTGACAATAATGCAAAATTAATTGGAAGGTAATATAATTCGATTTGTCCCAGGCTCACCCAACTGTATTCTTTTGATGTATATATATATATATATATATATATATATATATATATATATATATATATATATATATATATATTGTTTAGTTTTTTTTAAACCGTCAATTAGGAAAGTGGATCTGTGGGGTATAAAGGGACCTTTGGGGGGGGTTCAACCTCCCCTAGCACCCCCCCGCACTGGCCCTGCTTGTAAGTGCTTTGCCTTTAAGTCTTTTTCTTCAGCCTGCCTGTGGGGAGGCAAACACACACCTGCAGACATATCAGCTGTGTTTTTCTCACAGAGGGGCATAATAAATTCTACTTTTATCCTTGCTTTCAGCCACGGATTAACCACCTGGCAGGTTCTCAGATTGAGCATTGAGCAATATGCATTGAGCAATGTGGCAACAAGTTATATCTGGTTAGACCAATCTTTTCTGCGAGTGATAATGTTCTGTCCTCTGGGTCATTGCATAAGTGGGTAACACTTTACATGAAGTGTCCCTATTACTATGTATTTACACAACAGTGGCAGGAGGGAGGGGCTAGCAGGGGCTTAAGCACCCCCTGAAAAAGGCTGAGCCCCCTCTAAGCCCCACCAAACCCCCAGTAATTTTGTGATGAAAAATATGTATGGCAAAATATATATATATGAAGACATCGGACTGACTTATATGTAACAAAACTAAACTATGTAATCATATTTTTCATTTAAGTAAGTGATGATGACTGTTGACCTTTGCTGCTTGTTGTGTGTAATTTGATTGGTTGGTTCATATCATTGCAAGTGTGATTGCATGTGCGTGATAACGTTAAGGTTAGTCTAGCAATTTCAAAGTGTCAAATCAATTAGGTGAAAAAGTTCGTAGTTCTAGTGAGCTATTTAGCCGATTATGGACCACTTTACTTTTGTTGTCCCAAAAAAGCGAGGGACAGTGGATGATGTTGGTGGCGATCCACAGATTCCTAATTCCAGCAATGTGAATGCTAACGTGGTGGAGGACAACCTGATGCCAAACATGGAGGATAATGAGGACAAGGAAGATGATGAAGAAGAGGAAGAGGGTGTAACGTTAGTGGGAGCAGAGGGTTCATCTTTGGCAGAAGACTTGGAGAGCGATTCTGAGAGTGGGAGGGAGAGAGAAGAGTTAGCTTCCACTGCCATAGCTGCCATCACTGGCAAGAAATCTGGTGGTCCAGTGGATTTAAGCCAAGATCCGGCTTAGAGACCGAGGTGTCCTCAATTAAAGTCTTACATGACTCCAAAATTTTGATCTCAATCAAGGGGGTTTAACAACTCTTGGTTCAAACAATACTCGTGGCTGGGATACTCGCTCTCAGTTGATGCTGCTTTCTGCTATGCGTGTAGACATTTTTCCCACCATGGGCCAGGTCATATCGAAAATAGCTTCACCCATGCCGGGTTTCGAAACTGGAGAAATGGAGCAGATAAACTGTCCCAACATAATGCAAGTGTTTCCCATAAACTAGTCATGGAAGCATGGTGTGAATTTAAGGTGCGATCGAAAAGTGGGTTGAAGATTTTAACATAACTTGACATTGGACATTCCAAGATTTTACAAGAAAACAGGTAGTACATGCAAGCAGTAGTTGAGTCACTACAGTTTAAAGCTTGTCAAATGATTGTTCAGCAAGGGCACAGAGAAAATGAGCAATCCACCAGGAAAGGTAATTTCCTTGAACTGTTAAACCTGCTTGGAAAGTTTGACAGTACTGTGTCAAAAAAGTTAACTGCTAGTAGGCCTGGCAATGCTAAATAAGTGCACCATGACATTCAGAACAAATTGATTGACATTATGGCTAGCATGATAAGGGGGCAAGTAAGCGATGAGGTTAATCTGTGAGAGCACTTTGCTTTAATGGTTGACAAAACCAAAGACATAAGCAAGAAAGAGCAGGTATCTGTTGTATTGCATTACCTAAACAATGACAACATTCATGAAGAATTCTTGGACTTTATTCCAGCAGATGGCTTAGATTCACAGTCTTTACTCGAGTCAGTTAAACAGAAGTTGGCTAAGTGTAACATAGACAAAAACACATGCAAAAAAGCTGGCACACTTTAAAAATGCATCACATATAAAATATATACGGAAGAGAAATGCTTCCTGTGTTTTATTCATGGAGATTTGGACACTGATATTTAATAACTTTCCTTAAAAACGTTTTTTTTTTCTTTGGATTTGTTTAGTATCTGAATATGATTAATAGCTAGATGTTTTTATAAAACATCACTGCACTATTATCTCGTCATGTGTTCCCACATTCTTAACATTTTAACAAGGCTTCTATTTCAAATGTTTTTCAATTGTGTTTTCTTTTTTGTAGAATTAATGCTTAGATTATACAGTGAGATATTAATTGCATCCTGTGTTTTCTCATCTCTGTACTTTTTCACACATTCATTTATAGTTTCTGCTGTCATTAGCTTCTGAACAGAGGATAATAAAAATGTACAACTAAATAACTGAATCCTTCATTAAAACAAATCTGAACTGTATTGAAAGTCACCATAATAAATTAACTGTGTTGAAACATGTTTTGGAGTACACATATGCATCACAGCATCTTCCAAACACAAACCACTAGTTTTAATTTTCTTTCGTTCAGATATGTATGTACCTCAAACTGATTAAATTCTACCATAGTGTTTCTCCTTTTAATTCTCTCTTGTTGATGATTTTTTCTTCCTCTTTGTAATGTGTCTTGGACCTTCATCAGATGATGATGAAGAAGAACTTGAGGATGAACTTACTTCAGAAGAAATGTTAGGACTTCTGGCCTGCTTAGGTTCCTTTGCATCGGATACTGCTGTAGACATAAATAAATTTAATATTTGTATTAATTTGATGCTTGCATTATTTATAGTAATGACACGTGGCTGTGGTGTGAACTGGTGTCATTTTCTAAGTCTAATATCTTTTTACACAGCATAAAACGTTAAAAATGTCCACAATATCACATATAAAAAGAAGACACCAACAAATAGCGCCTTGTATATTCTTGAGTTAAACTTCAACAAATATCCAGTGCCTAGGTTTACTTTAGTTACCGTTTCAACTAATGTGTAAATAACACAAATTTTAATGGAGGCAAACATTATCAATGTTGTTTTTTTCCATTAAAAAAGCAGAAATAACTATGATTAGTCATTTACTCTGAGCAGCTGTCAGTCAATCTATGTATGCATTGACCTTATCTTTCCATGCAGACATCCATTTTCTCTCTGTGGCGTTGATATAGTACAGTTGCAATTTGTGCTCTATCATCATCTGGTTCTTTCCACATAAAGCACACACACAAAATTACCAATAAACTTAAACTGAAGTACTTGAATATTCCAAAAAGTAGTTTATTTCTCTGAAATTAAATTAAATCCCCCACAACATTATTTATTTAAATTGTAGTATACTGTATGTTGCATATGAGATTGCAATTTAGAAGTAAGGTAATTACCGCAGTTAGTATTAAAATAAGTTATAGAATTACTTCTATCCATTTTTAACTATTCATAATACACCCGTACCAGACACCACACATGGATCCTCTGTCAATGCCTGCGGTTCTGTCCGTGTGGCATCACCCACAACTTCAGTCTCATCTATCTATTGTGTTGATAACTGCTTTTCCTTAAAATTTTCTCCAAATGAATCCTGTTTTCTTTGCCTTTGTGGGGCCATTTTATGAAGACGCATACACATACAGTACTGTGCAAATGTCTTAGGCAGGTGTGAAAAAAATGCTGTAAAGTCAGAATGCTTTCAAAAATAGACATGTTAACAGATTATATTTATCAATTAACTAAATGCAAAGTGAGTGAACAGAAGAAAAATCTACATCAAATCCAAATTTGGGGTGACCACAAAGCACAAAGTCAGGGATTTTGTAGGCATATAGTCAGGTGTATGATTAAACAATTGTACCAAACAGGTGCTAATGATAATCAATTCAATATGTAGGTTGAAACACAATCATTAACTGAAACACAAACAGCGGTGTAGGAGAAATAAAACTGGGTGAGGAACAGCCAAACTCAGCTAACAAGGCGAGGTTGCTGAAGACAGTTTACTGTCAAAAGTCATATACCATGGCAAGACTAAGCACAGCAACAAGACAAGGTAGTTGTGCATCACCAAAGGTCTCTCCCAGGCAGAAATGTCAAGGCAGACAGGGGTTTCCAGATGTGCTATCCAAGCTCTTTTGAAGAAGCACAAAGAAATGGGCAACGTTGAGGACCGTAGACGCAGTAGTCGGCGAAGGAAATTTACTGCAGCAGATGAAAGACACCTCACGCTTACTTCCCTTTGCAATCGGAAGATGTCCAGCAGCGCCATCAGCTCAGAATTGGCAGAAAACAGTGGGACCCTGGTACACCCATCTACTGTCCGGAGAAGTCTGGTCAGAAGTGGTGTCACCTATGCCACCCCCAGTTAATTTATAGTGAGGAGGGGGACCTCACAACCTCCTTTTCCCCCCGCACAGGCTTGGCACGAATCTCGGGCACACACACCAATAGCAGCAAGTGGTTTAGAAATAAGCAATTTATTACAAAAACATTGCAGATGTATTTCAAAAGGGCCCAAAGTTCAAAAAGAGCCAAGCTAAAAATTGAGTATACACTATTCTACAAATAAATTAAGGAAATTAATTCTAATAAAAAGTATTCCTACAATCAGCCCCACTAAATATAATAAAACAACAACCCTAGCCCAAGCTCTGATACCCAATACCTAAGTCGATTGTTAAATCCAAATTCTCCTCAGTCTTTCCCTAGCCAAGAGACAATCACGCACCACTCCATGTTTTGTATTTCCTCCCTCCTAATACAGTCACGGTCAGTGTCCTCCAAAGGCCACTGGCGATGGAAACTCGAACCAGGGTTAAGTATACGGCGCCCCGCATTGTCTTCGCTGCTCAGCTGCTGCTGCCAGAAGGGGATAGGGGAGAGAGAGGGAAAGAAATCAAAAGCACAGAAACACCGGGAAGTTATTTTAAATCGCGTCGGCATGCTGGATGAGAACTACTTTCTCCTTTATTCTACTTCCCTTCCTATCTTTCTTTGATCATGTTGTCTCTTCCCCACAGGTTTAATTTCCACAGGCCGACAGTCGTCTATCTTCTGACGGATCCAAAGTTCGCTGGTCCTACACAAGTCTCGATCATACAGGTCACTGTTCAGGAGCACATCATTTTCAGACCAAGATAATCAGTCTCTTTCCACAGGGGTGGAAAATCAACACATTCTTAATGACAATATAAATTCCCAAAACAAGTACACTTAACTTTTCTCGGTCAGAAATCCTCACGACCACTGCAGCTTTTCACTTCTCCAACCATCCGCTTGCCGTGCTGCTTCAGCCCACCCAGAAAGGAAGAACAAAGGAGAACCCATTCCTTACTACTCCACAGGCAGGCTTTTTAAAGTCCACAGCCTTGGTTTCAGAGAGGTGGGGAGGAAAGGAAAAGGTGCACAGATTAGTCAGTCAGGGAACCAACACCCAGTGTGACAGGTGCGCTGCTTTTGGACTAAATGACTCATAAGTAACAAAGAAAAAAAACTGTGCAATCAATTAACTAATTAAGGTAATGAAACAAAAACAAAAGACATTACAATAGTGATAATGGAACCCAAATAGTGCATCAACATATAATACTCAAAAGAAAAATAAACAACCCAAAAATACAACGATATAAATCAACCAATGATGAATTAACCCATAATCGCCAATAAGAGAGTTCAAGCACCATCTGCAACACTGGCCTTCACACCTCCGACATAGCAACAAGGCCAAGAGACTATACACAAAAACACAGGAACTGGGGTGCAGAAAAATGGCAGCTGATCCTCTGGACTGATGAGTCAAAATTTGAAATATTTGGCTGTAGCAGAAGGCAGTTTGTTCACTGAATGGCTGGAGATGGTACATGAATGAGTGCCTGCAGGCAACAGTTGAAGCATGGTGGAGGTTCTTTGCAAGTTTGGGGCTGCATTTCTGTAAATGGAGTTGGGGATTTGGTCAGAATTAACAGTCTCCTCAATGCTGAGAAGTACAGGCAGATACTTATCCATCAATGACCGCAAACATACAGTGACAGTCATTAAGAACTATCTTCAATGTAAAGAAGAACAAGGAGTCCTGGAAGTGATGGTATGGCCACCACAGAGCCCTGATCTCAACATCATCAAGTCTGTCTGGGATTACATGGAGAGACAGATGCAGATAGATGCTGCCTAAATCAACAGAAGAACTGTGGTTAGTTCTCCAAGATGTTTGGGCCAACCTACCTGCCGAGTTCCTTCAAAAACTGTGTGCAAGTGTACCTAGAAGAACTGATGCTGTTTTGAAGGCAAAGGGTGGTCAAACCAAATATTGATTTGATGTGGATTTTTCTTCTGTTCACTCCCTTTGCATTTAGTTAATTGATAAATATAATCTATTAACATGTCTATTGTTGGAAGCATTCTTACTTTACAGCATTTTTTCACAACTGCCTAAAACTTTTGCACAGTACTGTATGTGTGTGCGTGTATATTAATTATCCATTATCAATAAAGGCTTTGGTTAATATCGGGTCACGGTGAGTCAGAGCCTAATCCAGCAAGCATAGGGCTCAAGATACAGTACAAGGTACAAGATGAACAGAACGCCGGTCCAATGCAGGGCAGTGTGCACACACACAACCACACAATCAACACACAGGGCAATATAGAGTAGACAAGAAGCCAATCAGCCTTAGCAGCATAATAGGCATCACTAACCATCGCACTATCACATAATAATAATAATAGTTACATTATATCAGTTTTAATACATTCATCCGATTTCTAAATGATGGTCACTTTAGCAATGTCTTAGGACCTAGAACTATCCAATTCAGGAAATGTTGGTTATCGTTGGGCCAGTTTTAAAGTTTTAAAATTGTAACTCACTCACTAAACGTAAAATACAATTTTGTACACCATAGCGGTTACATTTTTTATCAGAATAAAATATGACCTTACAAAAAATGAAGCCGCCACCAGGTACATTTTCAATTTTTAATTTAGAGGGTGGGTTAAAGCTTTGATAAATCCTGACCTTATCATGAAAACATTTAAAATAAAATATAAATGTAAAAACATGTTATGTGAACAAACAAAACATTATTTTGTGCATATTTTACATATGTACAAATAAGAGGTTGAGTCAAAATCAATACATAAATATGTGAGGTTTAAGCTATCACATGTCACATGTCACAGGTACTTCTGGTTTATGTAATAAAACAATTCTAATTATAAAATATGAAGTTGTCTACATGAATACCATACACAAATATTCAGGGTTCAGGGGTTTTTTTTTTCCATGACTTTTCCATGATCATTTTCTGATTTTCCATGACTAAATTGTTTATCCATTTACAACAAAAATGCTGGAAAGTTGGAAATGCACACAGAAAATAATGAGGACATTGATAAACACAATAGGAAAGAACCACATAATTAGCTTTTGTCATGACGACTTCCTCCTCCCCTTACAGCCATCCAATCCACCCAATTTAAAAAATATGCTACCATCAACAAATTAAGAGTACACAAAGACGTTAATGCAAAATTAAACCTAGTACTATCTGATCAATGTATATGTAGTATAAATGTTAATTACAGTAGAAACTATACAAAACATTAACAGTGTGTAGTTTAATGATTTTAGCAGTAATTCTGAATTGCCTTGAATATAAACTATATTTATATTTATGAATGTATATTTATAAAATATATACTATAAATCAGCTAAATTAATTAAAAAAAAACATTCAAACATTACCATATACAAATGGTCAGTTCAGTAGGGGCCTACAGTAATCCTTTCCTGCACGCTGCTGAAGAAGTATTTTAGACTACTGCTTTGTTTTAAACTTTGAAAGTAATGATTTTTACCAATAAATTACCACATTTTTGTATTTGAGGAGTTTGGATTTTACTGAGTTATACCCATTTTAAACACTCAAAATAATTTTCAGTTCATCGGTAATTCTTTTTTATGAAACACTACTTCACAAGCTTGTTTGATATTACGACATTATCTTGTCAGTACTCACATGGAAGCTGTTCTGCAGTGTACAATCACACAGATGCTTGCTGGAGGTGATGCGTTTAAAATCGCGCAGTATGATTGGCTCACACATGGAGGTTAGTCAGCATTGTGGCATTGAGGACAGGGCTGGCGCTGACAGAATAAAGCAGCGCTTAGAAAGCAAACGGCACAAGAAACTCAGCAATAGTGAGCTTTGGGATCAACAGTTTATATTGGAAACTTTTTCAGAACTTGTTTATGGTTTTGAAATTTTGAAAATGTAATTTCTTGAATAGAACAATATGTACTGTTATTGTTTACTTGATTTTAAATAAATATGCATATCATACATGTGGCTACTTAATTTAAATGCAACGGACACTTAATAAAGTTTGAGCATTTAATGCAGGCAGGGGTTCTCAACACTGGTCCTGGTGAACCCCTGTGTCTTCTGGTTTTTGTACTAACAGAGCGCTCACTTGTTTCATTGAAACCTTAAATCAAGCAACACATGAGAGCTGAAAATAACAGGACATTTCTAATGAATCACTTAATTTGTTAAATTACAGGTTTGCTTAAATAACTGAGAGCTGAAAGCGCAGGTGAGCGAACATTTACATTTACAGGTGACAGTGACCCTTCTGTGGAGCCAAATTTGGCCAGTGATGTGCTAGGAATGTGTTTAAGAATGGCACTAATTGGATTAACTGCTGTTTAAGTACCACATTTTGATGATGTAATTGATTGTATTTTCCCTATCTCAGTAAACAGGACGATTTTAGATTAACAAAATGATATATTTTTGAAAGAAGACGAGTGTGAAAAAGATAGATAACAACATAATTAATAATTGCATTATCTTTGCAATATTATTATAAAATACACTCACCTAAAGGATTATTAGGAACACCATACTAATACTGTGTTTGACCCCCTTTCGCCTTCAGAACTGCCTTAATTCTACGTGGCATTGATTCAACAAGGTGCTGAAAGCATTCTTTAGAAATGTTGGCCCATATTGATAGGATAGCATCTTGCAGTTGATGGAGATTTGTGGGATGCACATCCAGGGCACGAAGCTCCCGTTCCACCACATCCCAAAGATGCTCTATTGGGTTGAGATCTGGTGACTGTGGGGGCCAGTTTAGTACAGTGAACTCATTGTCATGTTCAAGAAACCAATTTGAAATGATTCGACCTTTGTGACATGGTGCATTATCCTGCTGGAAGTAGCCATCAGAGGATGGGTACATGGTGGTCATAAAGGGATGGACATGGTCAGAAACAATGCTCACGTAGGCCGTGGCATTTAAACGATGCCCAATTGGCACTAAGGGGCCTAAAGTGTGCCAAGAAAACATCCCCCACACCATTACACCACCACCACCAGCCTGCACAGTGGTAACAAGGCATGATGGATCCATGTTCTCATTCTGTTTACGCCAAATTCTGACTCTACCATCTGAATGTCTCAACAGAAATCGAGACTCATCAGACCAGGCAACATTTTTCCAGTCTTCAACTGTCCAATTTTGGTGAGCTTGTGCAAATTGTAGCCTCTTTTTCCTATTTGTAGTGGAGATGAGTGGTACCCGGTGGGGTCTTCTGCTGTTGTAGCCCATCCGCCTCAAGGTTATACGTGTTGTGACTTCACAAATGCTTTGCTGCATACCTCGGTTGTAACGAGTGGTTATTTCAGTCAAAGTTGCTCTTCTATCAGCTTGAATCAGTCGGCCCATTCTCCTCTGACCTCTAGCATCAACAAGGCATTTTCGCCCACAGGACTGCCGCATACTGGATGTTTTTCCCTTTTCACACCATTCTTTGTAAACCCTAGAAATGGTTGTGCGTGAAAATCCCAGTAACTGAGCAGATTGTGAAATACTCAGACCGGCCCGTCTGGCACCAACAACCATGCCACGCTCAAAATTGCTTAAATCACCTTTCTTTCCCATTCAGACATTCAGTTTGGAGTTCAGGAGATTGTCTTGACCAGGACCACACCCCTAAATGCATTGAAGCAACTGCCATGTGATTGGTTGGTTAGATAATTGCATTAATGAGAAATTGAACAGGTGTTCCTAATAATCCTTTAAGTGAGTGTATATATATATATAATTTATTTAAAATTAGATTTTCACAGGGTCTTAATCTGAGGCAAATTGATATGCTTGAAGATGGTATTGCCAGGAGCCCACGGACACTTCACTAAAATTACTAAAAAGTTGTGAAAGATATTTATTTGGAAAATAATTATACAATTATTATTACAATTCAAATACTGTACATAACATATAAGGCTTTAAATGTAAATACATAAATACTACAAAAATATTTGTATTGTGAGTCTATTGAGTCTAGTTGTTTCTGTATTTTCTTACATTTCTCTGTATTCATTTTTTATTTATTTATTGGTGTTTATTATATCTGAAATACCAGATCAATAGTTAAAGTAAAGTTGAATTACAAAGGGGTCTCCAATAATGTGGCCAGTGTGTATAATTTAAACATATATTTGAAAATAACTTATAGTATGTTAAAAGGAGTCTCAGTTTTTGACTATCCAGAATATGTAAGTTAACTTAAAGTTAACCTTTTTTATTTTTTCCTTTTTTTATTTTGAAGGTCTGTGTCAAAGCCATGAAGAGACTCAACAGACACAAACGTCTCAAAATCGATGGTGGACAACAGAAATTTGTTGTAATTGACAAATCCAGATTTTCTCATAAAAGAAAGGTGTGCTGTCCCATCTCTCTTTCTATGTGTGTGCGTGTGTGTGGGTATGCAGTGCATGTTCTAAAATAAACTTGTAAATACCTTGTAAAATGTTTTGAATATGGATACATTGAAACATGATTTGACACAAATATATATTGCTCTTTAACTAATAAATGCAGCTCACTGTTTAAAAAACACCCAAAAGAAAAGAAAAGGCTCCATGAATAATACACTTACAGTGTTCATATTGTAAACGTCTTATATGTGACATTTTACAGTATCAGAAAAGTGTTTAAAATATAACATTTTATTACAACATGTATATACATTTGTATGCATAGTAAATTGTATTTTTTAAATGTTTAATTTTATAATTTAAACATTTAAATCATGTGTGAGAATGAGTCTTTCCTGTAAGTCTTCCATGTACAACAACTAGTGAAAAAAAATACTAATTGTTTATTTTTTTTAGTACAACCATGGTCAATTTGTATTAACATGGGGAAGAAAAGGCTGGGTCTTTGGAATGTTAGAAGTCAAACAGCATCGATGACGACCTATTCTCAGAATGTTAGATTGTTGATCTTGGAATGCATTGGTCCCAATCATCAAGAAACAAGTCCGAAGGGTATCATCAATTTTGAGTGATATGTGGAGGGCATATGTTAGGGCTTTGGATTTGCAAGGATATAGGCATTTGTATGTCAATCATAGTGAAAATTTTGTTGACCCGCATTCTGTTTGCCACACTCAGCATATTGAACGAGCCTGTCAAACGATCAAAGCACAAGTATGGAAGCTGAGAGGAAACTAAACAGAAAACTTCCCGAGGGAGCACCTGACTTTCATTGAGTGGACTTAGGCAAGAAGAATAAGAAAGGAATTATTTCACAGCTATTGCATGATATCAGAAAGGCTTACAAAATGTAACTAATGTGATGGATGTTTTGATTGTTCTAGGGCAACCAAACAATTTCTTATTTTTAGTGTATTTAGTTTTTTTTTTTTTTATGTAATTTTTTTATATTTTTGTCTGAACACAGTAATAATTTTAGTTTCAAACTTCCCAAAAATTATTTAGATGACAGTAACAACATTAGTACTATGATGACCGCGGCGTTTTAAATAATAAGGACACAACAATACTAGCTCCAACATGAAACTGCTATTATTGGATTCAAACCACGGCCCCTACTATGACTGAGGCCACGCCAAAAAAAAAAAAAGAACAAAACCTATTTACAGTAAAAGCAGCTTAAAACTAACACACCCGGCGCACATGTGCCATTCTCCAAAAAAAGATGTTTTCTTCCTCCTCTTCACCTAAGACATCTGACCCCCAAAACGTCTCACCCACAGTCGGATAGGCAGCTTAGAATCTGCCCCCTCCCACACAGCATGACTAGTCACAGGCAACCCAGGAATAACACTTCTGTGAGGGGAGGGAGCTTAACATACAGAACTACATACACAATCGAAAAAGCACAGACACAAACAGAGAGAGAACAAAAATCCTTTCAAGGTGTGCCCGGGTCGCTACAGTACTTTTAGTCCTAGGCCAGAATTAAATAAAATCATTAACCCACCCACTAATACATACACAAGTGTCAGGAATGTGATTACGTTGTCCAGAGGTTGTTGTAATGCTGTGGATATGTATTATTTATACTTTTTTTTTTTATATTCCTGGATTGTGCTATAGCAACTCTTGAGTTACAAATCTGTGTTAGGATAGAATGCAGTCATTCAGAAATCAGAGCAGTTCCTCAGTAGCTACTAGGTAAGTATGTAGCATTTACACAACTGTTACACTTTACATTAAGTAGGCAGTTCCTATGTAAGTGCATAGTTTTTACCCAACTGTTACACTTTACATTAAGTAGGCACTTCCTATGTAAGTGCATAGTAGTTACACAACTGTTACACTTTACATTAAGTAGGCACTTCCTATGTAAATACTATGAAAGTACTATTTACATTGTACTTAAAATGTGCACTTCTAGTATGTTATATTCATAATTGAAAGGGAATGCATTACTTTAGTTTGCTAGTATCTATTCTAAGTTAATTTTAAGTATGAACACCCATGAGGTTTGCTAGGTCAAATGGTCAGTGAACACCATAAACGTACAATAAGTTTGCCAGGGAATTTGTCAATAAAGTTATCAATAGCTTGGATGTTATGAAAACAAGACCCTGTTTCTCTTCAGGACTGGTGTGGAGCACCCAAGATCTATAATGTCACAGCTTAGTATTTCCTCTTCCTGAAATGTGTTACACCATAGGATAATGTTGACAGAAATGTGATAAAACCTTTTTAAGTTTACATATAAAATTAAATTGTACTACACAAGAAAAGCATCACAAGAAACACAAATATGTAAAACATTGGTGTAGGAATTGCTGAAACACTTGTGTATATTATCTATATTTTGTAACTACAGTTACAAAACTAGTTACATATCCCAATATGAGCAAATTGGAACAGTGAGGTTTTACTGGCAATTGTGTGTGTGTTACAATAATTAAGATTTGTGGAATACATAGTTACATTGTAATTTCAAATGCTGAAGTTTACGATCTTGTAGTTACATTACATATACCATTCAGAGGACTAGCACAGTAAATACATTGTAATCATGCACAATTACAGAGTACATACAGTGTACACTGGTAGTTACCATGAAATTAAAGTGTAAATACACAGTAATTAGTGACACAATGTAAAGTGTTACCCATTATTCGCTCAGCAATTAGCTGAGTAGACCTGCAGCTTCCACATATTCTGCTCTCACTTCTGCTCACCGCCCTAGAAAAGGGGAATTGCACTTCTGGCCAATGAAGGCTGGAGTACCTGCCGAGAAAGAAAGAAAGTACATTTAACAGTCATACAGATACTAATGGACCGTTGAATTTCGATTTAACTTACAGTAGTGGCAAGACAGGCAGCGCTCTGGATTCCAGACCCGGGCAACTGCACAGTGGAGGGGTGAAAAAGAGATGTGGATAAATGTGACGGATGCATGCATGTGACTGTTTAAGTTCTCCTTATTGTAGTCACTGCATGGACAGTGAAACCCTTTCTTTTACTTGTTTCTAAGTTTCATTGCTGCTATTTGGTTTGGGTCTAGGGGGTTTAGTTTTAGTATAGTTTTACTGAGGTATTTTTTGGTATTAGTTTTAGTCTATTTTATCGCCCAGAGTAATAAAGGCAATTTTAACAGTTTATAGTATATATATTTTAAAATATAGCTCAGTAAAAGAGGGTGGTAGTGAGGTTCCGCTCCTCACCATAAATAACCTGGGGTGGCATTAAGTGGAAAACAGTTTTCACTCCTGACACAAACATCATGGGTCTCATTTCACTCTGCCAAGGCACATATGCCATGACCCAGAGAACTGAACTTTATCACACGCAGACAAGATTGTACTAACCATAAATAACTTGTTGCTACATTGTTCCATAAATCTGAGAATGTGCCAGGTGGTTAATTGGTGGCAGAAAGAAGGTTAAGAGTACAATGTATTATTCCCCTCCATGAGAAGACGTAGCCAGTGTGTCTGCAGGTGTATATAAGCCTTCCCCACAGGCAGGCTGAAGAAAACAGCTTAAAGACAAAGCACTTACAAGACACTTAACTCCTTCACCAGACCCCTGCAAAAGGTAAGAAGGTTGAGGCTGACCTGGGACAAATACAGATATTATTGATCTTGATTTAGTCAATATAGATTTTTACTACTCAAACATTTGTTCAAAAAGAAAACATTTAAAATGTTCCAATATTTTTTCACAAATCGATAGTATATGAGGAAAAGCCTTGAAAACTGTTCTGTTAATGGCAGCAGGTGTCTATGGTTATTAATGAAAGGCTGTAACAGGGACAGGGAATAACTTACTATGAATATTGTCATTTCAGCTTGAATTACTGTAAACAGTAAACTTGCTACAGTGATAAATGTAACAGTATTTTAAACAATCTCAACTAGTTTTGTCCCAGTTCTGTTCTGAACACATTTTGACAGAATTTGTTATTTGTTTGAGCCCTAACTACTAAGCCACACTGCTGCGCTGTTGCTATTGCCAGTTTTACCCCACCTATCACAAGAATGAATTAAGTCAAAACCTCCTCAGGTGATTACAAATGGAACCCACTGAATTGTCTGGCCATTGATACCTTTATCTCTCCTGTGTTTCCTACCCTTGCTGCTGCTGACAGTGCTGCTCCTGTCACAGTTGGAGGGGGGCACTGTGCCACTCTGCCCATGATAGTACTGAAAGCCAAAGGGCTTAAAGGTGACCCCACGGGGGGAACCGATGCCTTCGTTCGGGTGTTCTACGACGGCATTAGCCGCCAGACACCACACATCCAAGGGAACAACAACCCTGTCTGGAACATCTAATACAATTTTAACTCTGTGTCTCTGTCACACACTCTGATGTTCGATGTCTATGACAAGGACGTGAACTATTATGACTTGCTGGGTCACTGCTCTGTTGAACAATCTCACACACCTGCAACCTGAAGAAGGGAGGCACCTTTTACTATTCCTACACTGCACAGTGAAAACTCCAACCTCCAACCTCCACACACCCCTCAGCAAACCACTGGGGGTTTCACTGTTGTTGAGGGAGGGAAGGATTTATCTAGAGTGTGATTCTGTTCTGGCATTTTTGTAACAATTTGCAAATAAACAGACAAGTTCATATCATAAGCTGTTAACACCAATCCTGTCATTATTTAAGAACATAAGAACATTTAAAAGTTTACAAACGAGAGGAGGCCATTTGACCCATCGTGCTCGTTTGATGTCCATTAATAACTGAGTGATCCAAGGATCCTATCCAGTCTATTTTTAAATGTTCCCAAACTTTCAGCATCTACCACATCACCGGGGAGTTTGTTCCAGATTGTGACTACTCTCTGTGTGAAGAAGTGTCTCCCATTTTCCATTTTGAATGCCTTGAAGCCCAATTTCCATTTGTGTCCCCGGGTGCGTGTGTCCTTGCTGATCTGGAAAAGCTCCTCTGGTTTGATGTGGTTGATGCCCTTCATGATTTTGAAGACCTGGATCAAGTCCCCACATAGTCTCCTCTGTTCCAGGGTGAAAAGGTTCAGTTCCCTCAGCCTCTCTGAGTAGGACATTCCCTTCAGACCTGGGATAGGTCTGGTTGCTCTCCTTTGAACTGCTTCTAGAGCCTTCTTGAAGTGTGGTGCCCAGAACTGTACACAGTATTCCAGATGAGGTCTAACTAGCGCATTGTACAGTCTTAACATTACTTCCCTTGTTCTAAATTCTACACTTTTGACAATATACCCTAACATTCTGTTTGCCTTTTCTATTGCTTCCCCACATTGTTTGGATGGAGAAAGTGAGGCATCCACATGGACTCCTAGGTCTTTCTCATGCGATACTTCATCTAGTTCTATTCCTCCCATAGTGTAATTATAGTGGACATTTCTGTTACCTGCATGTATTACCTTGCACTTGTCTACATTGAATTTCATCTGCCAGGTGTCGGCCCACAACTGAATATTATCCAAGTCCCTTTGAATAGCCTGTGCCGCCGAAATTGTATCTGCTGAGACACCTATTTTGGTATCATCTGCAAATTTGACAAGTTTGCCAACTATCCCAGAGTCCAGATCATTAATATAGAGTAGAAAAAGCAAAGGCCCTAATACTGATCCCTGTGGAACTCCACTAACAACCTCACTCCAGTTAGAAGCAACTCCTCTAATGGACACCCTCTGTTTCCTATACATCAACCAATTCATAATAAATCTACTTACATTACCCTGAATGCCTACAGCTTTCAATGTGAGGATCAGTCTTTGGTGTGGAACCTTATCAAAAGCTTTCTGGAAATCTAAGTATATCATATCATATGCTTTCACATGATCTACAGCTGCAGTTGCATGTTCAAAAAATTTGAATAAATTAGTAAGACATGATCTTACTGACATGTTGACGATCTCTAAGAATATGGTTTTCATTAAGATGCTCCTCTATTTTCTGTCTAATCATTTTTTCCAACATTTTACAGGTGATGCAGGTGAGACTGATTTGTCTGTAATTTCCTGGCTCAGTTTTGTCCCCTTCTTATGGCACATCCCCGGTTCCAAGTGTCATTTGGAATATTTGAGTATCCAGTGTGCTCCAGTCTACCTCTTCTAAATGCTGCCTCACACCGTCAAGGTTTGCTTTTCTAAAATTGTAGACCATTGTTTTAGACTTGGTCCTTGTTTTTTGAAAGAATGCCTCAAAGCTAACCATATTGTGATCACAATTTGTCATTGGTTCTCTAACTAGTGTCCCTCTGACTCTATCTTGGTCATTTGAAAATAACAAGTCAATACATGCACTCTCTCTGGTTGGTTCCCTGACAGATTGAGTTAGAAAGCAGTCATTTACCATCTCAACCATATCTATTTCTGCTTCTGTAGTCCCAACTGGGCTTTCCCAGTCTGTGTTTGGGAAATTGAAATCCCCCATTATAACAGCCACATCCTTGCTACATGCAGTCCTGATTACATTGTACAATGCAACATCTTGTTGAATATCTGAGTTGGGTGGTCTGTAACACACTCCTACCACTAATCCTCCAGATCTGTTGTTCAGTTTGACCCACAAAGATTCTGTTCCGTTATTGGGATCTAATTTGAGTTCTTCGTCTTCAATGTCATTTTTCACATACAATGCTACCCCACCCCCTCTTTGATTTTGCCTGTCCCTCCTAAACTGTGTGTATCCTCTCAACTTGTATTCATCCCCATCATTTTCTGTAAGCCATGTTTCTGTCACTCCTACAACATCATAGTCACATGCCAGCACTGTGGCTTCTAGGTCTAACATCTTGTTCCTTATATTCCTGGCATTGAGGTACAAACACTTCAGTGTTTCCTACTAGCAGTTTCCCTTTGTTTTCTTTCCTTAGCGGAACATCTCCCATTGTCAGAGCTCCCTGCCTCCCTGGTTCCTAGTGAAGACTCTGTATAGGAAAGTTGAAGAAAGTGTTTTGTGATCATTATATAATGTTTTATATTAACACTAGTAGCTTGTATACAGACTGAGCAGATTAGCTTTAGCAGGCTAAGCAAAAGGTCAGCAAGGTTCATTTGTTAGAAACTCCTGTCAGTAATAAAAGATCACACAGTGCCGAAATAGCCTACAGCTGTTTGCTGAAAATTTGTTTGTGACTTAATCGTTTCTCCAGATAGGCAGGATTTGTTTCTGTTAATGAGCGATTGACACTAGGTACATGACGACCGTGGGATCACATCTTCCTAGTGCACATCAAAGACAGACATCTGCTTTTTGGATGCATCACCTCTTCACGGGAAGACAGATCGTAAATAGACCTGGACTTGTACCTTCTGATTGGATGAATGACCATAAGATTTCACGTCACTTTCCTATAAAGCTGCACTCATGTTTGTAAACATTAAGTCCTCACTGAAGGAATTTCCTGACGTGGGGCTTCCGAGCCGGCTTGATTAAAGTTCTATTTGCTTTATCTTGACGACTTCTCCACTTATTTCCAAGACGGTTCTACACTAGTTTTAAAGATTCTCAATTACTCTGCACATACGCTCTCCCAATGTATTAGCCCCCCTTCTGTTTGTACAGGTCCCATCTATCCCAGAAGACCAATGCTCCATAAACCTAAACCCCTCTTCCCTACACCAAGATTTCAACCACGTGTTAAACTTTCTAATCTCAGCCTGTCTCCCTGGCCTGGCACGTGGTACCGGAAGTATTTCAGAGAAAACTACCATGGAGGTTCTGCTCTTTAATTTTGTTCCTAACTCTTTAAATTTGTCTTGCAGAACCTCTGTCCTGCCTTTTCCTATATCATTGGTTCCAATGTGGACCATGACAAGTGGATTTTCTTTGGCCAGTAGCCCGTCTACTAGTTTAGGGAGATCTGCAACCTGAGCACAAGGCAGGGAAGATACCATGCGGGTCTCCTTATCACCAGAACACACTGTGTGATCTATACCTCTAAGAATTGAATCTCCTACTATAACTACCTCCCTCTTCTCGGGGGGGAGTAGGCACCATGGCGCTCTGGTGCTCAACTGCCCTCCCATCACCCTCTGAGCAGTCACTGTCCAACTCGGTGTCCAGCAGCTGGAACCTTTTGGGCAATTCTAGCTCCTGGGGTGTCTCTATGGGTTGTGCACACCCTTTTCTGCGGTTACGACCAACTGTAACTCAGCAGTCCTCTACAATTTCCTTCTCTAAGGTCTCAACATTCCTAGGTTTTGGCGTGCACACCATCTCTCTCATGGGCTGATTGACCAATTCTTCTATATCACTAATACAGCGCAGATCAACAAGCTGAGCCTCAAGATCACAATCCTTGATCTCTAGGATTTCAACCTGCAGACAACGTTCACAAATGAAACCTTCTTGGATGGGTTAATCCAGGAAGGCAATCATTCTGCAAACCTGACACTGTAGTGGCCACATGCTTCTAAATGTTTTTTTCCTTTTTTTACCCCTCTCTCAAGTCTCTTGTTTCCTATTCCCTAGTTCCTAACTGCTTAACTTTTGTCACTGAGAAACAGCGCAGTGCAGCGCAGCTGTCTCTGTCTGTGGCAACTTGTAAATACTTCTGTTTACCTCTTGGTCTCAACAGCTGCTTTATGTAGCTTTTGTCTACCTTTCCCCAATTCACACCTAGCTGGCCCCACCTGGCTCCTCCTGCAACACAAGTCCTGCTAGTCCTTGACTAAATCTCCTTGCTACAACCTATTTACTTTCACCAGCTCAGCAGCTGAACTGAATTGGCTTCAATTTAGGAAAACTACAAACAATGCTAACTTCAATTAAGGCAAACTTAAAACAAAATGAGCAATGCTAAGACTGGTCTGAAACTGCTGCCTCTAACCTGTACTCTCCTGTCTCTGTCTGTGGCAACTTGTAAATACTTCTGTTTACCTCTTGGTCTCAACTGCAGCTTTATGTAGCTTTTGTCTACCTTCCCCCAATTCCCCCAGTTGTAGGCCTACTACCCTCGGCCCCCTCGGCCCCCGGGCCCCGCGTCACTCCATGTCCCCGGAAACCTCTGTACACACAGTGTGGTTAAGCCTACGGGCCTACACGGTGCTTGTATCCTACACCTGGTGTTTGGATATAGTGTTCTGTCCGGCAACAGCAAGGTTGCATCTGGTTGGTGTTGCAGTGTACATTGGAAAACAGTGCAAAACTATGGCAAGCCAAATTATCATTTAGAGATATCTCTAAATCATTTAAAGATATCTTCAAATATTTATAGATATCTCTAAATCATTTAAAGATATCTGCAAATCAATTAGAGATATCTGCAAATCATTTAAAGATGTCTCATTTAAAAGTACATTTAAAGATACCTCTAAATGATTTGAAGATATCTCTAAATGTTTTGCAGATATCTCTAAATCATTTAAAGATATCTGCAAATCATTTAGAGATATCTTCAAATCATTTAGAGATATCTTCAAATGACTTCCTGTATGTAGCCCAAGATTATCACTTCCTGTTATCTTGTTCATTCATTTCTATGTAACTGAATAAGGAAACAGGAAGTGATAATCTAGGCCAAAATACAGGAAGTCATTTGAAAATATCTTGAAATGATTTGCAGATATCTCTAAATGAACAGGAAGTCATTTGAAGATATCTTGAAATGATTTGCAGATATCGCTAAATGAACAGGATGTCATTTGAAGATATCTCAATGATTTGCAGATATATTTAAATGATTTATAGATATCTTCAAATAATTTAGAGATATCTGCAAATCATTTAGAGATATCTTTAAAAAGCACCTTATTTAGATATATCTAAATCGTTTGCAGATATCTCTAAATCATTTATAGATATCTTTAAATGATTTAGAGATATCTTTAAATATTTGAAGATATCTTTAAATGCATTTAGAGATATCTCTAAATGATAATTTGGCTTGCCATACAAAACACAAATATAAAAAGAAAAATGCAATTGCAAAAAGACAAATACAAAAACAAAAAGAAAAACAGAATTGCAAAAAGAGAAATACAAACACAAAAACAAAATGAGAAACACAAAAAAAAGAGTGTCCTACCAATAGAAAATGTGTCCCACCTCTTCATCCCCCCCCCCGTGTTACTTTGAAGCGCACACGCTGGTATGGGCAAGCTACATGCTCAAACAGGACTGAAGCGCTGCTGTTGGTCAGTGGTCTCTGTTCGCTGTTCTCTGCTCTGTGCTCTCTACACGAGAGAAACACTTGATTTAAAGTATATGTAAAGTCCTCTTATTTCTGTGTTAACATCTGTGTTTAGTTGTTTCTGTTAACTCACCAACACACCATGTGCATGGCAATTACTTTAAGAAACACTTAAAGTAGGCTAACATCACTTTCTAATCTTTGTATATAACCAGCATCAACACTTATACTTGAAATCGAGCGCTTCTCTCGTGCACCGAGAGCACAAAGCAGAGAACAGAGACGGCTGACCAATGGCTGCGCTTCAGTCCTGTGTGGGGTTGTAGCTTGCCCATAGCAGCAGTGGGCTTCGAAATAATGCAGCTGGGGATGAAGAAAATCTTTTTGTTTTGTGTTTCTCATTTTGCATTTGTTTTTCTTATTGCATTTGTGTTCTTCCTTTTGCATTTGCGTTCTGCTTTGCAAAAGGAAAGGGATGTTAATATATATATATAACGTGTAACAGCAGGACTGTGGCTCTGTGCTACCTTGTGTAGACTGGAACTCACTGCTGCTGTTCCCAGCTGATGGTGCTCAAGTTGTTCTCGCTGCCTCGCTGTGTATATAGTTCCTTGGTCAGCTGGCTGTGTACGCCATGGAGCAAGGGGAATGGTGCTGTTGTCCTCCAGCGGAGGGCGCTTGAGTGGGCTCTCATGTTCCGTTGTATATATAGTTCATTTGTCAGCACAGTGGAGCTAATGTTGCCCTGTGTTAGCTGGTCTAATCAGCAGGTGTCAACTGCTCCTGTGTTACCCGTGGTGTATATAGTACGACATTTAAGAGCTCTCCACTCTGTACTGTTCAGTTGAGTAGGATGCTCCTGTGCTGCATGGAGCCACGCTATACATATTGTTGGTTTTCAGCTCGGCCACTCTGTTGACCAGCCGGCAGGGTATTATGTTTTTTTCAGTGGGACTGTGACCCAACTCCTGTGAATCAGGGGTCCACTGCCATGATAATGCACAAATTGCTTGATTGCCCATGCCAAATATTGTGCAACTAGATTACGGCCTCACTCCTAGCTGCACTAGTAGAGCAGCCGGCCTTGCTATTGTAAGCAGAGGGCGTAAGAGGTAATCTCTGTAGTAGGGCTAGGCGGTAAACCATAAAAAACTATATACCAGTATTCATTTACAGACTGGTTTGGACTTTCACTATACCATAATATCATTATTTTAAAGTTTTCTATGCTAAATTGAATAATTTACTAATTACCGTGTCATTCAGTCATAGCATTCAGTTACCAATAAACTTGATCATGTTCGCGTATCCCACAACTTTCTACACCAGCTGCTTGAGACTGCTTTGTCTGGCATGAGACGCATCTGATCAAAAAACACCAATAGTGTTCGTGTAATGCAGGTCTGCACGGCTCCACGGATGGGGTTGGATCCTGCAGATCTGGGCAGAACTGCACAAATCTGAGCTACAAAAACGCGACCACCTTTCTTCACAAACCCTGCAGAAATCGATGTAATTGGATGACTTAATTTGTTATTATTTTCATATTATTTGTTTTTATTTAAAAAAATAGAATTGCCAATCATTTAAGTAACAACTTAATTATTGTGCATCATAGATTTGTTGCAGATGGTGCTTGAGCTTATTATTATGATGATTATAGGTTAATTTATATTTCTTGATTTATATTGGTGTATTTTTGGGTTGATTACTTTGTTTTGGGTGTTATGTTTTGATGCACTATTTGTGTTTTATTATCACTATTGGAATGTCTTTTTTTTTCGTTTCATTACCTTAATTAGTAAATTGATATGCACAGGTTTTTCTTTGATACACTTATGAGGCCTTGAGCCCAAACGCAGCACACCTGTCACACTGGGCGTGGCTCATGACTGACAAATCCATGCACCTTTTCCTTTTCTCCTCACCTCTCTGTAACAAGGATGTCGACTTTAAGGGTGTGTTCACATTTGTAGTTTGGTTCTCTTGGTTCAAAATTACAAAAGTCATAAGGATAAGGTCACAACCTGATTGGACAGCTTTTATGACGTATATTTTGCGACGGGACTTGCTGAACATCGTAAAAAAAAAAAAAAAAAAAAAATGGAAAGCTTCACAGATTTGCGTGTCATCCTTTCGCAGCCAAACATCCAAAACCATGCTGTCTCCTGGGCTAAATGTGCTCGATGGCTTTGTGTTGTGCAATGGTGGTATTCACACCAGCTGAAAACAAATGAGGAGCACATAAAATGTGTAAAGGAGACAAAACAGCACCAGGAATTCCTCCGTTCCACACTTCACTGATGATGTGCTGCAAGGAGACGGTGGTTCCAACGCCTGTACCAAACATTGGGCAACATAGCACCTATTATGAGAAAAACCAAGTATGCTTGATCATTCTGTCCTTTGAAATTCCTGCTCTATCTCGATCTTATGACATCACATCCTATTATTGGTCCGTTTAGACGTTTTTGGTCCATGTTGCGTTCATATATCAATCGAACCGCACCAGACTTCGTTTGGGAGCGGACCGAGACCCACTTTTCAGGCGCACCAAGGTTCAGGTGGCAGCGTTCACACTTGTTCAAATGAATCGCACTATTAAAGCAATCGCACCAGAATTCGTTTTAATCGAATCAAACCTGCCAAGTGTGAAAACACCCTAAAAAGCCTGCCTGTGGAGCAACGGGGCATGTTTTCCTTTGTTCTTTTCACCTTGAGAGACACAGGGGTGGAGAAGCGGGGCTGAAGCAGAACAACAAGCGACGGCAAGCGACAGCAAGCGACTGCAAAGCAGAGAACCAGGGTCTACTGGCAGTGGATGATCAGAGAAGTGAAAAGCTGCAGTGGTCGTGAGGATTTCCAACTGGTAGAACCTAAGTGAACTTCTTTTGGGAATTTATACTCTCATTTAGGTGTGCATGTGTTGATTTAGTTGGAAGCTGTTGCTGCCGTGGTCCTGCCCTCTTTTCCTGAAGCCTCCTCCACTCTTTCACTCCTGTGGAAAGGGAAAAAGAAAGATTACTCAGTCTAAGAGGAACTTGCTCATGAACAGTGATATGTATGAACGAGACCTTTTTAGGCGACTGTCGGCCTACTGAAACCAAATCTGTGGGAAGACAAAACGTGATTAAAGAAAGACAGAAAGGGAAGTAGAACAGAGGAGAAATCAGTCCTCATCCAGTGCGTAGAAATGATTTAAACAGCTTCCCTGTGTTTTCTGTGCTCCTGATTTTCTGCTTTCTCTCTCTCTCCCCATTTCCTCCTGGAAGTAGCAGTTGGAGCGGCGAATACAGTGCGGGGCACCGTATATTGAGACAGGGGTCTACTTCACTGATTTTGGGGTGGAGATAGCCCTGGTTTGAGTTTCCCTCGCCAGTGGCCATTGGAGGACACTGACTGTGATTGGACCAGGAGGAAGGCAATACAGAGTACGGAGTGTCTTCTGGCCAGGACAAGACTGGGGAGAATTTGGGTTGAACAATTGATCTCTGATACCAGGTAGTAGATTTTGGGATATGGTTTGTTTTTGTTTTAATTTGTTATATTTAGTTGGGCTAGTTTTATAGAATATTCAAATGCCCATTTCTTTATTCTTTTGTTTTGCTATTTTTATTTCTTTATTGCCTCTAGATTAAAGGCATTTTAAAATAGTTTATACTATTTCTAGGTTAGTCCTTTCTGGACTTTTGGCCCTCTGAAATACTTGTGCAACGTTGTTGTAATAAATTATTTTTTTGAAACCACTTGCTGCTACTGGTGTGTGTGCCCGAGATTCGAGCCGAGCCTGTGCAGGGAGAGAGGTTGTGAGGCCCCCCTCCTCACCATAATTAAACGGGGGTGGCGTATGTTACAGATTTACATTATATTTATTTTAATAATTGATGTAATTATTTAATAAAGCATTGACAATGCTAAAGTGTCAATCTAGAGTACTATATATCTATGGTTTTGGCAATGCTGTTCACAGTTTAATTGTGTAATGAAAGTTGACATTCCCCTCCGCTAACAAGGGGGTAGCAGTAGTTTTCATTCAGCTTAACACATCCCTCTTGATTTCTGCATAATCTTTTGTCTCACAGCCACAGCTCGCCTCCTACTCAGAGCTGTGCTGGGCTGTGCAATTCTGTGCAGATTTCTGTGGGTGGGGCTTAGTGGTGTCACACAAGAACGTGCATCTCTGAATCTCTGTGCAGAACTGCGCTTCTTGAACATGACCCTTGTTCTGGAATTAATGCTAAATGCCATGTGTATTGCGTGTTGACATAAACAAACAAATGTGATTAATGCACAATGAATGAAGAAGAGATGGAGGAGAGTAGTGTGGGTGAAACTTCACAGCAAACCCCAGTGAATCTGTCCTGAAGAAAGGTGTGTCGTTGATAGTGTGGACATGATTTGCTGACACAGAACAGGGAAGCATAATTCAATATCAGTTGTGTCCTATTATTTTTGCTTTATGAACAATATAAAATGGCCATTAAAAAATACCGTCATACTGTCAAAAATGGGAAAAATACCGTGATACTGTATTTTGTCCATATCACCCAGCCCTACTCTGTAGCCCCGCTTTGTATATGCTGATTCTAGACAGTCCCCGGTAAAAGCGTGACTGCGGTCCTCGCTTCTGGGCGGCCCAGGTGTGGTCCTACAGGGCCCCTGGGATTACTGTCCGGAGTTGTGTTGCAAGGCCTCCTAGGCTCCCTCATCAGCTCGCTGCCTCCCCCCTTGTGATGGTCTTGTTATACAGTAACCCCTCTACCTTGGGCAGTGCTTCCAACTTGAAAGATAACGATAGGTTGCAAATGCAACCCTGGTTATCTGAAAAGGGAAGCACTGCCCAAGGGTTGCAAGGTTGCACAGGAGTCCTAGCTCCTGGCAAAAGAAGCTTGTCTCAAGCATTTCATGTGTGCATGCTACTGAGATAATCGACTGAGATATCCTTAAATGAACGCATTATAAAAGTGCACGATAACCCAGGTAAGATCAGTATATGGTCCGATCCAACAGATGAGCTACTGTAGCTCAAATTGCGGAAAAAGTGAATGCTGGTTCTGAAAGAAAGGTGTCAGAACACACAGTGCATCGCAGTTTGTTGCGTATGGGGCTGCTTAGCCGTAGACCGGTCAGGGTGCCCATGCTGACCCCTGTCCACTGCTGAAATCGCCTACAGTGAGCATCAGAACTGGACCACGGAGCAATGGAAGAAGGTGGCCTGGTCTGATGAGTCATGAGTTCAAGGTGTTGACTTGGCCTCCAAATTCCCCAGATCTCAATCCAATCGAGCATCTGTGGGATGCGCTGGACAAACAAGTCCGATCCATGGAGGCCCCACCTCGCAACTTAAGTTACAGGACCTAAAGGATCTGATGTTAACATCTTGGTGCCAAATACCACAGCACACCTTCAGAGGTCTAGTGGAGTCCATGCCTTGACGTGTCAGGGCTGTTTTGACGGCAAAAGGGGGACTTACACAATATTAGGCAGGTGGTCATAATGTTATGGCTGATCGGTGTATTGTATTGTCCTAGTTAGATGAGATCTACCCAGGAGACCAGCAGAATAAAAGATTTTCCTCCCGAAACCTGCCGGAATATCTGGGCTAACACTATGCACGTTTGCCTCACAAATACGCAGAAAGATGTCTCCTGGATGGCTGTGAGTCAGTGTCTCCCCACCTGAGTGTTCATGTACAGAAGGGGTTTAGCCCTGTTTGACACCTGCCCCTACAAGGGCTGCCTGGGAAGGGAGACAGAGGCTCATATAGGGACTGCCCCTCCACTTGCAGGGTTATTATTATTTCTTGGCAGACGCCCTTATCCAGGGCGACTTACAACATAAGTGCAAAAATACAGAGAAGTACAAGGCATCAATCATTACAAATTCAACTTAGCTAAAACATAGCAATTCAAAATAATACATTTTACAAATTACAATTACAATTTACACAAGTACAGTAAGAGACTTCCTACATCCTGGACGGTGAAAGCTAAGTGCTGTCAAGATGTAGGGTTACAGACTAGGGCTACGGGAAAGGGAGCAAGGAGGAAAACAATCAAGAATAAGCTGAAGTGCTATCTAGCAGGGATAGAGGACTAATATTACAAGTGCTGTCGGAAGAGATGCGTCTTGAGTAAGCGCCAGAATGAGGTCAAGGACTCTGCTGTTTTGACTTCGGTGGGCAGGTCGTTCTACCACTTAGGGGCCAGGGATGAGAAGGAGCGTGCTCTGGAGGAAGGAGAGTGGAGAGGAGGCAGAGTTAGCCTTCTGGCACTGGAGGAGCGCAGTGGTCTGGAGGGGATGTATGGAGAGACGAGTGACTGAAGGTAGCTTGGTGCAGTGTGGTCAAGGTAGCGGTAGGTGAGGGTCAAAGTCTTGAACTGAATGCGTGCCGCTATCGGGAGCCAGTGGAGGGAGCGGAGCAGTGGAGTAGTGTGTGAATCGTGGCAGAAAGAATACCAGACGAGCCGCAGAGTTCTGGATGAGCTGGAGTGGGCGGGTAGTGGATGCAGGCAGGCCGGCCAGGAGGGAGTTGCAGTAGTCCAGGCGGGAGAGGACCAGTGACTGGACAAGTAGCTGAGTTGAGTAGTCGGTTAGGAAGGGACAGATATGGCGTATGTTGCTCAGGAAGAATCTGCAGGTGTGCGTCAGCATGGTCATGTGCTGGGAGAAGGAGAGCGCAGGATCAAGGGTGACTCCTAGATTTTTAGCGGAAGAAGAAGGAGAGAGTGTGGTGGATTCCAAGGGGATCGAGATGGGGAGGTCAGCAGAATGTGAGGAAGAGTGGGGGGAAAAGAGGAGATCTGATTTGGAGAGGTTGAGCTTGAGGTGGTGCGAGTGCATCCAGGCGGAAATGGCAGACAAGCAGGAAGAGATGCGTGAGGGGATGAGAGGGTCAGACGAGGGAAAAGACAGGAAGATCTGGGCATCATCAGCGTAGAAGTGGTAGGAGAAGCCATGGGAAGCGATGAGGGGGCCCAGGGAGCGAGTGTAGAGAGAGAACAGGAGCTGTGCGGAAGTCGGATTGCAGAGGATCAAGGAGTGAGTGTTGGGACAGAAAGTCTGAGAGCTGACGGTGGACCGCCCGCTCGAGAGTCTTGGAGAGGAAGGGAAGTAGGGAGGCAGGGCGGTAGTTCTGAGGAGAGGTGGCATCAAGGGTTGGTTTCTTGAGCAGTGGGATGACAGCAGCTTGTTTAAATGCAGAGGGGAAACAGCCAGAGAGGAGTGAGGAGTTGAGGAGGGAGGAGATGAAGGGGAGAAGATCAGGAGTGGTTGCTTGGAAGAGACGAGAAGGGAGAGGGTCCAGGTCGCATGTTGTGGGTTTGTGACGTAGGAGGAGAGTAGAAACTTCAGCATCTGAGAGAGGTGAGAATGAAGAAAAGGAAGCTAGGTCGGTGGGAGGTTTCGGTGTGATGGGAGATGAGGGTGGAGTATTGAAGAGCCTGCGGATGTCTGCAATCTTGGAGGAGAAGAAGGAGGCGAAATCATCAGCAGTGAGAGATGAGGGAGGAGGAGGGGGAGGGGAGGGGGGGCAAGGAGAGAGGAGAAGGTGGAGAAGAGTTTGCGAGGGTTGTTGATAGTGGATTCGAAGAGAGATTGGAAGTAAGACTTCTTGGCTGAGGTGAGAGAGGACGAGAATGTGGACAGTAGGGAGCGGTAGAGTTCGAGGGTGGCTGGGTCCTTTTCCACTTTTGTTCGGCGGCACGCAGACTAGTTCGGGTTGCACGGAGGGTTTGGCTCCTGTTTCTCTGTTCCTCCGCAGGTTCACCATTCCTGCACGGATGACCGCCCAGCAGATCCTGTATGGACCAGCCAGGGGCCTAACATCATCCACCCTGAGGTGCTGGTGGCGTGTCGTCTGCACGGTCAAACAGGCCCTCTGGGAGGGAATATGGAACATCTGTCTTTTCAACAAGCAGGAGCTGGACCCGAAAGTCATCGCTCAGAGGGGTATGGTCCTAGTGAGAGACTATGTCAATCTGGAGATCCACCAGAGGGGCAAGGATGAAGCCTTGGCATATTCAAGATCTGGGGGAGCTCAGGATCCCATGATGAGACCCCACCTCTGGGGATGGAGCCCTAGTCCAAGAACTTTTATTCTCTTATTAATGAAAATGTTTTTTTTTTTAATTATTTTAATTGCTTTTAAAGTATTGCACTTTGAATTTAGTTGATTGTTTTCTCTGGTGCATTGGCCGTCTATTTTTCTTTAAATGCATTAGATTTGTTATTCCTTTAATAGTTTATTTTCCTTTTTTATTTGTTTTATTTGTCTAATGCATTTCCCATTTTATTACAATGCAGAGTGTTTTGACCTCAGTTGCTGCTGGTTTTCTTTTCACTCTATTTTATTTGCATTAATGTTCATTTGAATACACTTATTTAATGTTGAGTTCATTTCACTGTTTGAAGATTTATTTAGTATTTTAATGATTTTAGAAATAGTTTTAGAATTGATCACAAGTATTACAATTTTGAATGTTTTTTCATTGTGAATTTTGTAAAATACTAAAACAATAAAACAGTATTGTTCTGGTTTCAAAGTTACTTTTACCTATAAAGAGAGTTTTGCCTCTTAAAACGCCAACTCATATTTCTATATTTATTATAATTGAATTCTCTGTTTTAGATATCTGAGTCACACAAATGCATCTTTTAAGATAATTAATCCATTATAAAACCTTTGCAATACAAGAGGAGCTTATCTAAAAGAAAAAATCCTTATTGTAATATGGTGCAATCTTTGAATTTCCATAGGCAACTGATAACAGATAATTATGCCTTGCGATATTTACATTGAAACCACGATTAGTGAAAAAGCAATCAGACTTTATGTGGAATATCATTTGAGGAAAGAGAATAACAAACACATAACTGAAAATCAACATTGGTAGGATGTTGATTTATGTAAATCAACTTAATCCTCCTTTTAATATAATGGGAACATGTTGCTTGTTTTGTTCAATTGCTCTTCAACACAGTTGCATATTTATTTTTGTACATTTAAAAAAAAGGTGAATTGTGTGACAAGGTTATGCTTATCATTTAAGCACATTTGTGTGTGATTGCACTTCAAGTGTATGAAGGAGTTGATACTTCTTTAATTTTTTAAGTTTTGTTGTTTTGTTTTTCAGATCAATTCCTTACCAGCTAGGAAACACACATGGCAGCTGAAAAGGAGACAAACAATGTTAAGTGCCAAGAGCTTTGGAGTGAAAATACAGCAGTCCACACTGATGTCAGTCTTGTTATTAGTTTTTAATTGTTGCCTTTTTCTGGTTGAAATGAAGAGCAATTTTACTCATACTTAAAATGTAAAAATCTAATTTAGCAAAGCTGAATACTTCACTTATGTAAAATATAATGCGTCACAAACTCACTTTGTAATGTTTTATTTCAATAGGGAAATATCAGCTGTAACTGTGTAATCTGATGATATGCATTCCCTGGAGGATGATAATTATTATTACATTACTTAGCAGACACTATAATACACTACATGACATTTAAATTTTAATACATATACAGTATATATTAAAAATATGATGCCGGGTAGATTAAAAGGATATAGTGTCTTAAACACTACAAGTAAAGGATCTCCTAATTGTTAAAATTTTGAAGGCTACACTCAAAGTCACCTCTGGTTTCGGATGGGATACAGGACCGAGGTGCAGAGAAAAGGCAGCGTCGTACAAACAAAAGGTCTAGGGCCGGCAACAAGAACAAAGAAGGTCTGGCAAGAGGCGTGGTCAGTAGGCAGGCAGGAGTCAGGTGATCAAGCGAACAAACTGGGAAATCCAGAAGACAGGGTCATAGAAACAAGCAAAGGTCAGTAAACAGAGACTGGTCTAGATAACAGGCTCGGGATTACTACAGGGGCATAAACAAAATTTTGCAAAGACTTGTGGGAGCAGACTGGAATATAGAAGAGCAGGTGAAATGAGAAACAGGTGTGTAGGGCAATGAGATGATACAGCAGATGAGGAGGAATGGTAAGCAGTGTGAATGGTGACCTCTGGTGGTGACAAGAGGGAAATCATGGGGGAATTGTGAAAGTACACCCCCCAACCCCCTTAGAAAGCATCACAGACGCCACAGGTTGTCTTCGAGGGAGAACTATGAAACTGCTGGAGCAAGGAGGGATACAGTTTGTCAGAAGATGAGACCCAAGGTCTTTCCTCAGGGCCATACCTCTCCCAATCCACTAATGCCACATTTTCTTATGGTAATGTAATGTTTGTCTGAATATAATGTTGTCTATACACGTTTAGCTCTTCCTAATATCTTTTAACAGAAACGTGTATTTATTATGCTGTCTCCAATCATGTAAAGCATAAAGAATAAAATAGCCACAAAAGTCCTTTCCACATCAGACTCTATCGCTCGTAGTGTGGCTTTCTGTCTTTGTAATTAAAAGTAAACACAAAACAAACCCACAATCGCTCTGCTCCTCCCACAACATGGACTTCTGACAACGGTCTGGTTTTACAAAAAGCTCTGAGATGGCACGGCATGGCACGGATGCTTAAGCAAGCAGAACCGAGGCATAAGTATTCCAGACGTCCCCTTCTGCGATGAGAGTGGAGCAGGGAGTGGATCAGATATGCAGGGCTGTCTTCCAGGTCCAAAGAAGGAGGAGGAGACAGTCTGTCATTGGGAATCAGATGAGCAGGATCTGTTAGCACAGGCTTTAGTAGTGACACATGAAACGTAGGGGAAATCCTATAGTGAGAAGGCAGAAGCAGGCAATAAGATGTTTATACGGCGCTGTACCTTGAAGGGTCCAATGTAGCGGGGACTCAGAGGAAAGTCAGACATACTTCCCTGGGTGGTATTGGAGTGCCGGGTGCCGATGTCAATCTGCCATAGTCTTCTGCTGGCATATGGCTCTCTGAAGGTGGGTATGCACAGTTTGCCAAACCTCTGCACTGCGGTGCAGCCAGTCATCCACAGCCGGGATGTCGGTGGGCTCTTCGGACCAGGTAAATAACAGCGGCTGGTATCCCAGGATACATTGAAATGGAGTCAGACCTGTGGAAACACTGATTAATGAATTGTGTGCGTATTCCGCCCACGGGAGATACTTACTCCAGTTATGCTGGTTATTGCTGCAGTATGTGCGAAGGTACCTCCCCACTTCTTGATTGAGGAACCGTTAAGGGCTTTAAAGGACAAAGTGCAGTGTATGCGTGGATGCCCAGTAACTGGAGAGGAATGAATCAAGAGCGAATGGAAGCAGGAACATATGTGTGGGAATTGGTAACAGGAGCCAGATCAGAGAGAAAGGCTTGATTAATCTGTGCTGTTATATCCCATCTAATGGGTGCCATGATGCAGGAGGGTGCCAATATGGGTTCTGTGGGGTTTGGGGAGGCGGAGGAGCTGAATTGATGAGAGAGGGCATCTTTTGTGTTCTTAGAGCCTGGTCGATATGACACTGTGAAAGCAAACCCGGTGAAAAATAAAGCCCAGCAGTCTTGACAGGGATTAAGTCTCTTGGCTGATAGTATGTATTCCAGGTTGCGGTGATCCGTTAGCATAAGAAAGGGGTGTTGGGCTCCCTCTAACCAATGTCACCATTCTTCTAATGCCAGTTTCATAGCAAGGAGTTCACGATTGCCTATGTCATAATTACGTTCTGTGGATGACAGCTTTTGGGAGAAGAAGGCACATGGGTATAATTTCGCTGGTGTGCCGTGTCGTTAGGAGAGCACTGCTCCAACTCCAGATTCTGAGGCATCCACTTCCACTACAAACAGGAGAGAGGGATCTGGGTGCTTCAAGATGGAAGCATTGGTGCATAATGTTTTTAGTCGAAGAAAGGCGTGCATAGCTGCATTGGACCAGGAAAGACTGCGGGAATTACCTTTGAAAAGGGACTTTAAAGGGGATGCTAAAGTTTCAAATAAAACAGTTAGAAGTTAGCAAACCCTAGAAATCTTCGCAATTCTTTAACTGTGTGGGGCTGAGGCCAATCAGTAACAGCACGCACCTTCTCCTGATCCATATACACACCTTGAGTATCGATCACAAAGCCCAAAAACCTAATGCACTGGAGATGGAATTCACATTTCTCCCCCTTCATAAAAATCCAGTTTCAGAGAAGACAATGCAAGACTTGGTCACATGTTCAGAGATCATGTATCAAAATATCATCAATGTAGACGATGACACACTGATTTAAAAACTCTCTCAATACCTCATTGACAAAAGCCTGGAATATAGAGAGGGCATTTACCAGACCAAAGGGCATCACCAAGTACTCATAATGTCCGCTAGAGGTGATAAAAGCAGTCTTCCACTCATCCCCCTCACGGATACGTATCAGATTATAGGCACTTCTTAAATCGAGTTTGGTGAAAAACTGCTGCTGGCACAAGTGGTATAGGATAGCAGTTCTTGACGGTTAGTTTATAAAGTCCCCAGTAATCAATGCACGGTTCACAAACCACCATATTTTTTAGAGATAAAGAAGAAACTGGCCGCAGCAGGTGAGGTCGAGGGGTGGATGATCCCAAGTTCCAGGGCTTCTTTGATATAATCCTCCATGGCTTGGGATTCTGGATGGGACAATGGGTAGACATGACCCCTGGGAGGGGAGGTATCGGGAAACAGGTCGATGGCACAATCTCACAGTCTGTGCGAAGGGAGACAGGAAGACTGGTTTTTGTCAAAAATGACCACCAAGTCAGTATACTCAGAGGGTATTTCGAGTGGGGTGGGCTCTCGAAGTATGTGGCTTGGCAAGGAAGAGAGAGACATTGCCAGAAACACTGAGGACCCCAGGGCAGAATTTCGCCCTCCTTCCATGAAATGGTGGGATTATAGTAAACTAGCCAGGGAAGCCCCAAAACAATGTCAGCAGAAGGTGAATTTATGACAAACAGGGACAGTTCTTCTGAATGAAGTCAGCCGATCTGGAGATAAAGAGGGGTGGTCCTCTGTGAGATGGTACCGGTTCCTATGGGCTGGTTGTCAATGGCTTTGATTTGGAGGGAGGGAATGCAGAAGACAAGGGGAATTCCAAGTTTCTCTACCGTTGCCCAGTTGATGAAGTTCCCAGCAGAGGCTGAATCCAATAATAAAGACACATTAACCTTTTTAGCATTCCACCAGAGTTGAGCAGTGAGGAGACCCAGAGAACGAGACAATAGAGAGCATAAACCAGTACTCACAGTGGTGTCCTGTGCAGAGCTGGGATGATCGGGCACGCATCACAAAAGTGTCCAGCTTGTCCACAGTACATGCAGAGTCGCTGTTGGAATCTCCTCTGTCTTTCCTCCTGCGAGAGATGCGTGGTTCATGTAGTGGCTGTGGACTCAGATTGGCAGACTGGCGCAATCTTATGTTTTGTGGAAAGATTTGATTTTCTTTGTTATTGGTATTATTGAGAAAACCCAGGCACTCAAGTGGGAATTCATGTTCATCCATTTTCTCTTTCCTGAAAAATGTTATTTTGTTCAAGTCATTAGCTGTTTTAAGAACATAAGATTGACTTATTTGTAAAGTAGACTTAATAATTGTTTTCACAAGTTTCAAGGACAAGAAAGGGTGTTTTAATTTGAGATTGTATAAGTGTGTCTCAGATGATGCTGAAAGTAGAATAGCTTATATTTCTAGGGTTACGTTATATGGTTAAAACATTTTCTTTGCCGAATATTAACCTGCCATCCATGATATTAGATATTATGAGGCATTTATGAGAGGAACTTAAGCAATATTTGTTAAATATAAGTTAAAACCCAGAATAGACAGTTGTCATTAATTATTTCTCACTTGATGGCAGTAGCCAGACAGTGATATAATTATTCATTACTCAAGAGTATTACACATATTAGATGTCTCTGAATTTAAGTGAGATTTAAGATTCTTAATTTTGTGTTAATCAATTTTTCATTCACTCATTGAGGAATAAAGTTCTTTAAAAATGTTATGAATGAAGATATTTCTCTTTAACACAATTTGTGTCAATATAAATATCTGAGCATCTCATTGATCCCTATTATATGCAGTCAATACCCATTACCTGTTGGATATTCCCAATTGGAAACCTAGACCTGAATCAAATTTGATATCAAGTTCACTGTAAGCATGGTTATGCATATGTGACATAAAGTCCTGAGTGTCCCCACTAATCAACATCAACATCCCCACTAGAGACTGCAATTATTTCTTAATAAGGTTACGCCAAGGAAACTGAAAACCCGTTTTATCAAAACCAATCAGGCATTCATCATCCAAAGTCAAAGCTAGAGGGAAAATGACAATGTGGCAGATATTCCCATGTTTACCTTTGGAGTTGATTATTTAGCCTTCAGAGTTGTAACACCAATTTCTTATAGCAAAATATGGTGCAGGTTTTTCAAAGGATGTGGAGTCTAATGAGCTATTTTGTTTCCATTGTGAAAGCTTGGCATTGAAATAACAGTTAAATATCATTATTATATGAATGACATAGGCTTAGTTTAAGCTTTACTTAATAATAAAATATGTCCACACTACACATTTTGTTTATTCTCAAACCACTCTCTGTCAAAATATCTGCTTATGGTCTGCGACGTTTATTAGCATAGTTGCTTAAATTGTAATCAAGCTGGCCTTTTTTGAATAAACAAAAGGAGGTAGAAAGATGGAGGAAAAAAGCCCTTTGTGGTCAAGTCAAGTTAAGCCTTTACATCTAACTTGTGATCTATTTTTACCAGCAGAATTTATCCCTCTCATGACGAAATTATGATCACATCAAGAATCATATTGCAAAATTGCAAAACATAATTATACCCAGCAAGAAAATGTAGCACAAATATAATGTACACTACTACCATGCAATACCAGCATGCAAAGCCACAGCTTAACAGTGTGTGCTAAATGTACCTCCGTGAAATACTGTATCATGTGCACCTCCAACATTCTAATTTCAGAAGATAATGAGAACCTCTTAGTTATTTGAGCCTAATCCTTTCATAATATATTCACAGCTTTAGCCCCTGTTCTCATGGAAGTCTCTACCACATGTTTGTTATGGATAATTAGGTTTGAGAGATCCCCAAAAACATAGAAAATGCTAATTTATAGGTCTTCTCTAGAATTATTATTATTTTTTTTTAATACAGATTATCAGTGCAAATCACAACAAAAGAAATTAAAGACTGATACGTACGATTGGTTTGGATTTCAAATGGAATGGGTTAGTTAAGATTAACTATAGTTGGGATAATTAATATACGTAGAGCATATTGTGTAACTCTGAAGTGATTCATTATTTAATATGATAAATAGAAATAAACATGCCTAATTTTCTGGAAACTTGTAATGCAGATATTGTTATGGTTCTTTTTTTGTTTGGCTGAAGGAGCACATTTCTGGTATTGTAACTTTAGTTTCAGTTTTCTATGTTTGGTGTTTTGTATTTACTGTTACTGAACTATGATCATAATCTTAGTTCCACTCTGTTCAGATGATGCCATTGTTTTTTCTAAAATCACCAACTGTCATCCCTGGTTTTCAGCCCCTCAAAACTATTTTCTGACCCACGTTCAGCTAAAATGAAGCATAGTTTGGGAGATGGGTGCAAAGGTTAAGGGGAAGTTAATCTTATAATTCTATTGTTGTATCCATCATTAGATGTGTGATGTCGATTACTTCTTACCTGACGTACTGTATCCTGATAATGATCTGCCTTTTACCATGAAGACAAACAGTATTGACTGGATCACTTCTGTGTGTAACCTACTCTTACACCCAGAGGCAATCAAGATGTCTTCCCAAAAGTTTATTTTAACTTCCAGAAGTTACACAGGGCTTTCAGGTGACCAAAAAGTGGTGTGGGACTTTATTGACTTGATTTATTTTCTACATATTTTCAGTTTAGATGCTGCAGCACCACCACCTCCCAAGCATGGCTCAGTTTGCACCCTTTCCCTGACCTTTCTCCCATAGTAATTGTAAATATAGCAACCTGAACCCCATTCACATACACTCACAACCCCCTGCTGTGTTGCTATATACACTCACCTAAAGGATTATTAGGAACACCATACTAATACTGTGTTTGACCCCCTTTCGCCTTCAGAACTGCCTTAATTCTACGTGGCATTGATTCAACAAGGTGCTGAAAGCATTCTTTAGAAATGTTGGCCCATATTGATAGGATAGCATCTTGCAGTTGATGGAGATTTGTGGGATGCACATCCAGGGCACGAAGCTCCCGTTCCACCACATCCCAAAGATGCTCTATTGGGTTGAGATCTGGTGACTGTGGGGACCAGTTTAGTACATTGAACTCATTGTCATGTTCAAGAAACCAATTTGAAATGATTCGACCTTTGTGACATGGTGCATTATCCTGCTGGAAGTAGCCATCAGAGGATGGGTACATGGTGGTCATAAAGGGATGGACATGGTCAGAAACAATGCTCAGGTAGGCCGTGGCATTTAAACGATGCCCAATTGGCACTAAGGGGCCTAAAGTGTGGAGACCCCCATACCATTACACCACCACCACCAGCCTGCACAGTGGTAACAAGGCATGATGGATCCATGTTCTCATTCTGTTTACGCCAAATTCTGACTCTACCATCTGAATGTCTCAACAGAAATCGAGACTCATCAGACCAGGCAACATTTTTCCAGTCTTCAACTGTCCAATTTTGGTGAGCTTGTGCAAATTGTAGCCTCTTTTTCCTATTTGTAGTGGAGATGAGTGGTACCCAGTGGGGTCTTCTGCTGTTGTAGCCCATCCGCCTCAAGGTTGTACGTGTTGTGGCTTCACAAATGCTTTGCTGCATACCTTGGTTGTAACGAGTGGTTATTTCAGTCAAAGTTGCTCTTCTATCAGCTTGAATCAGTCGGCCCATTCTCCTCTGACCTCTAGCATCAACAAGGCATTTTCGCCCACAGGACTGCCGCATACTGGATGTTTTTCCCTTTTCACACCATTCTTTGTAAACCCTAGAAATGGTTGTGCGTGAAAATCCCAGTAACTGAGCAGATTGTGAAATACTCAGACCGGCCCGTCTGGCACCAACAACCATGCCACGCTCAAAATTGTTTAAATCACCTTTCTTTCCCATTCAGACATTCAGTTTAGAGTTCAGGAGATTGTCTTGACCAGGACCACACCCCTAAATGCATTGAAGCAACTGCCATGTGATTGGTTGGTTAGATAATTGCATTAATGAGAAATTTGAACAGGTGTTCCTAATAATCCTTTAGGTGAGTGTATATATATATATATATATATATACAGAGAGAGAGAGAGAGAGAGAGAGAGAGAGAGAGAGAGAGAGAGAGAGAGAGAGAGAGAGAGAGAGAGAGAGAGAGAGACTTAACACTACTAACATATTTTGAGATACTAGGAGGTGCTTACATTTCACCTCTGCATGCACATCTTCAAAGCTTAACTGTTCAATGTGTTTTCCCTCTGATGTAGGTTTGCAGTGGGGAACAGTTTGATAAAAAGCATCACATCTTTCTTTGAACAACAAAAAGACCTAATCTGAATGATATGTTTAACTACTACCATATACATTGTTTTAACCCTGGTATTTTCCTCATGTGTCCTTCTGCAGGACACATCTACTTTTCACTGTGACCTTAATAGTTCATGTTTGTGTTTTGACGGTAGCAGATTGCGGTTGCATGTCAGATATTCATGTCAGATACAAATGGAATTGAGATTTCTCGTTGCTCATGAAACCACTTTTTGCAGGAGGATTCACAAACTTCCAGAAAACATTGATCCTTCACATCTGTGCACGCAAACATGCTATATCACGCCCTAGTGGGTGGTTATGGATGACACGCTGCTTGACCATGCCACCTCTTTTTAAACACGAGAGAATCTCTCTCTCTCGCGTGAGTGTGTGGGAGAGTGTGGGCGGAGCATGGTGTGTGGTGGAGAGAGTGCGCTGGAGGTCTGGACTGTTTTTTTCCTTGTCTATTTTCTCGGTTTTTTTTTTTTTTTACATTTTTTTGTTATTTATTTATCTTGTTTGTGGTGCTGTGTTTTTTCTCACAAGAGGTGTTTATACATTAGATCGTTGTCTCTGTTTGGGGTTTTTTCGCGATCGGCTTGCCGCGGGTTAAGGACTCCCCAGTGAAGACGTGAGCTCACCAGAGCAGACCTCATACTGAGCTCACAGTGACCTTTTCAATAGGGGGCGCTAAATATCCTCGATGTAAATTAGATAGTCAACTCCGCCTAATTTAGATGAGTGCATTATGGGATTTGCATGATTTTTTGGTGTATTTTGTTTCCTCTCTACATAATGGAAAACCTGCATAATTTCTTATTCCAGTCTTCTCTTTTAAAAACGATTGGATTTTTAACACGATGCACCTGGATTGTATTAGAGCAGCCCTTCTCACAGATGGGAGAAAAGCGGGAGTTCACTCTTGTTTAAACACGGAGTCTGTGGTGGCTGTGAAGACCCCGCACGCCATTTCAAGAAGAGGATCAGTAAAGAGCGATATGGTGAGGCATTTTCATTTACTTCTTTTGTGTTTTCCAGAAAATTGCGATCATGAATAAACCAGAGATCATAGCCAAAGCAACTGCAACCGAAATATGCAATATTTAATAGTCACTATGTCAGTTTTCTTTACTAAACACTAGAATCGCCGACATTTCGCACCACATACAACCGCAGCGCCCGAGCAATGTGCGGCTGCTATGAAACGGCTGTGTGAGGAAAAATAAAGACTTGGATAAAACTTAAGTGAAAATTAAAAGTGGTGTATACATCGGTATGCACATATCTAAGCAGATTTATACATTTATAAAACATAAATAACCAATTATACAAAAGCATAAAACTAAGACATCACATCCTGTGCAAAGTGAAGCGCTTTGAAATGGCAGACATGCGCTACAACAGACCGCACCGCTGCACCGCGTTATTTCATTATCATGATCAATGGCTGATCAAGGCTTTGATCCGGATCCCGGGTTTGACTGAATTCCAAGGAAAGTTAGAAACTTGCTGAGCCGGTCCGGACAGGCGAGAGCTCAGTGCAGATCTGCTAATAAAATAATGATAATAATGACTAGCTGTAGAAAATACTGTTTATTTGGTTTAGTATTTTACATTTCATAAAATAAAGACAATTCAATTTTTAATACTTGTGATTAAAATCATTAAAATATAAGTCCTTAAAATCACTTAAAAAAAATTTAAAATCTTTGTGATTTTAACAAGAACAAAAACAATTAACTTTAAAATAAACGTGCCCAAAACAACAAAACAAACGTGATAAAAGCAAAAACTGCCCACCAACAAAAAGGTCAAATACATTGAAAATAACTGAAAATGCATTAAACAAATTAAAGAAACAATTAAAAAGGAAAAAATAAAAAACAAACAAAAAAGGTCTAATGCATTTTAAATTAAACCCAAAACGGTCAATGTATTTGACAACAAAATATAACAAAACTATACCAAAAACCCTAAACAATGTGATTTAAAAGTAACTAAATCTTTAAAAACAATTAAGATTCGTTTTTTCTAAAAACAATCATCCGTAAAATCTTTAAAAGATCTTGGACTCGGGCTCCAGCAGGGGGAACTGACCGTCCCCGGAGGTGGGTCCCATCATGGGATCCTGAGCTCCCCCAGATCTTGTATACGCCAGTTCTTATAGGCTTCCTCCTTGCCCCTCTGATGGACCTCCAGATTGACATAGTCTCTTACAAACACCATGCCCCTCCGCGCGATGACGATCGGGTCCAGCTCCTGCTTATTGAACAAACAGATGTTCCGTCCCTCCCACAGTGCCTGCTTCACTGCGCAGACGACACGCCACCAGCACCTCAGGGTAGATGTTGATATTCCCCTGGCCGGACCGTACAGGATCTGCTGGGCGGTCGCCCGCGCAGGAACGGCAAACCTGTGGAGGAACGGAGAAAACAGGAGCCAGACCCTGTGGGCGGAGGGGCACTCACTAAAGATGTGAGCCTCCATCTCCTTCCCCAGGCAACCCTTATAGGGGCAGGTGTCATAAGGAGCTATGCCCCTTCTGTGCATGAACACTCGGGTGGGGAGACACTGACTCACAGCCATCCAGGAGACATCTTTCTGCGTGTTCGTGAGGCAAACGTGCGTAGCGTTAGCCCAGATAAACCGGCAGGTTTCGGGAGGGAAATCTTCTATCCAGCTGGTCTCCTGGGCAGATCTCATCTGGCTACAGATGGTCTTATAATCCCAGGAGGCCAGCACGACTTTATGGAGGCCTACTTCTACAGGGCGCTCCGAGCCTTTGCGCTCGAACGGCGGGGGATCCCACGAGTGCGGCCTGGTGTTATCCATGGCGCAGAGGCCGAATGGTCTCAGGCTGCTGGCAAAATAAAAGCGGTTCATGAAACTCACTTTCTTGCCAGCAGCCTGGATGTTCTTGACCACATAGGCCAGCCCCTGCGCCTTTATCAGCCGCACAACGTCCGGGACCCCCCTGCCTCCATCCAGGGTACCCTTCACCATCTGTACTCTTTTCAGCCTCTCCATTTTGCTCCCCCAGACAAACCGAAATATAATTCGGGTCACTAGTTTTGCGATGACCTTGTCTGGGGGGAAGATCATTCCTACGTAGAGGAGTATCGGGAAGAGGATGGCCTTTACGACCAGCACCTTACCAGCCATCGTCAAGGTCCTTTCTACTAGCTGTAGAAAAGCACGTGTTTCAGCAACCAACACGATTATAATTCTTTCACACTTACTGATGTTTTACAAAGACCAGTTTGTCGGCTATATTATACCGCAGGTCCGGGGGTTTGAGAAGAAAGTATTTAAAACGTATTAATTATGAGGAGTTTCCATCTGAAACGGCGTATTTGATTGAAATATTTAATAACAGAACAGATATGCGGGAGAAATTCACATTCGCACTTTTGAATTGCGAAATCTGCACAAAAAGCGGCTATAACCGCTGTTAATAAAGTTTAAAACGGGCTACAGAGTAACAATAACAAAACTAAAAAACGCCAGAGGTTTATTACAATACAACAATTACATTATAGAGAAACAGACCCACTAAGAGTTATTAATGCTTTAGAATAGGTGGAGGCTGAAATACTTTGGATATACTGTTTGACCTCATTTTCAAAGATAGTTTTTTATGACTACATTTATGAATGTGGAATAAGATTAAATAATCACTTTCTTTTTCTTTAGTGTATTCAGTGAAGGCCAAGTCCGCTCCCTGACATCAGGTATGGTCTTCATTTGTAGTGAAAAATATTTGATCAAGTCATGCAGGTGGAAAAATATGGATTCTCTTTAAAATTAAGAAATTTGTAAGTATTTTCATTCTTCCAATTGATATAATTGTTAAATAAGGTAAAATAATTGAACTGTTACCAAACATTAACACGCATGAATTTCCATTGATATTCCACAAATTGTGTTGTATTGACAGCTTGATTTTCTATTCCAGAATGTGTGAAGCATTTTCATGATGAGGTGGCGGTAGAAGTAAAATGAGGAAAATTGAACAAAATGAAGACTACAGCAGAACTCGTAAGTGCTTCATCAAATTGAAACATTGTACAGATCACTAATAAATACATTTCTGAACATATTACTGTGTGTGTGTCTTGAATCTAATTACTGAATATCCATGTCACAATGAACCCACAGTGTGAGCATAGTTAGCTCACAGTTAGCTCACAGGGAGCTCACACAGTGTGAGCTCACTGTGACCTCTCTGAGTGGTTACAGATTTAGCTCCCTGTGAGTTCCCTGTGAGCTCACAGTGACCTCACGTTCTTCACTGGGTGCCGTTTGAGAGGCTGACTCGCCGGCACAGGGTGAAGATCGCCCCCGAGGTGTCCTGCTCCGCAGAGGAGTGTGTGCCCGCCGTGGGAGAGGTGATCGGGTGCGAGAACATTTACTCAGCCTCTCGCATGAATAGCGCGGTGGTGGTACACCACTGATCTGGTAAATATTTTAGATGAGCACAGTGTTTTGGTGAAGGGATCGTACCCGCCGATTCTCCCTCTCACTGCCCCGGATCGGAGAGTCTAACGTCCCCCCCTTTATGAGCAATGATGGGCTGGAGCGAGACGGTCATGATTACGCTATTTTTGTAACAACCGATGGGATGAAGTGCTTCAATTGTGGGAGCGAGGCTCATATTGTGCGGCACTGCCCCGAGCGGGGGGAAGCGGCGGCTGCAGGGCCGAGCAGGCAAGCGTGGAGGAGGAAGAGCAGGGAGGAGGAGGAGGGGAGTCTCAGGGAGGTATGGCGGGGGATGTGGAGCAGCAGGTGGATCCCGGTGTGGGAGATGAGGTGGCACAGAGGGCGGAGGTGGAGCAGGAGAAGGTGACAGTGCAGGTGAATGAGAGCATGTGGGAGGACATGGAGGGACGGCAGCCTGAGGTGCCTGTTTAAGATTAAAAAGGACACGGATGGCTGAGGCAGTAAAAAACGCAGCACGGAGGCAGCGGGGCTGGCTCAGGGGGGAGGTCTACTGCCGAGCAGCGCTGAGGGAGCCGAGGGGAGCACCATCGAGGAGATGTGCGGCTCTGACAGTGACGGAGAGTGGGGGCTGACGGACTCTTCTGTCGCCTCAGGCGGGAGTCAGGAGTTTCAGGGGGGTTATTCCTTTCATAAGATCAGGAGCTTTCTGGAGACATCCAAGGGGAAGAGAGGGATTGTGCTGGAGGAATTTTTTCCCGATGTGCCACTTTTTATTAGTTTGGTAAAATACCTGATGTTGCTCACTCTACCTCTATAATGGGCACAATTAAAATAGGCAGTTTGAAAGTGAATGGTTGTCGGGCCGCGTTAAAGAGAGCGGCTGTGTTTGAGTTTGTCAGACAGAAGCGCCTGTCCGTGATCTTTTTACAGGAGAAGCACACAGACAGTGCGGTAGAGGCGGAGTGGGTCAGGAGCTGGAAAGGCGAGATTTGTTTTAGTCATGGGTCACGACAGAGCGCAGGAGTTGCAGTTTTATTTTCAGAGCATTTTAGATTAGTTCCTGTTTTAACAACTGAGGTGGTGGAAGGACGCCTGCTTGTTGTCAAGGCAGTAGTTGAGGGACGGTCGTTTGTTTTTATTAATTTATATGCACCGACAAACGAAAGGGAGAGAGTGGGGTTTTTAAAACAGCTTGACAATGTTCTGGAGAACTGCAATATTGACGATTACCTGGTTTTGGGTGGAGATTTTAATTGCACCCTGGATGACAAGCTTGACAGGAACCACACTGAGCTGCACTCCCAGTCTGCCAGGGAGATGAAGGCGCTACAGGAGAGGCATGACCTGCAGGATGTGTGGAGGAGTTTGCATGGGGCAGAAAGGCAGTATAGCTGGTCGCAGGTGCGGGGGGACACTCTCTCCCTAGCCAGGCTTGACCGGTTTTACACTTTTAGTCATCATTTTAGTGTTTTTACTGCCAGTTTTATCACGCCTACTTCTCTGTCTAATCATTGTTTAGTGTCGTGTACCTGTGTCATTCCAACAGTTAAGAACAAAAGCTCCCATTGGCATTTTAACAGCATTTTAACCAGTGATAAACATTTTCAATCTTGTTTTATTTATTTTTGGCGACAGTGGAGGGGTAAGATTAACTCTTTTTCCTCTGTGAGGCAATGGTGGGATGTGGGCAAGGTGCAGATCCGCCAGTTCTGTCAGCAATACACTGGGAGTGTCACCAAGAGCATTAATGAGTCAGTGAGGTCCCTGGAGACTGAGATTGTGGAGATCCAGCGTGTTCTGGATTCCACTGGAAACAGGGTGCTGATTGACGCTCTCAAAGACAAAAAGGCCGCGCTGGCTGATCTACTGGGCGTCAAGGCGCAGGGGGCTCTGGTCAGGGCGAGGTTTCAGTGTATGTCTCAAAGCGATGCCTCCACACAGTATTTTTTCAGCCTGGAGAGGAAGCAGGGCCAGAGTCGGCTGATCCACTGCCTGTGCTCTGCTGCAGGACGTGAGCTGCACTGGCCTGAGGAGATCCGCAGCAGGGCTGTGGAGTTCTACTCCCAGCTGTACTCCAGTGAGGTGGGTGAGCCGCAGACCGACATGTAGCATTTCCTCTGAGACTTGCCGCAGGTGCCGGAGGAGGAGCAGGCTGGGCTGGAGGGGGAGCTCACCCTGCAGGAGCTTACTGCTGCACTTCATGGGCTGAGCACAGGGAAGGCCCCGGGCATCGATGGCCTGCCAGTTGAGTTTTATAGGACCTTCTGTGTGTGCTGGGGCCTGACCTGCTGCAGGCGTGCCCTCGTGGCATTGTTGCCCAAGAAGGGGGACTTGTGCGAAACAAAGAACTGGAGGCTCTGCTCTGCACCGACTACAAGCTCCTCTCCAGAGTGCTGGCCAATAGGCTGAGGCTGGTGATGGGGCACCTGATCCACCCTGTCCAGTCCTACTGTGTGCCTGGTAGGTCCATACAGGACAACATCCTGTTGATTAGGGACATTATGGAGGTCTCCAGGCTGTTGGGCTTAAAAACTGGTCTCATTGCGCTGGACCAGGAAAAAGCTTTTGACCGGGTTGAGCACCAGTACTTGTGGCGGACGATGGAGGCTTTTGGGTTCAGCCCTGGTTTCATAGCCATGACCAGGGTGCTCTATGGTGACACTCAAAGCATACTGTAAGTCAACGGTGGCTTGAGCGCCCCTTCAGGGTGTGCAGGGGAATCAGGCAGGGCTGCCCCATGTCAGGGATGCTCTACTCCATGGCCATTGAGCCCTTGCTGCAGGAGCTGCAAAGAGTGGTGGGGGGGGCTTTCCGTCCCTTGTTGCCCGACACCCTTCCGCCTCTCTGCCTATGCCGATGACATGGTGGTGCTGGTGGGATGCCAGGGGGATGTGGACAGACTCAGTACCTAGCTCTCAGACTTTAACAGACTCTCTTCAGCCAAAGTGAACTGGTCCAAGAGCACGGCAATGCTGCTGGGGGAGTGGGGGGGGCAGGGAGGCCCGCGACTCCCAGGGGGATTACAATGGTGCAGAGGTGGACTCAAATACTTGGGGGTGCACCTGGGGGATCAGGCCACGGAGTAGAGGAACTGGGAGGGGGTGCTGGAGGGGCTGCGGGGAAGGCTGGGGCGATGGCGCTGGCTGCTCCCTCAGCTGTTTTACAGGGGTCGGGCTCTGATCATCAACAACCTGGCAGCATCAATACTGTGGCACCGGCTGGCCTGCCTGGAGCCGCCAGCGGGGCTGTTGTCCATCCTGCAGAGGGAGCTGTTGGGCTTTTTCTGGACTGGACTGCACTGGCTACGACAGGGCGTACTATACCTGCCCCATGATGAGGCTGGTGGACGTGGAGAGCAGGATGGGTGCTTTCCGCCTGCAGTTCCTGCAGAAGTTGCTCTACAGCCCGAGCCTCCTGTCCTGGAGGCCACTGGTGTGCGCCCTGCTCCGTCAGGTGGGGACGCTGCAGGTGGACAGGGCAATGTTCCTGATGGATATTAGCGGGCTGGCAGCAGGCACCCTTTCAGGATTCTACCGCAGTGTGCTGAGGGCCTGGCAGCTGCTCGCAGCCCGACCCATATACAGCTCCCTCACCCTGCACTGGCTGCTCCAGATACCCATCGTCTGAAATCCCACTCTGGACATTGAGCTGACCCACTCTCCGGGGGCAACTGCCCTGCTGCTCAGGGCCGGGGTGTTCCAGTTACAGCATCTGTTGGATGAGGGACTGAGTGGCTGGCGGAGTGCCTGGCAGAGAAGCTGGGTATGCGCTCCCTGCGCTGGACAGGCACTCTGCTGGCACAGGCCCGTGCCGCCCTGCCTTCTGAAGGGACGCTGCTGCTGAGGGAGTGTTTTCTCCAGCGCCAGATCCCAGAGCCCCTGTCCGAGTTCCCCAATTTGATGGTCTTCCCTGCACTGAAGTCAGATGGAGCCCACGCAGGGACCCTGTTCAGGAGGGGCCCGCATGAGTCGTCCCTGGATTGTGCGGAGGGTAAAGCCTTCTATGGGGCCCGTGTGAAGACCCGGCACCAAGCGCAGCTCCTGCCGCTCCCTGATACACCCTGGAGGGACAGGCTGGGGGAGGAGGGGACCAGTGTGGCGCAGTATGTATCAGCCACCGCCGAATAAGAGAGCTGGGGATCTGCAGTGGAGGGTCCTTCCTGTCGCTAATTAACTCTGCACAGTCTGATAGGTGCCCTTTTTGTGAGGAGCAGGAGACTGTTTCATTGTTTTTTTATATTGCACCCACCTATAGCCTCTCGAGTGCAGTCAGTAGAGTTTTTAATGGTCTTAAACTGGTTTTTAACTATTCTGTTTTTATATATGGTATTCGGGGTGGGAAGGAGCTGCGTGGGAGACAGCGGCTCGCTACTTTCACCTTGGGGCAGGCCAAAAGAGCCATTTACAAGTCCAGAAAAATGAAAGTTAGTACCAGTGTTAAGCAGAATCTTGTTGCGCTTTTAAAATGTTTTATTAAGGCCAGGATTTCACTTGATTATAGATTTTATAAACTTAACAAGGACCTTGAAACATTTAGTCAATTGTGGTGCAGTCTTTATGCTACCATTTTAAGTTTTCTTTTGGTTGTTTAATATGGTATAATTGTTTGTACGAATGGTTTCAATAAAATCTCTCTCTCTCCCTCTCTCACCACACCACACAGAAGGTTTGCAGCACATTTAGTTTACAGAGTGCTGGACAGGGCATGAAGACTGTACCAGAACAGGGGAACCAATACAAAAAACAGAATATGGGAAATACTAAATATATTAAAACCTATTCTAAAATGCCTTTAATAAAAAGGGGCAATAAAGCTTAAAATCCCTACCTAAATAACAAAAAGTCAAATAATGCATTAAGTTAGAATAGATAAATTCTAACCCAATTCTCCTAATCTAAAATGGATAACAACCAGTATGACAATATTCCCCTAGCATTTCACAAAAATTACAATCACATGGGGGCACATCTCCCTTCTCAAAAGGAGGTTAAAAATATTTCAGTGCGACGCCAGGACCCAGTCTGCCAACTGGGACCTCGGCAAGCTGCAGGTAGTAAACAAATGGTTATTTCCATGTTGCACAATGCCCGAAGTACTTAATCACTTTGTTCACAGATACCACAGGCTAGTTGGGTCGAAAGCAGGCAGCTTCAGAAACCCAGCACCAAGCACTCTGTCCAGGTAAAACACCACAAGGATTAATAACTCTCAAACGGATTCAAATGTTCATCTATCACCATGTATGTCTTTTCTTTACTCGAAACTTCCCCAGACACTAAAGTGAGATACTTAACACTCCATAGTCTGACTTTTAATTATTTATAATTACTCAATTTCTTAGCAGACACCTTTATCCAGGGTGACTTACAATTCATTATAATCTTAATTCAGGGAGCTCTTCACCTGTCTCCCTGTCTCCTGCTGTCTCTGATCACTCTCTTTCCCTCCAGCCATGTGCTTTAGTTTGGTGCCCACACTTTATAGGCAGTTAGGGAAACAGGTGCAGGTGAAAACAATCAAGGATTCAAGTGCAGGTAAGGTCACATGGGAATGTTGATTGGTGGCATGCAACAGAGAAACAATAAACCCCAATCACCCAATTAAATGAAATATAACAAAAACAAACAAAATAAGAATAAGGGAAGCAACACTTCATGATAAATAAACAACCAGTGAGCCACACAAGTGCACAAATATAAAAAAAGAGTCGAAGTGATAAAGAACCAAAATAAATAAATAAATAATAAGTGCATTAATTAAGTCCGGCACGACCCACCCATGACATATCTAGGCTTATTTGGATTGCAGAACTTAAATGGCAGAGCTGTGATACCCAGACCCTTTCTAGCTTTGTATTAAAAAGAGAGTGTGAGGGGATGCTCCTTTGTATACAGTGACAGGCAACCATGGTCAGACACAAACTGTCTCACTTGGAGAATTGTGACAAATCTGTCTGAATTGATTATTTTTACACTTCTGAGTAATCCCTGCTAATGTTTTCCGGTAAACTCCCTTCCAAGTTTTCCCTCACACCCATTCTAGATCCACTCAACATTTACCACAGTACAGAGTTCCAGTACAAATCAGTAATTTAAAAACTCTGGCATCTGTTGACTTGAGTCAGCTTGGTTATATTCTTCCTGCATTCATTCTGTTATTAACTTGGCTGTGAACTTGCTTTCACTCACACCATCACGAGTGTACAACACCAGGTAAGAACAAAAATTAATAAACACTTTAGTCTGCTGATATCAAAATCATTAACACACTAACTTGTACAATTGAGCTGGAAGGCAATGTTCTTGCTCCAAATCTGATTCTGTAAATAACATAGCCTAACATGTTTTATTTAGAAACTCTGGTTGCTAGGTTTCATGTTTCTCTGGAGCTCTTAAAATGAAAAAAAAGTGTTTCAAAAGTGTTTCTTCCCAGAACATTCTCTACGCTAGTGTTATGTACATCCGATTCTATACATCAAGATCTATACAACATACTCCAAACTGGTAAGGTGGAAAATTATTTATTTTGAAAAAATATATATTTCAAATGGGATTCAAGGTGGGCTATCTTGAGTACCATACAGGCGAGATTTGTGAAGTGCTTGGGATAGTGTTGTCACATGCACACTTTGACCATTCTTGGCCATAAATGCCTGTAGCTCTTGTAAAGTTACTATCGGTCTCTTGGTAACCTCTCTGATCAGTCTCCTTCTTGTTCGGTCATCCAGTTTGTTGGGATGGTCTGATCTAGGCAGGGTCTTGGTGGTGCCTTACACCTACCACTTCTTAATAATCATCTTGACTGGGTCAAGGTCTTTTATATTTTTTCTACCCATCCCCTGACCTGTACCTTTCAAAAACTTTTTCCCACACTACTTTTGAAAGCTTCTTGGTGCACATGGTTGAGTCTTTGATTTTTTTGCACTACCCAACAGAAGGAACTTACAGGAAATACTGGATGTATTGAGAAATCATGTGAATCACTATAATTTAACACTGGTGGAGGCCACTGAACCTGGTGTGTGATTTTGAGCCAATTTAGGATTAGGGGGCTGCACACGTATCCAACCAAGCTACTTCAGTTTTTCATTGTAATATTTTTTTCCCCACTTGGAAGTTGTAGATAAATGGGGGGTCTTTTTTAATGTATTTTAATTCCACACCATAAGGCAAAAAAAAGTTACTAATTTTAAGCCATTAAAATGTTTACCTTTGAGAATTTGCTGGTAGCATCATACCATGTTTTTTTTCTCAGTTTATTTTCAAGCAATGCATGACTGAAAAATATGTTTATTTACTTGCATCTGTGAAGAAGGTCATTTATGTTTTGAATAAATAAATGACCTTCTTAAGGCATGGGTGACCATTCTGAATTGCTGAAATTAGAAATGCAAATGGGAGTTGTTGTTTTTTTGTAGGTTTTTTTACATAGAGAATATATTTGTTATATCTAATAATGGGATAGCTATATCACTGGTTTAATACAGTAGTTTATAGTGGTATGATGTCTTCAAGTTTGTCTCAGTCCAGAATAAATATTCTGAAAAACCACTACTTGTGTCATTCCTGCAGAGAGAAATGGTTCTCTAAGCCTGCCTACATAAGCATAACACTTAGACATTAGCAGAAATTACTTCTTTAGTGATCTGTTCTTAAGGTGACTCACTTTGGACTATTTCAGTTTAAAGTGGTCATCAGCGACTTGAAAAATCAACAGAGTGATATAGATAGTCTATATTGCCAATGTATTTCTTCCATCAAGAGACTTTAGTAGCATTTTGCAAGTAGAATAAGTGTACATGGATATCAATTGACCTTTTTATTCTGTATCTTTCTGAATAAGCTTTTATACTTATTTTTGTATTCAACCATTTCAAATATCTTGTGTTCATTAGGAAATACCATGCATAGTGTATGACTTTACTATAATGGTCTGTTCATGCAGAAATAATATGAATAAGTCATGACTTATTGGCTGTAAACATGAAGTACATGTGATTAGCTTGTAAATAAGCATGATTCTTCACAAGAAAACGTAACTTGGCATAACACCGATTATTGCAAGAAAAAATACATTTTAAAATTCAAAATTGTGATGAATCAATACATTTTGTTTGCTTTTATTCAAATAGCCAGTCCCGATTTGTACACGTGATTAACACCATTTGTTGCAAAGGAATTACGCATGAATTAATGAGGAACATACTGGAGAAAAGAAGACCCTTAATAACCATGAATCATAATGAATTCATACCCTCTTACTCACTCGCCAGGGTGTTGTGAAAAACATGAATTCATGTGTGAAGACATGATTTATATATATGTGATCAACTTCATTTATTAAAAATGAATTCCATATGAATAAGCGCCTTTAAATCATGAATTCACATACTTGAATTACAATTGAATTTCATCTGAATTCACCAGAAATACATCATGTTTTTCCTGTGTTGTACTATCGGAATTCATGAGGAATTAATGCCCATTATTGTAAAGTGTTACCGATTAGAAAGCTAGCCTTTGATAATTTGTACAGAAAAATATGTACAGTACATGTATATGAACAAAGCCATTTGTTTGAACCCCCCTTGGCATGGCAACTTCTCTAGTGCTTGTGATTACGTGTCATCTAAAAATGTTTCAAAGCAAAGAGACCACATGCTAGGATAACTGTTCCCATGACTGGAAGAATTCTCCATTCATCTAAACGTCCCCTCTTTTATACAAACCTTTGAAAGACAAACATTAATTATGAGAGTAGTCTGCTCTGTTCTCCAAGCTATCCCGAGCAGAAGAATCGCAAAGACAAATTAGACTTTTGCTGAAGCTGTAAAACTTTCCACTCTTTACCGCTCTGCCTGTTGTAGAGCCACGCAACACGGAAAAGGGAATTATCTTTCTTTGCCTTTCTATCACACGCCTTTCTTAATGTTGGATATCTACTTCTCTCCTCTAATAATAATAATGAACATGATAATAAGTTCAATGGTGCACAACTTCACTGGAGAGTCTTTAGGTTCTCACTCCCCCTCCATTCTTAACTGCCCAATTATTGGCTTAACTGGACAAGTGTAGCAGAATTTCTCAGCTCTTAGGGTGCTGATGAGTGATTCAGAGGGACCTGTAAACGTTGCCAGCCTGCCAAAGTTGTGCAAACCTGCCCAAACATCAAGCATGCTGTCAATCGTGCTCCATCAATGGCAACAAATAATTCCATTTGCTTCTCCCACCTAATGGGTTAAATTGCAAGGAAGTGGTTCCTCTCCAGGCTTGGATCTACAGATCAGTGGAGTGCAGTGGGAGCCTGCTGAGGCCTGGCTGACTTGTTATCAGCTCTTTCTCGCTCGAGGTAATTAGGGGATGTCAAAGCTTCTTCCCCTTATTCACAGGAATAACAAGCCCGCTGTATGCCACAGAGGCTATTTCTGGCCTATCCTTCCAGTTATTTTTGAAAGTGTACTATTTCCTTTTTTTATTGAATGACTTGTACCAGAAACACAGAAGAGAGAGAAAGGACTTTACCACCCCCCCTGCCAAATAGGAAGAGGATTATTGGTGTTCATGGAGTTGGTTCATTGCAACTTTCTTGAAGCCTTTTATTTGAGGGCTTAAAAAAAATATTTTGTATTAATTTCTCTCCATAAACTAAAGCAGGCATGTTGGAGGTTAATTAATGTCAATTAATGGTACATTGTACTCTGTCAACATATCAGCAAAGACTAGCAGGTGCAAAGCAATATATTTTGAATTAGGGTATCTTTTGAATGCGTTGTGCTACTCACCGAAGATCATTATTTAAAGGGCTACAGGGCATATTTCAGCAGAGCAAGAATCCCCAAATTGTCATTTTGTGAATGGGGTTATTGACCCACTTTTAATCAGCACTCAAGGGTAGAATCTAGTGTGCCCTTTTTATCAAATAAGGCATTTACACCATAACTGAATGTGTCTGTGTTCAACAAACAGACAGCAGTGAATTTACCAAATCATTAAAGCAGCTTATTTGTTGCAGGTGTGAAATGACATGGCATGACTGTTTGTTTATCTTACTATTTTCAGGGACGTGTATGTGTAAACATTTTAAATCACAGATAACAATTTCATTTGCCCATACTGAATTACCAAAATGAAGATTAATGCTGGACTGCAGTCTTTATCTTCAATATCTCAAATTAGACCTTGGCCTTTGCTTATCAGTACTTATCAGAACAGTGCTGTTTCGATTTTTCTTACTTTGCTTTGCCTTGCCATTACCCCCGCTGCTACAGTTGAACTCAACCAAGGTTCTGTTATTTCCAGACAATCAGGATTCTTTCCCCTTAAAGCATCATTCTCCCTGAACAAGATGAACCTTTGTTTTTATCTTTGTGTTTCTGTTTTTTGCGTTTGCCTTTTTGAAGACTTACATCATAATATATGAATCTAAACTGCATTTGCAGTGTGCAAACAGAGCAAAAATAATTGGGGGAAAAGCACAAGGAAAATGATAAAATCTTCCCATGTAATATTAATGTTTTTCATTCATGTCCTCTGGTAATTCCACCATAGAAGAATGTGAAGAGAAATGTACAATGATAACAAATGTTTAGACATACACCTCAAGAACTATACAATTGCTCACATGCAGTCTAAAATCACCTACATGTATATGCATTTTACATGACGATGTATTATACATTAACACATATGCATGTAACATAAATATATCGAGAATGTGATCCCTTATACACTTAACACTTTACAGTAAGGGGCATTCATGTATGAATCCCACAGGAATTACATGCATTCTGATGTTGTATCAGCCCTAACTCCAAAACAAGTCTGTAACCCTGAATCTGACCTTGTCATAAGTGTGATTAACAGTAGAACTCAGATTAAGTGCATTAAGTATTCATGTATTCCTGTGGTATTCATACATCACTTCATTTGGTATTGGTGCCCATTATTGTAACATGTGACCCTAGTACAACCTATTTCCAAATCCTTTACATGTTCATTTTCACAGAAGTGCCGTGGCTCGAAGTGTAACCTAGGTGATGAACACTGAGCAGCAGTTTCAGATAGACCACTGAAGAGAATATCACACTAAAGTCACCAGTATCAGAGTGAACCTGTCAAAATGAACGTCGTGGCCATGCCACTATCGTACAAATGGGGACAGCTATTTGGCAGCGCTGTTGTCAGAATGTAGGTTTCCTCTTGTACAAGTTTGTATGCTGGAGAAAGTGTGTAAGAGGTAATTGCTCTATTCCTTATATTGTTCTGTGAATCCATCACCTTCACTTTCCCCTATTTCACCGGGGATGCTTTCAGAAAGGCATAATCAGAACTGTGGCTCTGATGAGGGAAATCTGACAGCGTGTAGTGCACAACTCTGTCAGTCATCTTTACCTTTGATATCCTGATAACAAATGTGAGTTGGCGCCTCGTGGATGTGATCCTTGGTTTCGGTGTTTGCAGCTGTCTAGTATAGCCATGTACAAGGCAGGTATTGTTATGAACAGCATCTTGGCTTGCCACAATTCATTCTTAAAAAAAAAAAATCCCTGTTCTGCTGGCTGAAGGTGAAACAAAAGCCTTTTTTTAACTGGTTTCAAATGCAGATGGTTATTCTTCTCAAATGATTGTCATTTCCAAAAATACAGAGCTGACTAATATATGGCTTAATACCCTGATATATATATATATATATATATACAGTACTGTGCAAAAGTTTTAGGCAGGTGTGAAAAAATGCTGTAAAGTAAGAACGCTTTCAAAAATAGACAAGTTAATAGATTATATTTATCATTTAACTAAATGCAAAATGAGTGAAAACTTGCACACAGTTTTTGAAGGAACTCAGCAGGTAGGTTCGCCCAAACACCTTGGAGAACTAACCACATCTGTGGATTTAGGCAGCGTCAGTTGCTTCTCTCTTCATGTAATACCAGACAGACTCGATGATGTTGAGATCAGGGCTCTGTGGGGGCCATACCATCACTTTAGTGGAGTTCCACAGGGATCAGTACTAGGGCCTGTGCTTTTTCTAATCTATATTAATGATCTGGACTCTTTAAAACAAGGGAAGTAATGTTAAGACTGTACAATGCACTAATTAGACCTCATGTGGAATAGTGTGTACAGTTCTGGGCTCCACACTTCAAGAAAGATATCGCTGCTCTAGAGGCAGTTCAGAGGAGAGCAACCAGACTTATTCCAAGTCTGAAGCGAATGTCCTACTCAGAGAGACTGAGGGAACTGAACTTTTTCACCCTGGAACAGAGGAGATTACGTGGGGACTTGATTCCAGATCAGCAGGGACACATGCACCCGGGGACATAAATGGAAATTGGGCTTCAAAGCATTCAAAGCGGAAAACAGGAGACGCTTCTTCCCACAGAGAGTTGTCACAATCTGGAACAAACTCCCCAGCAATGTGGTTGAACCTTAAAATTTGGGAACATTTAAAAATAGACTTGATCGGATCTTTGGATCACTCAGTTATTAATGGACACCTAATGAGCACGATGGGTCGAATGGCCTCCTCTCGTTTGTAAACTTTCTTATGTTTCTTATGTTTCTAAAGGGAAGTAAGCATGTTGTGTCTTTCATCTGCTGCAGTAAGTTTCCTTGGACGACCACCGTCTATGGTCCTCAACGTTGCCCATTTGTTTGTGCTTCTACAAAAGAGCTTGGACAGCACATCTGGAAACCCCTGTCTGCCTTGAAATTTCTGCGTGGGAGAGACCTTGCTGATGCAGTATAACTACCTTGTGTCTTGTTGCTGTGCTCAGTCTTGCCGTGGTGTATGACTTTTGACAGTAAACTGTCTTCTGCAACCTCACCTTGTTAGCTGAGTTTGGCTGTTCCTCACCCAGTTTTATTCCTCCTACACAGCTGTTTCTGTTTCAGTTAATGATTGTGTTTCAACCTACATATTGAATTGATGATCATTAGCACTTGTATGGTATAATTGTTTAATTATACACCTGACTATATGCCTAGAAAATCCCTGACTTTGTGCAAGTGTGCCTAGAAGAATTGATGCTGTTTTGAAGGCAAAGGGTGGTAACACCAAATATAGATTTGATTTAGATTTTTCTTCTGTTCACTCACTTTGCATTTAGTTAATTGATAACAATAATCTATTAACATGCCTATTTTTGAAAGGATTCTTAGTTTATAGTATTTTTTCACACCTGCCTAAAACTTTTGCACAGTACTATGTATATATATATATATATATATATATATATATATATATATATATATAGTACTGTGCAAAAGTTACATATATTTTTTGTTTTTTGTTTTTTTTGTTTTTCCAGTGATCAATCACAAACTTGTCTAGGAGGCCTTCATAAGATACTGCTGAACTGCTGACACTCAATTTGCATGTTAACCTGAAAGTAAGGTTCAAGGGGTAGGAGCTTGGTCTCTGCCCTTACCTCTCCTCTTCCTGCACACTAATCATAGGTTACTTCCTATGTAAGCCGGGGTCATAACCTGTTCTCTTGACTAGTGATTTTCTTCCATGTCTTTCTTTCTTTTGCTCCTCCTCAACCTCCATACAGTAAAAGACTCTCCTCTGAGTCTGTCACGAACCCCGGGCACAATCCATTCTTTAGTGTCCCAGTGTTGTCTTCTTTCCTCATCGGTTGCGGCTAATTTTTTTTCCACCCTTCTTTCTCTATATCTCAATCCAGGTTCCGCAGGGGATGCTAGTTCACCCACCGATGCAGGCCAGGCCAGGGTAGCTCTCTGCTGAGTCAAGGACCGTACTTAATCTATCCATTCTAGGAACCTGAGGGAGCCCCTGTCTCAGCCCAGTGGGTGGGCCGTTTACAATGAGTCAGCTGAGCTTGCACAGTCCCAGTTCTCACCTCAGCAAAGCAGGTATCATGTGATGTTGAGAGAGAAAAAACTCATTCCTGCCTTTTCTTTGTTGCATCTTTGTTATTTGAATGCCCCCTGATACGTTTATTTCTGATGCCCTGGGACATATGGGCATATCTGGCTTTATGACTCGTGGAGCTCCGACACGGATCACAACCTTTTCCTTCTCCTCTGGTACTGAGTTTCCTGCAATATATTTCCTGTGGTCTCCTCACAACAGGCTAGAATGCAGCCTCAACAGGTGAATTATTAAAATGGTGCTTTGAAAGAACTCACTCAAAATATAAGTTGTTCAAAAGAACAGATTTGTTCAGACAAGCAAAATCCCAGCAAAATCATCTCTCAGCAATAGCTATTAGATAGGGAAGCAACATGAACACTTTTCCCTTCAATAATTTTCTGGTCAGTGAAATGCTAGTAACTAGACTGTGTGATATTCTAATTCAGCCAAGCAGGAAATTATATTTAATCCGGAACAGTGAATCGAAACAGATATTGATTATCTAGACAAATAAATAATTACCATGAGGGAATTTGTAATTATTTGCAATGTGGGACTTAGGGATTTTTCAAACGCTGAAGAAAACAAAAATCAATGTTCTTTTTTTTAAAGAGGGGCAAGATCTTTCAGGTTTGTTTATTTTTGATTTTGTTTGTTTTGCATGTTTGAATAAATCTAATAATAAATATACGCTTCTGGGTTTGCAATCTTCATAATTTCCATTTTAAAATCATCATTTCAATTTCGTTTTCTCAAATATTTTAACTAAGGATTGCAGATGATTCTTTTTTTTTCCTTTTCCTTTTTTTCTTCCAGCCTACTAGTTGCCATGGATACCAACAAAATCAGAGGTCAAAAGGTAAAAGCAAGGTACATTCCAGTTAGTGCATGAAGGTTTGGAAATGTACCAGAGAGGAACAAAGTTAACCACTAGCCTGAAATTGCCTTGTAGACCTAGCCACTGCAAGTAGATTAATTCCATAACTGGAAAATAAATAGTTCATATAATTGTGCCCTCTACATCCATGTGGAATTCTAACAACAGATAATCTCTTCCTTTTTATTTCCTGCAAGCTGGAGAGATTCTCACTAAGAGCAATCCAAAGACTGACTGAGAGAAGTAAAGGAGATGGAACATCCAAGTAATCAAATTATTGTCACCCAGGTCAATCTAGTCTAAAGGTTCATCCTGCATATACCCAAGAGACCGACTTCTATAATATAAATGTTGCGACCACATTTTGAAAACCCTCTTATCTTTCAATTCAGAAACATGTGTACATCTGTATGTACAGCATATATTCAAGTTCTTCAAAGCACCTGAAGCTTTCCATTACACTCAGAGTTAGGATGTGAGTTCTAAATTATGAAGTCAAATATGTGCATGTTTTTTGTTGTGTTCTTTAATTGGGTTAAAACACACACAAAAAAGTGTTAACAATTAAGTGGCAGTTATAATTCAATTTCTGATATTTTACTGATTTGAAGATGTTTCACATGGCCATAAACATGTCCATAACTGATAATATCAATATGACTTAAATAATCTTACATTAAAAGCATAGCAGGGTGTTTCACTAAATACCAAGAGAAGCTTGAGTCACAGATTTTGTCACGGTGACAACATCAAAACACAAGATATAAAATACAAACAACAATATTTTTCTTATAACATTCCCTGTAGTCAAAAGATGGTGCATTAACCAAAGGTGTGTATGGCGGAAGGTGTGTATACATCAAATAGAATCCTATGAATCCCCCAATTTCTGTTCCCATTTATAAACTAATAAATCTTTCAATGAAGTATTCTCTGTGCTCCCAAAAATTGAACTCCCAAAAAATATATAAAGAGAATACAGCCCACTACTGGCTCTTAACCCAAGCCCTCTTGTCCATAGGATCAATATATAGGTAGGCATAGATTTTCAACTGATGTGTGTCTCTGGAGGTGTGATTTTACAACCCTAGTAAGTGATTTGTGGTTTCTCACTCTTGCTCCCAAAGATAAGAAGGCTCTCTATTTTGCTTAGGTACAGATTTCTCAGTCATTTCTCATACATTTATAAAGCACCGAACACAAAAAAGGGATGGTTTGTACACATTTGGTCTTGGTTTTATTGTGCCGTTATGTAAATTAGGAATCACAAAATATATATCGCAGCAGTTCTAATGTAGATTTTATTTCCCAGAGTGAGCCCCATTTCCCAATATCATTTTTTTTCTGTCAAGCTATTCAATGCAGAAAATTGATGCTGAAGCAAAATCAAAAATGCTTATGTATATTTCTACATATGCATACATGATATTGTTATCTTCATTTATATGGGTTCAAAAGATGGACATGCTTGTTTATTTGAAATCTAACATAATTTATTCCCTGGCAGATTGAGGAAAGCATGGCAAAATTGAAAATGACAGAGTTTTTTTAAATGTGTTATTCTATAAAAGAAAAAAAGGAAAATCTTTTATGTTTATTTATGCTTAAAATCATATGTATATATGTTTTTAAGTTCTAATGTTGCAAGACAAAATGGAGGAAAAGTCTCAAAGTCATGTTAGAATTTATACGTGTTTATACTGGCTTCTTTTGAATACATTTATTTATCTTTCTCACCAGCAAACGCAAGTTAATTAAATTGATAGGGCTATGAACCTTGTACATTAATTCAGTATCCATTTATTGAGTTTCAGTAGGCCAAGTTAGTAAGAGGTTCGCCATTTCAATCTTTGTATTAGAGGGCAGGCAGAATTGTAAGCTACTGACACTAATCTCTGAGGAGTTATAAACAATGCTATAAACAAATTCAAATTCAAAACATATTAATGGGGCCCCAAAACAGAAGCATTAATGACACAAGCAAATAAATCCAAACTCCCAAAACAGTAATCGAATAAACATGAAAAACGCAACACTCCAAATAATGATTATTTGATTCCTGCAAGTAGCTAAAATGTATACTGAGATTAATTTTGAGAGGAGTGTAGGGGAAATACATTCTTCCCCAACCAATATACAGCTCTGGAAAAAATTAAAAGAGCACTGCAAATTTGTCTGAAATCAGCATCTCTACATGTATGGCAACCATTGCATTCCATTCATATTTTTATTTGGAATTTGGGAGAAATGTTGTCAGTAGTTCATAGAATAAAACTAAAATGTTAATTTTACCCAAACCACTACCTATAATAGTAAAACCAGAAAAACTGATAATTTTGTAGTGGTCTCTTAATTTTTTTCAGAGCTGTATACTGAAGAAAATAAACACACTTCAAAACTTTGAATTAAACACAAATAATCATTTTAGTCCTCTCAATAAATCAAGTAATCTGGGAAATATAACACCAAACCAAACAAAAGGGTATGTTCTGCTTGCGTATATCCCCTTATTATTAGTAAACATATTTAAAAGAATTCTACTTCCACAGCTAAAAGTTTGAAATAAAACAACAATTACAGCAAATTGGACATGAATACTAATCTACTCAATTTGTTAGGTTAGATTTGGATGCCAGCAGGTACCATAGCTGCCAACTGGGATTATTTTTTACAAACTCAGGGGAAGAAAAACAGCTTTCGTAATTAGCAATGTGTCAGTGAGCATACCTAATAGAGGACTAACCCTGAAGATTGAAGGTGCAATGGATACTTGCTCCAGTTCCAAAATAAACCAAGCCAAGCATTGGTTTCTCACAAGTCTTTACAAATCTGTTAAAATTCAGCACAGGCATCCCCCAGCCTTAATCGTTATTTCATCTGCAGTTCAAAATGGAGGAAAAGTCTCTTTGCTACTCTTCTGTGATTTTAAAATATTTCATGATATGACAGAGAGTCTGAAAGTGGAACATCAGTTGACATGTTAGGTGTTTGCCATTGATTCGAAAATGGATACAGATTTGTTTGTTGTGCTTGTGCGTCACTTTGATCCACAAGAGCTTTGGAGAAAAATATATATTTACTAAACAACAACACACATATTTCAAATAATATAGTAATGTTTTTAGGAGGATGTATGTCTGCAAAGAAGCATGGACAAAGGATTACAATGGAAATTTAAACAAGGATGTCTCAAGAAGAGTTTTTTTATAGACAGTGTAATTGTAATTTAATTTTACTTGGAAAATAATTACCCCTTTCTAAGAACAGTTCAATTGATTTTAGTAAGGAAAAACGATAATTGAATCATTATAATTACCTTTTTGGTAGAGAACGGGGTTGTTGCCTTTTACCGCCACCTAGTGGTTACAGAGACAGTATAGTTCCATTGAGTTACATAAAACGTCCATAATAAACATTTAGAGTTAGAGTTAAATCAATTGAACAGAAATAATGTATGTGTCCAAATTAAGCCATTGTATGAGGTTCAATAGTATAAGTTGTTTTTTTTTTTCCTGCACTGTGTTGCAGTAATAACAGGCAGATGAACCTTCAGACAGTGCAGGGTATGTGCAAAAAATCTACAAAATGCAATATAAATGGTATAATCTAATTTTAAATTGAGAGTGAATTTATATATAGAATTAAATTACAAAATAACTGTTTATGTATTAGTATAAAATAATATTCTCACAATATCTAGGTTGAGTACATTCCCAAACATAAGACTTTCTATTTCTAAATACAATTAATTAACAGACTCAGAATGATATAATCTATTTGGGCCATCAGATTAAATTGGTAATTGGAGCCGTATAGCATTACAATATGGGTCTGGGGTATTATGGCTGACATATATTGATTCCTCAGGAGTCTGCAGTGGATCCTGTGAAGGCAACACAAGTGATAAAAGTGTCACAATAAAAATGGAAATTAATAAAAACAAGGAAACTGGGAGATGCAAAGTACAACAAAATATCTATGGCAGGGCCCTCTTGAGGGGCTGACCTTTTGAAATACTATAACAGCTTTCATCAGCAGATCCACCAAGCGCTAGACTCATTAACCATTATTGATGGCATTAGTACCTTTTTGTATTCATAGCAGTGTGTGAGACAGCAGCCCTACATCCCCATATTGAGACTTTGAAACTTTTGCCTCAGATTTACATCAAACTTTGGAGCAAGATACCAAACCAATACTAGACATGGTTCTTCTGGGTGGAAACCAGAAGCCTCTGGCAAACAAACCTACCTCAAAAAGGGATGATGTCACCGTAAGGAGGTCATAACTATGAAGACCACATTATACTCAGAATGGAGATACTGCCATGTTCTGCACTACACCATGTAGTCAAGGTGAAGTACTGAACAAATTGACCTTATTTGTAAAATGATTGTAATTTTGTGTGTGCATTTTCATTTTGCTACTCTGTATATTTGTGGAAGTGTGTCTTCTGAGAACAGCAAGATGGGATTGATCATATCTGAACAGTGTTCATATTATAAACAAACACAAAGTTTGAGCTGTACAGACATTAGAGTAACCTGAATTAATAGCTTGGGATACTCTTACGAGACAGAATGGAGCATTTCTCCCTGTCAATGCAAACAAATCAAACAAAAAAATGTTATGAAAACAGGCCAACAGTATATGTCATAATCCTAATGAGTGAAGAACAAATTGAACTACTTGTAATGGTAATATTTTGCTTCCTGAACTTTGTGACTGTAAATAAATTAATTCATTAAAATGTCATACTCTGTGCTTGATTTTTGAAACACTCATTTCGACCCTGAAATGACAGGCTGGGGACAGACTTAACCCAGAGCCATGCTCCTTGGGACAGAAAAACACTGTTTGAGGCTATCATGTTTGTAAGGCTCGACAACAGATCTGTGACAACGAAAACAAACGTCACGGACAAGGTGGTGGGCAGACATAGCTGCCAGCAACGATACCAGCAGAGACCAAATTAGAAGACAGCCATTGGCTTTCTGCTTGTCTCAGTGTTTGACAGGCATTTTAAGCTGCAGGAAAAGTTAATTCATAATATGTTTTTTTTTTTTTTTGCTTGTTTGGTTTTGGTTTTGAGATACCGCAGTCTAGTCTGCAATGAAGAAAGTACAACAACAACAACAAAAACAATGTGATGTGATCCAATTAAGCTGTGTAGAGAAGTGGTAGTTCTATGACACTGTAGAAGTCAACTCCCCCACATGGAGTCAGTGAAGAAATAGTTTTTTTCCCGGCCTAGATATAAGACAGACAGCTGGATTCTCTTCCAATGAAATTGAAGAATAGGTGGTCTGTAATGGTAACCCTTTTACTGGAGGAACTGGGGCAGATCCAAAATGCACAGGTGCTGGAGGTTAAGGGCACAGCTTTAGCTGCACAGAATGATGGAGGTCTGAATGTGTTTTGCACAGACATGGGCTATCAAACAAAACTGTGCATAGTTAGGCTTCGGGCAGTCTATTGCAGTATTTATATTTGTAACTGTGAGCTGGTGTGATTGGCAAACCAGGTTGCATCTCCTGTCTAACTTCCTCTCTACCAACAGTGGTTGCTACCGAGGATCAGGCATGCACACTACCTGGAAAAATGTTTCAACCCAAAATGTGCCTGGCATTACTGATTAAGCCAGGCTATCTATTTTTACAGCAGTGTTCCAGCAGAAGACATACAATACGCACAGTTAAGTTCAGAAAGATTAAGGTTGCGCCCCATTTTGGTCAAATATATCTTATTTGCAGGGATGCATATGTTAATTTAAACTACAGGTGTTTTGGGGATTTATATTGGATTTGTTGTTGGCATCTCATCTGTTTTCCAGTTGGACTTTGATTCAAACTAATATTAACACAATGTTTAGTATTAAACTAACTGCAATCACCCAAACATTATATATTTATTGAACTTCTGCACAATATTATTCTAAGCTGTGAGTGTCTGCCAGTCTCAGATATTTATAACACTCAGGTTTCGTCCCTGCGAGTCTGAAAAATAAATAAACCTGGCAGCAGCGACTGCCTTGAATTGACATATAATTTAATTAAAAAATGAAAGGTGAGAAGTCCTGTACAAACTGAGCTCGGAACAGGCTGTTCTTTGTGTGTTCCTATGGAGACAGTGGTGTTTTATATTCTGATTGCTGCCACTCAGAGTCATTGTATTTAGCAGATTAATGTGCTATACTGCACAGTATCCATAGCTCTCAGCATTGGACTTTTGAAACGCAGTTAGATAAAACCCTTGCTCAATACAGACAACTTCAATATTGTTGGCTTTTATTATCACACATTAAATGCCTGCAGTACCCTGGCACATAGCCAGCTGCCTTTGCGACCACAGCAAGGAGATTGCATTGTCAGGTAGCAGATGGTATGTGGAATTCATTGACCATGTTAATTTATTTTATGGCAATTTTCATAAATCCCAGGATTCCCTAATATATCTGTGTCCAACCATGATCAATTGTACTCGGTATAAAAACCTTAAGGTATTATTTCCAAAGATTTCATATAGGACCTTGACAGTTTGTCTTTTTTAATACATTTTTTATATTAAAACCAGATGTTGGAAAACAGTATCTTGTTGTATCTCATTCCATATTGTGTTTATCACAATCATCTCTACCAGTTATACGGGGATTAGTAAAGGTGCCTGAGTGATTTAACATCATGTTACGATTGTGTTATTTCTTCATATATTGGGCATTAAATAGTGTTTGAGACATAGTAAACCTTGGATGATATAACACAATTTCTTTAGCATGTTTATATTTCAGGAACAGGGTAGTTTATTTTAAAAGAAAAGTGTTTTAGCAATCAAACTTGAATCATATTTTTTAAAAGCTGAGCTGATTATTAACCTCCATGTGCTTTAAAGGACCAAATTCTGCATATCCTTTGAATCAGATCATTACAAAAACACATAATTCTTTCGGATGATTTTTATTGATTACCAATTAATTGCTCTTTTGATATTGATAATCTGTAGCACATTTGTCAGAATTATAATATTTCATATTACCTGTAAAAAATTGCTAAACTTTTTTCCACAGCTGTATTTGCCAACAGTAATAATGTCTTTAACCTTTCAATTAAGTTGGGGCACAATTAATAATTTCCTGACTTTATAAAAGCTTTCTTGTATTTATTGTGTAAATATAATAAGTGGAATGGGGATTTAGGAGACCCATATCTTTTGCTCCAGGGTGTTGAAACCCATAATCACAACAAAGCTGTCCCCGTTCAGTTGTCCCTTGAATTTATAAAAATATCTCCAGACAATTACACTTCACAGATACCTCCTGTGATTATATTGTGAAAAGGTTATGTTGCAGTTAGCCTTTGCAGTTCAGAAAATAAATTATTGTTGACATTACTATAGTAACATCCTTAGAGAATGCAAAAGGGACATAATTTGTATTATTTTAAATTTACTTCATTCTGTAAAGGTAATTGGTGTCAATAAAATATTGTTTCACCTAACTTTTAATTTGAACAAATTATGGTGCTTTATTATTGTTATTAAACAGTTATTCTTTTTGGTGCTATTATCAGAAGAACACAGACATTTGCCATTTTGTCAAATCTTACTAATAAAGGTGAAAGGATACAATTTTGAGAGAAGTGTCTGAAGCAGTCCAGCCATAACATAACCAACTAGAACAAACTCTGACTCAACTGGGCCACATACACAGAAACACAGGGATATAATGTGTAATTCCAATTACTCACAGAAATGGAAGAATAAATAACTTGTAAAGTGTTATCCTGAATGTCTGCCGTGGTTGCTGTCTCCTATGTAATTTGCTTTTCGCTATAGCTCTGCAGTTCTTTGTTTAACTCCTCTATTTTAGGTGCATTAATCATATGTTTTAAGGTAATTTGTCATGAATGAAGGACAAATAAAGCCGTAATTAACCCCCAAAACCTCCTGTGTTTTAATGCTAAGAATATACACCGATCAGCCATAACACTATGACCACCTGCCTAATATTGTGTAGGTCCCCCTTTTGCCGCCAAACAGCCCTGACACGTCAAGGCATGGACTCCACTAGACCTCTGAAGGTGTGCTGTGGTATTTGGCACCAAGATGTTAACAGCAGATCCTTTAAGTCCTGTAACTTAAGTTGCGAGGTGGGGCCTCCATGGATCGGACTTGTTTGTCCAGCGCATCCCACAGATGCTCGATTGGATTGAGATCTGGGGAATTTGGAGGCCAAGTCAACACCTTGAACTCATGATTCATCAGACCAGGCCACCTTCTTCCATTGCTCCGTGGTCCAGTTCTGATGCTCACTGTAGGCGATTTCGGCAGTGGACAGGGGTCAGCATGGGCACCCTGACCGTTCTGCGGCTACACAGCCCCATACGCAACAAACTGCGATGCACTGTGTGTTCTGACACCTTTCTATAAGAACCAGCATTCACTTTTTCAGCAATTTGAGCTACAGTAGCTCGTCTGTTGGATCAGACCACACGGGCCAGCCTTCGCTCCCCATGTGCATCAATGAGCCTTGACCACCCATGACCCTGTTGCCGGTTCACCGCTTATCCTTCCTTGGACCACTTTTGATAGGTACTGACCACTGCAGACCGGGAACACCCCACAAGAGCTGCAGTTTTGGAGATGCTCTGACCCAGTTGTCTAGCCATCACAATTTGGCCCTTGTCAAAGTCGCTCAGATCCTTACGCTTGCCCATTTTTCCTGCTTCACACATCAAGTTTGAGGACAAAATGTTCACTTGCTGCCTAATATATCCCACCCACTGACGGGTGCCATGATAACAAGATTATCAGTGTTATTCACTTCACCTGTCAGTGGTCATAATGTTATAGCTGATCGGTGTATTCATAATAAGAAATATTAACACAAACACAAAACTTCAATATTTGTTTCACTTACTATACAACATGCAATATAACATAGAAATCCGATTATGTTCGTAAAAAGTGACATTTTAAAACCAGGCTGTAAAAAACATGCTGTGCTAAACATTTTCTTGCAAAGATACATTGTTTTTTTTTCGTAAATTGGTATCTAGTTGCTGTTGTTTGGAGAGGCCTGTTGTGTTGATATGAAGTGCATGTTATAGTTTTGAGTAAACAGCTCCCATCCAGTTAATTGTGCTCAATGGCCTCTATTTAAAGTAATCACTTGAGCATATTAATATAAATGCAGTTCAATTATTTTTAACTTTTGATGCAGGTTTACAGTAATCATATAATAAAGAAGCAGGCAACATACATACATAAATGTTGTTCCAGGGCTGATAAGTAAAAGGTTACACAATCTGGAACAAATTCCCCAGCAATGTGGTTGAATCTGAAAATTTGGGAACATTTAAAAATAGACTGGATAGTATCCTTGGATCACTTAGTTATTAATGGACACCAAACGAGCACGATGGGTCAAATGGCCTCCCCTAGCTTGTAAACTTTCTTATGTTCTTATGTTCTATGTTACCTCACCTAAAATTATGTTCTCAATTCATATTATTATCTGGTTTGATGTGCATTTTAGAGTTCAAGATGTCTGAGTTAGAAGAAGACTCAAAGAAGATATAATCTATTTATGCAGCTGGAGAAATATATTTTGCTAAAATACCTATTTATATATTATTTAGTCTTTATTCTTTATATGTATTTTTTCTTTGGTAATTTCTTTGTTGAGCTTAATGTGGTGAATTTCTGCAGTGCTTCTCAGAGTTCTTAATATAACTAATGTGAATGACTCATACATACATTTATGTGTTGTTTCTTTTGTTGAATTTGTCTTTATTTTTGCCAATCAAATAAGTCTTATGGCTTTGTACACCATGAATAGCAGAGGTTGCATATGTTGGATAAAATGTTAGAATCTATGTTTTAACAACATATAAGATTAAACTACTTTTCTATAGAATAAAATAAAATACATACCTTCAAATGATATACATGTGTTCACAATCACACGTGGGTTCCAACACGTAGTCAGTGTACATGTAGTATTGTATATCGTTTTTATTCCACTAGAGGACACTGCTGGTTAAAACCATAACTAGATCCAGAACTATGTATTCATTAGGCAAAGATCAGGCAATTGAGGACACTTTAAAAATAAACTTCCTTACAGAGAAAACTGAGGAGACTGTTATTTCTGATCCAAAACTATGCCTAGAATGTGATCAGAAATTGCATAGATTGTGTTTTATTTTGAGTTGAAATCAAGTCTTTGTATTCTTTTTGGCCAGATAAGGTTCAGTAAGAGCGGGAAATGTTCTAGTTTTAGACTTTGTCCCGTGGCCTCCCTGCCCTGCCAGAGATCATGACTAGAGCCAGTATGTATAACAAGAGAGACAAACCATCTCTGATTCTCCACATGTAAAACTTCACTGAAAGATGATTCATCCCTCAAGTCACTTTTTATACAATCTTATACAGTTTCTCCTCAAATCTATATGTTAACTTTTTCAACTTTTTCACTTAAAATATATGTGGTAAAAGCACCACAACAACAACAACAACAACAACAACAACAACAACAAATACTATACAATCTGATGAACCCTGTAGCACAGTGGTTCTCAAACTGGTCCTGGAGTACCCCCTCCCCTGCTGGTTTTTGTTCCAACAGAGCTCTCAATTACTTAATCTTAATTTAATTAGCAATCTGCTTAGATTTGACTTTTTAAATTGTGAAATAAAATAGTTGGTTCTTTAATAACTTATCTATACAATTCTATACTTAACTTAAAACCCCTACAGTTTGCAATAATTAAAATACTCTGATTTAGGAAATTATGAGTTCAATTAAGGATTCATATAAAGTAATTGAGAGCTCATTTGGACAAAAACCAGCAGGGAAGGGTTTGGGAACCACTGGTCTATTATATATCTCCCCTCAGCATGCTGTAGGCATCTCTTCCCAGCTGGGGTCGCCATTGCATTATGTTCAATGTGGCCTAAAGTGAAATCCCAAGCAAAGGGATGTCAGTGAAACTTTTACTGTGAATCAGTGCGACCTTATTTAAACATTGTGCACAACACTTTATACAAGCTACTGTTCTCCTGAAAGAGTGGATGGAAAAGAAACCTAGAATTATAGAGGTATGCGTGGCATGTTCACGTACATAGAAATTAATCTACTTTGGAAGGAATAGGGCTGCAAAAAAGGCAACCAGAAATGTGCCAAAGAAACTTACAGCAAAACAGGTGCATGGAAACAGCATACTTTAGTCTATGTAGTCTGTATTTTGAATCTTATAGTAGTCCCTTGCATTCACCCATTACTGTCTTTGAAACATCATCAGCTTTCTCATATTACACACTAACCTTGTTCAGGGATTATGACAGGATTTTTCTTTCCCTTTGCTTGCTACAAATCCATTTTGAAGACAGGCAAGAACAGCAATATTGTTCTTAATAGAAGCTTGTAACAGCAGTGTCTCAAGATGAAGCATTACTGTCATGCCTTTGATATGATGAGTACAGTTCAGTAGCAGCTATTGACCCTAATGAGCTGAGACAACTGAGACTAGCCTCTAGGTATTTGTTGGTCGTTTCCATTTATAAAGCCACACGTCTTTCACCTTATGGAGTTCACCTCATCCTGTCCAGTAGTGTAACAGAAATGCACTTCCACTTTGCTAGTCAAGGATCATGGGAGTGAATTATGTACCTCAAACTGACATCTATAACAGAATTGCAGATATTGATAGTAATCTGGATTATTGACTTGCTTTTGATGTTGTTTTCTGCTCTTTTTCTTTCTGTATAATCACTGCAATATGTATCACAGATTTGTTGCGTGAGTTGTAGTTGTCAAAGGTCATCAGGATGTTGTTTTATATTTCAGATAATTGTTTTTGGTATTAGATTCAAAAGTATCAAACCTTTTTATGCCTGAGTTCAGGGTGTGTATAAGATGGAACACTGATAACATATATAGTAGTACAGTCTGCAGTATTCACAGATTATTTTTGTTACATAAATAAAGTTCATGTATACTGATTTATCCATTATATATATATATATATATGTTCTGAGAAAAATATAAACCTGACTGAACTGAAATGTTTGATAACCCCTGTCTTCGCTCAGTTCTTGAATCAACTGCCATCTTTCTCCAGGCTAAATCTAAAAACAGATGACTATAGTTTAATTAACAATGTTTAATAGACTAAAAGATTTACTGAGTAACATGGTTTCAAATGAAGGGTGTGAATACTACAAGTGTGTCATTTTTTAATGCTGTGTTGAAAATGTATCAACCATTTGTGGACTTAGGAGCTTTACATAACATCTAAGAAAGAAACTCAGATTTGTATATGTATCTTTTGTTGTCAGTCTCGAACACAGATATTAACTAAATACTGATCTACAACACCCTTGCGCATTTCAAGCAGCAGCTAAAGGACCATTTACCTCTACCTCCACCTACTACCTTCATGAAGCATTTGAATTAATTATAATAATATTAATATCTGTGGTTGGCAGATATGTTTTGATTTAGTAACCACCAAATTAATGCTAAAACTGAGTACACATAATATGGGGTAACATTACAGTTAAAATTTTATATATATGCATTCAGTATATTCAAAAGGTCAAAATAAAAAGCTATGCAAAGGGTATTATTTTGCTGTGATTATTTTTAAAGCCTGTAATTTTATATAAGTTTTGTCAAGCATCAAAATAATATAGTTCCATTTTTTTCAGCATTGGACACAAAAGGTTTAAAAAACATTTTTTTAACTTTTAGTAGATACAGTTTGGGATAGTTTAACCATATCCACTTTGGAAATAAACCCAAAGTTACACATCATAATGGATTTACATAGTAAGCTTAAAATAGATGGCAGTATTATACATAGTTCAAAACTAATTTCAGAATCATGCCTTCAAACCAGTCTCTACTTCAGCCATGAAAACAACAGCTGACAGGCTGTTCACTTTTATGTTCTGAGAACCTGTATTTATTATGGTTATGAACATCTCTTATGTACAAATTGCTCTATAAATATATCCCAAGTTATGTTTGTTTTAAATTAAATTAATTAGAAGAACTTAAGCAGTACTTGATTAACTTAAAGTAGATTTCTTGGGCTGCATGCCCTGGCTGGATTAATTGTTTACAGGCTATTGCTCTTGCCCTAAACAAAGCTGCAACTGAATAGACTTTTATCAGTTTGGATGTTGAAGTGAAGGACTTTCTCTCGGTTTATATACAAACCAGCTGAGGGCAGTTCTCTATTGACTCTTTCTCTCTCTTGTTTTTTTACATCAAAGACATTCAAAAATAAAAGTATCTAAACTCAGCTGAACTGTGAACACAGACATTACAAGAGAGAACTGCAAAAAAGTCCAGAAAATTCAAGATGAGGCAAAAGAGAAGTAGGGGAAGGATGGATTGTGCAAGTCTTGGAAATTTTGAAGGAAGGGGAAAATGACAGACGTGAAGAGATAGAGAGGTCAGAGAAGGGAAAGAAAGGAGAAGGGATTAGAGGAAGCTACTTCCTGTCTTAGTATTTGGGAAATAGTGATTTAGTACTCTAAAACCTTCAGATATTGTGTTTGTATGTGAAGGGGATTTAAATGTGAGTTTGTAGAAAATAGTGTACACAAAGGAAATCAGACAAGCCACACATTACCACAGAATCAGAATCAGATATACAATATTTTCTTGTTAAAGTGTGTAATATAACTTCAGGAATCAATAAACTACAGCAGTGCTTAATCACTTGAAGATAAAGAGTATGGTTAGTCTCCAACAGTTCTGAATTCAATTACAAAATAATGACTGACTTTCATTGTTATAATAGCTTTGTTACAGCATGTAATTTGTTAAAGATGTGGGCATGACATTGACAATCTTTAAAAGAAACACAAAGCAGAAGTTTGTCTGCTGAGACTGGATTACAACAAGGAGTTAATGCTGTTATTAGTCCTTGTGTCAAAAACATGCAGAGTCTTGTCTTTCAGGAGTATTATTATTAGTATCATGAGAAGCACTCCAACTTTGAATTGTGTGTGTTAAAAAGAAAGCACTGGAATTAAACCCTTTCTCTTTTCTATTCAGTTGCACTTTCCCCCTGTTCAAACACAGTTCAAATATTATGGTACATTTTGCTCTTTGTTTTATTGCGCTGGGTTGGCGTGGTCTGGCTACTTACAGGAAATGTGATGGTAACTGTGTTCCTGTCCTTGCTTTCTGTATTGAACCAGCAGTTTCTACTGCCCATAAGCTGAAACAAGTAGAATGAATATAATTACATATTGGCCTTACACAATACATCCACATATAAGGATATATGGTCCCATATGACACGTTTTGATAGAGCATAATACTTTTTGGTCAAGAATGACATTGCGTATGACACTTTACACCCTGTATGGCATTTGTTTACACATGTATGATACTTTTGTGACATTATTTATTGGGCTTGTTATTTCAATATTAATGTTGTAAAAACAGCTTAACTGGTCTTGAAAGGTGTTTCCATTGTATGATCAGATCAGCTGTAGAAGGAATACTCTTAGGAGTTTGGTTTGTGATTATTTAAATACAGAATAGTGTACAATACTGTAGTGTACTAGTGCAGTGTAGTCCTGCAGTATTAACTATATAAACAACTATAAATACATCCATATATAATGCATTGTTATGATCTGTACTATAGCTTATTGTAGTGCAGGGTTTTACTGTATTGATACACTGCTATTGCATACATACTGCTGTGTTATTACTGTTTTTATCAGGGGCACTAACATACCTTTTGTAATACTACTACTACTATTTAACTTACTGTCACATACAATCATGAATGCATTGACCTGCTACTCTTAACCTAATTTCTACCACAACTATTTACACTCATACAAACTGGTCACTGATATTAACCTGTATACTGCCATAGCCTACACAATAATACATATTCAATAATAATCAACTCAAAAAATATTGTCACATGCAGACAAAGTATCCTTAGGCTACTTTAAATTCTAGTCATCTTATTATAAACCTGTGATTTCGGTAATAGTACAGTATATATCATGGAAACGTTTTCAAACATGTTTGCATATAGGCTTCAAAAGAGTTTACCAAGCGCTTACTTGGACAAGTAAAGACAAAATACACATTATTATTATTTTGTAAATCAGCTTTAAATTCAAGCATTTGAAATTTTTTTAATTAATTCATGTTTATCATGGACCGATATGAAATACATCCTGCATTATGTATCTTTGTGGTATGCCAGCAGCTCTTTCCAGCAGCAGCAGGCTGTACAGTACCAAGCGGGACTCTCCCAAACTTTGGAATGTTCAAAACCACGTGATAGATTTTTACTACTGCATTGATTGGGATTCGCAGCCAATCCCGGCCCAGTTTCCCAAGAATTCTCCCTTCCGAAGCCAATCAGCTGGCGCGCAGGGGCGGGATCTATTCCGGCGATGACGTCTGCACCCCGTTAGGATCCCTGGCTTTTCGACATGGCGTAAGAGAGGAAGGGAAAACTGATCTTTTATTTTAAAGGAATAACTACGAGAGAGAAGTTTTGACCGCCCGGGATTTATTTATTACAGCAGTTTACATCAATTTCTGTAAGTAATTCGTCATCTGTGTTTTTGTCTTAAGTTCTCAAGTCTCTGAACTGGTTATAACTCCTTACATAGAGGTCAGCGGGAGAGAAGATTAGCAAGATAACTCCAAGTTTGTAGCAACACTTTAGAAATTGACGGAAACGTTGAATATTTGAAACAAAGTAATGCAAACCTTGTGGAAGTGCTATAAAAGGGGGGGGGGGGGGACTGTAACAAATTAATCAAGCATGCTTAGAAAACTCCCAAAGGTGTTTATTATATACCATTTCCCCCAGTAAAAATTGAACGTTTACTCTTCAGTCTATTCTTGCTCATTTATTTTGCTTTATTTTCTTGTAAAATGCGCGGATTTCCACTCTGCTTGACTTACTATATACGGAAAAAGTTTTAAAAGTCCGGTTAAATGTTTAATATTGGCTTACCTACCTAACAAAACGCATGTTGCTCACAATCATTTCAACCTACCCCACAGTCTGTTTTAAACTTATAATTTAATTTTATTCGTCATAGTTTTTAGAAGCATATCTTGATCTTCAGTTAGACATTTTCTGTAGACGTCCGTGTCTACGTGTGTTAAAAAAGTATAATTTATTAAAATAAAAATAAACTTTAATTGAGAGAAAACCATTAATGTGTATTTGTCGTTAGTCTACGGATGTTGTACGATTTCAGTTTTGTTGCAGGGGGAAAGAACCAGAATCAATGCAGTTATTGTACGTAGTGTTTCTGGTTCATTGCTAACAACAATACGAGTATTTTTCAAGTATAAACGCAGTGGAAAATGTGAATATAGTCCGAATTGTAGTCGTTTGTATAAATTGGATGCGTTGTTTTAAGGTAAAAAAGCTGGGCGTGGAAAAGAGTCCTGGTTTCTAATTGGACACAGCGGTGCTGCCTATCCTGATGTTACCTGATGGGCAATTTCCTACATATAGAGTTGTAATTTACTGTCTGAAGTAGGTTATAAACAGTGCTTTCTTTTATTTCAACATGAGAAATTTGTTCTGTGACTGTGTTTTTCATAACATACCTCTTTACCAATCATGACGTTTTGTTTTGATGATAAGAAAAATAACAAATTATTCGTAATTAAGAACTGAAAACGTTTGAGAGCCCTGTGCATTTAAGTTCAATGACCGGAGAGATTGCAGATACTATTTTATAAATGACAGTTTTAACTGATATGATCTCTAAGTGTTGTTGTAGTGAATTATTCAGCACTTAATCCGCACCATTTGGGAAGTTTGAACCTCCTCTTACGTTCCCCATCAATGTATCCTGCTTCGCTTCAGTTATAATTAACTTTGTAACTGTTGTTGTACTCCATAAATAAAGCCGATGTTCCTGTCTGAAGGCGGAGAATGCAAAGTTAACATTGTAACAATTATTACAGTTGTAAAGAGAACAGGATCACCATCAATCTTTTTCTTTACGTTCACTTTGTATTGGAAGTTGTAATCCCTTCACATACCACCACTTGCAAGTGTGCACAATGTTTAGTGCACCACATAACTTCACACATGGTTTCAATGAGTATGCACTGTTTGACAACTGGAAAAGATGGACTTGCAGCAAAAGGAAGTAAAGGGGGGGGAATCAATATACAGGAGTTTGTGGTTTAGCATCTGTTTAGCATTCTTGCAGATACTGTGCCAAATGTAGTGATATTTTAGGTTCCCATTACCAAAAGTGCAAGGTCTTCTTATGCACAGCTTTGCTTGTCTTTAATTGAATCGCCTATTTCAGTGAATGCTTGACTATTCAATATGTTGGAGATTTAAAACTGGCTGCTGCCTATGTCTTATTGGGTAACAGGGCATCCCCTTTTGGTGTCCTCCATTTAAACTGTCTATATATTGCAATTTGGCCCTGTTCCTATTTATATATTTAGACATTTATACTTAATATTTTCAAACAGGCAATTTCAGTCACATGAATGTCAGAGTTGTAAATTACTCATGTGTTCTCTGGCATGGATGAGTTTCCTTTGTAAGTGTCTGTACATCTTTTTTTCCCCGCTCCTTTGGTGTCATTTATGTGAAGTAACAAAACTTGCGAGTTGAATGTTAGCTTTTTGAATAATTACTGTACAATGTTTTGCAAAGTTAGACAAGTACAGCAAACATCCAAATTGTCATGCATATTTTTTCTTAAACATTTGTTTTTAGCAGAGCCGGCATGTCTGGTTGTGTTGCTGTCTTTTAAACAGAAATGACAAGAAGTTTTCCTGAATTAATATACAACTGATGCTGTTATAACCTCTGGCAGTGCTTCTGGGTTTATGGGTGTTCCCTGAAGAGAATACTTTTGGGATAGACATACAATTCATTTTTTTAACTTGTAACTTAAAGGCTGTCTTCACTACATGTGGCAATTTTCCAGTCATGACTTTAGCAATTGTTGGATTTGCGCTGTTGTTTTAAGTTTTTTCAGCAAAGTACTTTGCTGTAGTTGGGTTCCATAGAGTTCAGTTTTATATTTCCTTAGGCACATAAGACACTTAAGTAACACCTATATTCTGTTAACATTTTTGTAAACCTTGCATTTTACAGAGTTAGGCCTATCTCACTGAATTTGCTTGGTCATATACCCTTATAGTTACACAAGGAAGTGTGTTGCACCCCTCTTGTGACCCCATCCAAAAGATTGGTTTTATGAAATGAACAGGAAACAACCTTGAACAATCCTGTGCTTTAGTATTGTATGGATGAATATGTGGTTTTATGAGGTAGGCTATACGCCGATCAGCCACAACATTATGACCACCTGCCTAATATTGTGTAGGTCCCCCTTGCCACCAAAACAGCCCTGACCCGTCGAGGCATGGACTCCACTAGACAACTGAAGGTGTGCTGTGGTATCTGGTACCAAGATATTGGGAGCAGATCATTTAAATCCTGTAAGTTGCGAGATGGGGCCTCCATGGATCGGACTTGTTTGGCCAGCACATCCCACAGATGCTCGACCTTGAAGTCGTGATTCATCAGACCAGGCCACCTTCTTCCATTGCTCCGCAGTCCAGTTTTCCTGTTTCTAACACATCAACTTTGAGGACAAAATGTTCACTTGCTGCATAATATATCCCACCCACTGACAGGTGCCATGATAACGAGATTATCAGTTATTCACTTCACCTGTCAGTGGTCATAATGTTATGGCTGATTGGTGTATGTGTTTCAATGACAAGCCTGTAGAAAACGTATTAATAAATAAAGAAATGCTTTGCCCTGCAAACTTGAAAATGAACTCCGTATAGCATTTAAATCTGACACTTTGCTTAGCTCACAGAATTGTTCTAGACAATTCAGAATGCTTTCCCAGTAACAATAAATAAACTTACTGTAAGTGACCCAGTGACTCCAGATGCTGATCCTAGTTGCTGCCACACCTGATATCCTTGTTCTCAGAGCTCAAATTGTGCATCAGGATCTTATGATTTTTGTTTTGCCCTTAAGGCTGTTTAGTTAAACTGGACTAGTTCCAAAGAACAAGCCTAGGTTCAGTGTGAGCCGTAAATCAGATGAAATTACCAAATGAGTGAAGTTGGAACGTGTCAGCTGGAAGCTGGAACTCTTAAAGTCTTTGTTTAATGGAAAAATGTGTTCATACCTTTTTTTTTCTTTCCTGTATAATATGTGGACTCTATAGATTGCAATTATTAGTCAATGTGGAAACTAAGTAAGTTCATATTTAAATTCAGCTTTTATTCCCTTTCCCTTTGGACTATCAGAATTCATTATTCTGCATTTTCAGTCTTGTTCTGTATTTCTTACAGGAGAAGAAGTTGGTGTTTATTTTTCTGGACATTGTAAACGTTTACCCAATGCTGATGAGAACAGAATTACATTCCAGGAATGAAGGGAGAATTGGTGAAGTCTGCAATTATGCTTTACTTAGCCAAAGTGTGTCTTGGCTTTTTCAAGTGGCATTTCATGGTTGCTATAATCTTTTAACTATCTAACCCTCCCCTATCTGACTGAGATGTTTCAATGCAGTGATTGTGTGGAATGCAAAATAATATAGGCCTATAAATTATGGATTCTCTCTTTACATTTTGTGGTTCTTCCTATCTTATCCTTTGAGACATAGTACAAATATCAGTTACAAAAAATAAAGTAACTATAATAACTTATACATCATTTTCTATGATTGACAGTGAATTGTACCATGGTGGGCAGTTTACTATTCTGATTTAAAAGAACCGAAATGGAGGCTTTGAATCATTGTACATGTCTATCGTGATATAAGGGACTCAAAGTATTTTTTACAAGTGAGTCTGAAAATATACCCATAATGTAAAAAAAGTAGTAATATATAATATTATATTAAGAGAAACAAGTATGCAATTCAAGATTATTTATATCCAGACTTTGCTTCAGGCCAGTTTAGTTTACTGTATTTTTCTTAGCAGGACATTTTCTTTTGCCAGTTGATTCTATAACCAATGAAAATGTCAAAAGGTGTCATGATTCCAAGTAGACATGATGTTATGATATCCATATATAGTCACTGAATTATGCATTTTCATGCAGTTACATAATCCATTTCATTTTATATTTAGGTCATGTTGGCATCTTTAATGCACATTGTCGCAAGATTGAATAAGTGCCCTGTAAATGGTTTAGTTGGGGGCTGAAAATACTGTTGTCTTTTTAAAATGGCATTTTATTTAGCTCCGACATATGTGACCTCATGAATGTGTTTTGGTAGGAAGTGTTAAGACCCAGCAAACTGATATTCAACCTTTGCTCTTTAGTTTATTTTAACAAAATGAGACAAGAATATCCTTAGTAGAGTTTCACAGGAATCAGTACTAGGGCCTTTGCTTTTTCTAATCTGTTAATGATCTGGACTCTGGGATAGTTAGCAAACTTGTCAAATTTGCAGATGATACTAAAATAGGTGGCTCAGCAGATACAATCTTTGCAGCACAGGCTATTCAAAGGGACTTGGATAATATTCAGGTGTGGGCCGACACCTGGCAGATGAAATTCAATGTGGACAAGAGCAAGGTAATACACGCAGGCAACACAAATGTGCACTTTAATTACACTATGGGAGGAATATAAGTAGATTAAATAATGCTTGAGAGACCTAGGAGTCTACGTGGACTCCTCACTTTCTCCATCCAAACAATGTGGGGAAGCAATAAAAAAGGCAAACAATGTTAGGGTATATTGTCAAAAGTGTAGAATTTAAAACAAGGGAAGTAATGTTAAGACTATACAATGCGCTAGTTAGAGCTCATCTGGAATACTGTGTACAGTTCTGGGCTCCACACTTCAAGAAAGATATCGCTGCTCTAGAGGCAGTTCAGAGGAGAGCAACCAGACTTATTCCAGGTTTGAAGGGAATGTCCTACTGAGGGAATTGAACCTTTTCACCCTTGAACAGAGGAGACTATGTGGGGACTTGATTCAAGTCTTGAAAATCATGAAGGGCATGACCATGTCAAACCAGAAGAGCTTTTCCAGATCAGCAGGGACGCACCCGGACACAAATGGAAATTGGGCTTCAAGGCATTCAAGATTGAAAACAGGAGACACTTCTTCACACAGAGTTGTCACAATCTGGAACAAACTCCCTAGTGATGTGGTTGAAGCTGACAATTTGGGAACATTTAAAAATAGACTGGATCGGATCCTTGGATCACTCAGTTATTAATGGACACCGCGCATGATGGGTCGAATGGCCTCCTCTCGTTTGTAAACTTCATTCTTCTTCTGTGTTCTATCAGTCCTTAGGAGAATTAACTGGAATGTTTATTTTTTCCACAATTTTTAAAACTCCTATTGGAATTGAAATCCTGTAGAAACACAATGCACACTCCGTGTCCAAGACCTGTTCAGAAGTCAGTGTACCAATATGATGCAAGTCCCATGTTAACAGCATTGTATTAATCGATTTAAGTTGAGTACAAACACTGGCAAACAAGCAGACATTATGCTTGTGAATAAAGCAATAAAAACAGATCCTTGCAGCTTCTGCTTCAAAGTAGGTGCCATTGCCAGTTCCTGTCTGTGCCTGATAACTTCATCATGAATCACGGTGTACAATAATAGTCCTAGTTTCCATTTATCTTCAAAGACTGTACTTTGTCTGCTCTGGGTGATTATATTAAGAAATCTCCCATTGCTGTGTCAGAACTACTTGTGAATCTTCCTACACACACACACACCCCTACCCCTCCCGCACTTCCCAACATCTAATATTACAGACTTTAAATATAATCTCTCAGACAGTTACTTTATCAGGGGTTACCATTTTTAAACTTGCCACTGCAACAATCCGGCTACAAAATTAACTTAATATTATAGTACACATTGATACATCCTGTTTATGCAGACTTGAAATGAAAGAGAAACCCGTGGTAGTCTACTTCAGACCTGCACTGTGTTTAAATAGTTAAAACTGAATATGTGGTTAATGCAATTTTACCTTGTGATATTCAGGTGGTAGCCATATCTTTCAGGCTACTCAAGCATTTTCTTATCTTTCGGAATGTTGTAAAATGTATTTTTCAGTCTTACCAAATATCACGGATATGATTTCTGATTCCGCTATATTTCCATTTTAAATACAGTCTGCATGTTGAAACTTCATGTACAGTCCTTCTACTTTTGTGCCATTTACCAGATGAACGGCTGAAAATCCTTCCCTGAGTTGCTACTGAAAATATCGGCAATACTTCCCGATTGTACACCACCACACTCTCTAATGTTAAAATAATCTTTAGGGTTCAGACAATACATTCGATTAACAAAGCTGAACAGAACTAGAAGTATGGCTTCAGAACAGTATTTTATGTTTTATCTGAAGAAAAGTGAATTTGTGTGTCTTATAAAATAATTTGCAGTTATTTCAGCAGTTGAGAGAATTTAAGTTTTGAATTATTTTGAGTTTCAGAAGGACGATTGTTTTACCAATGCCCCGTTTCCACTGGCCGCGTCCGGCCCCGCCCACTGAGGACATGATTCGCTTTTAGAATTGGAGGTGTGCCCTTGACTTGAGACACGGGGAAGAGATCAGATACATTGTATACACCGATACACAAGTGCCGTGTGCGATCACGAAGAAATTACAAGTTTATTAGCAGCATGGAGTGAAATCCACGTACAGAAACAATGAATGTTTACAGTTAATATCCTAGTGTATTAAACACTTGGATTTAACAGGACCAGTGCAGTGCCATGACTAGTTAAAATAAACTGAAGGATAATAATCGGATCGGTAGGGGCCGATATTCTTAATATTTTATGAATAACTGGCCGGTGTTTCAGGCTGTGTTGTGAGAATGGTGTGCAGGACAATCCACAGAGACAATCAGTGTGAAGGCGAACACGATTTAGTTAACTTGTCCATTTACAAGTTAAATTAATGAATAGATTAATACAGCAGATGTGGGTTTCCCTCTAAAACATTAAGGACTGGTTTAATAAATGCGTCCATAAACGCCATGACTGAGACGTGCACACTTTAGTTTAATTATAACCTGCTAAAGTGTAGCTTTATGATTAATCGTGAAACGTGTGTATTTTGTTTCAACTGTAACTTGCCCGGGTTAACGTCTGCTAAAGTAAATTATAAATAATACGGCAAAAAGTGTTGTTCGCAGTTACAAATCTGTAGTAAGAGTAATAAGTTAAGGGAGTCACGCTGTGCCGTTTAAAATACATATATACTAGCACAAATGATGACGATAATAACTACATATTTGATATTTATTATTATTGTTGCACATGGAACCGTTTTCTTATGTGAACATGCTTGTCTGAATATAATGTTGTCTACACGTTTAGCTCTTCCTAATATCTCTGAACAGAAGCACAAAGAATAAAACAGACACAAAGTCCTCTCTACGTCAGGATGTGTCGCTCGTAGTGCTGATCTGTCTCTGTTTTTAACACAAACCAAACCCACAGTCGCTGCTCCTCCATCAGAGGGACGGACTTCACAACAGCCTGGTTTTGCAAAAAAAGCTCTGGGACGCGTCTGAGGACGGACACGTCCGGCACAGCATGGCACGACACGACGCTTAAGCCGTTGGAACCGAGGCATAAGTGATCAGACACGTTCCAGCTTGAATCAGTTTTTATTTTTATTTTATTTAACTCTTTACAAATGTCTATGTAATTTTTGGTTTCATCCTGCACTTGTAAACTTGAAATATATTGAATAGAAAATATAATTAGTTAACTATAGTATAAGCAATCGCTGGGTTAGTCTTCAACTCCTGAATACTGATGTATAATTCAAGTAATTCTAGAGATTTCCTGAAAATCTTTTGTGTGAGGCTTCCCATGCACTGAGATAATTACAGTATTTCATTTAAGGGCATTGTAAGGTCTAATTTTCATCTAATGTAGACATTTGCATACTTTTGCTTGTATAGTGAGTTACAAAGGGATTAATTAATTTTCTTCAAATTATTCTCTAGGAGATGCATGTTTGATTTTATCGTTTGTCTAAATAAAACCTGAAGCTATGATTTTTCTGAAATCAATGACCAGCTAAAGAAATCCAGGCTGATCACTAGATCAGGCTGTATTTGTTGAAAGTAAACATTTGGAGAGCTACAAATCGTATACATTATGTAAGACCCAAAATAACAATGATCTCATTGTAGTTTACTTTTTTTTTGGTTAAGTGTGCATGTGGAAAAACTTACAGCAGTAACCTTCACTTTTCTTGGACTAACCAGAAGTGAAGGCTGTTCTCAGTTGGAAATTGCATCTAATCTGACTTTAAACGTTAGTGTGAAAATTGTATTTCATGTTTTGCCATAGGCAGATATTCTTACAACTACAATTATTGCTTGAATGCTGGGTGAGCCTAGATTGTTTTATATATAACATTTTTTTTTTTCTTGGGGGGTGGTGTTGACTATATAGTGAAATTGGCAGTAAATCTGTTAAGTCTAAAATGTAGGTCAACATTAAAGAAGGCAGAGGCTTTTGATGTGAAGTAAGTTTCTCTTTAAGCTGTTTTATGACTGCTATTTTTATATCCAGGTTTGTTGCAAATGTTCCAGGAGTCCAACATAAAGTAAGAAAATGGGCTCCGGATCCAGGCATCTGTACACAGCTGGGTCTGATGGCTCTCAGGTGTTTGTAGTGCACAAAAGCATTTTTTTCTGGTTTGTTAATATGGCAATGCTAAGGCTTCAACCTTTTTGCTTAGACAATTATATTTTTGCATATCATTTAGTTTTTCCTCAGCACTGCCTTTTTATTTTTTTATATCCAGTCTTTGGTTTGACCGCAGCGTGCTGTAATTACCAAAGTTGTCATTTTGAGACTGCTGACGTAACTAACCCAAAAGGACTTAAATAGCTCCAGTGGACGTGGCTTTTCAAGTGTTTCTTCAGGGTATGGCACAAAGCAAATATGATTGGGCGCCAAACTAAACAATGAATAGAAATCAGTTTTTTTTCCAAGTTTTCATTTACATTTAGCAATAGTGGTTTGTTTTGCTTTGTGATGAAATCTTGCTATATGTAGAACTACTAAATCTTGTGACCTATTCCATCATGAAAAATAACACTGACAACATGCAAAGGTGAATGATATTAGATTAGTGTTTTGTTTGAACTTTTCAAGTTGACAAGTGTCTTCACCTGCTTTCATTAAATGTTTGCCTTTTGCCTAGATTGCGATGACAGTATAGATAGAGATTAGATAAGACATTTATTTTATCAGACTGAAAAAATAAATGCATTCACTGTCAGTTTAGGTCTCCATCAGCTGTTACAATTGAAATCTAGTACCAGATATTGGATGTTTCTTTGTATATGTAACTGGCAATGTTATGGGAGAACAGACACAAGATAAGGATGTTTGTTTAGTGCTTGCATATCTGGTAGGACTTTGACCAGGTTATTATAATATTAATATTAAAATTCCCAACATTTTATGAGATCTAACGGAACTGGTACTTTTAACTATATTTTGGATTAATGATTAATGACTGTCCTGTTACATAATATTGATCAAATCAAATTGGGTCAGTTGGCCTCAAACTTTGATGAAGCTAAATATCTGCATGAAATGTGTTTAAATGTAAAGGTGCTTCAGAAACTACAACATTTAAAACATGTTTTTGTGGGTTCTTACTTAAAAATAGGGGAGCTGTTCTCACTTTCACTCAGGTTGTAAAGTGTTTAAAATTAGAGGCCTTCCTCTTCTCATAAATTTGAAATAGCTTAAAGGTTTTTATAGATTACTGAACACCAGCTGCCCAAGTGGGCGCCTTGAATGTATCCAGTTCAGCTCGTGGGCCCCCGAGCTGAAGATAAACGGGAGCATTTTTTTCTGAAATTCTGAATGTACTGCAACATACTAAATTAGACATCAGGCATCTAAAAGAGTATTGATTGGTACCTGTTTTTTTATTGTGAGGGTTATGTGACAGTCAAAGATATCTAATGCATGGAAACTAAAAAAAGGAACATTTGTGAGACAGATGGCACATTAACATTCTATTCTCATTGGAACAACCCACAGCATAAAATAAACAACCCACTGATTCTTGCAGGACACATTTTTCCACTCTATCACTATCACTAACAGTACGATTCCCTTCAGAAAACCCAACTTGTAGTTAGCATGAAAACTCTGGTGCACTAGATTATGCTTATGCAGTGACTGTTGTCCCATTTGTTGAGCCAAACTTTAAAAACCCTTTCTCTAGGGCTGCCAGATGTCTCTAAATTGTATACAACTTGATTGATTTTTTAGGTTACATAATAGAAATAAGTTACACCGGGATCCTAAACCTCCATGATACTTGAGTGGGTAAGTGTGGGACAGTACAGCTCAGGGTACAAGTAATGTGCAAGAGCTCTCTGTACTGAAACGGTGGTCTCTGTAGACTATCACTTCAGATCTGTGGGCCAGTGCCCAGGTGACGGATTAATCATTCTAGTGGTAGTGAAGGTGCAGCCTGGCTTTGGCAGATGTTAACTAGTTTTCAAGAGTGACGACTTAGTTTGCGGTGATTCATGAATTAGTCATTCTTAATTGCGATTTCAGACACAAGTGATGTGTAGAGGAAAATGTGGCAGTCTGTACTTTATATTAAACATTTACAAGTTCTGATTTATTGTGTATTATTTAAAATGAAGTTTGACAGCAGTTTGGGAGATATCAATAAAAGGGCATCCAAGCCCTTTAGGGGGCAAGCAATTTAGGGGGCAAGTGCATCAAGTGCCCTACAGATATAAATACAAGTGCATCGTCAATTTTAATTTCAAAGAATGTTATTACTATTATGGTAATATTGACTTTTTTTTTTTTTCTGAATGGTGGGGGAGGTGTATTCCACTCTAGTCTAGTGGTTTAGGGCTGAAGAGGATTGTTGGTCTACTGTTCAGTCTGTGGTCCTAATTATGGGTTTAATTATTATACCAGTATGTTTGATTAATAGGTGAGTATGTTTTGGGATTTTTGTTATAATCTGTATTTAATCTCTGTGGTCTGGAGGTAAAAGGTGTGCAAGGAGGAATGCTGAAGAATAGAATATTATTTGAAACACTATTAGAGAAGGAAAGTATTTCACATAACATTTTCTTTCATTTGTAATGAGCAAGTGTTACCCCCCTTTTCCTACATGATGTTCCTCAGGGTAGACTTTTTAAAATGTTCTGTGCTGACTGCTTTTTGTGTTTGGGATGATTCATTCGAGATTTCTGTGTCAGAGAAAGTCCTGTCTAGGATGTCTGACGACTGTCTGGCTGGAATAGGAAATTATTTGATTGTTCTTCAGTGCCTGAAGATAATATTAGTGGTAACTGAAATGTTTTGAATCGGGAAGTGTTTTGAGCCATTAGGTGCAGGGTTGTTTTTATTATTATATTGTATTTAATTAATTCTACTGTTTGTACTGAATTTGAAATTCATATATATTATTTTTATTTGTATATAATAACTCCTTAATGAATGGTCACAGTTAATAAATAAATAAATATCTATATATATATATTAAAAGGGGATGATTTTCACTTAAGAAAATACAGCTGGGCTATTGGAATGAGATGGAAAAACATGAACTGTACAGTTTTCCTTCTCTCATTTTACTGTGATTCACATAGTGTTTAAAGTGCAACATACTGGTTTAGTGAGAAATCATCTCCCAGTGAGGTCTCCATCACTGAGATAGGCTACCCTTTTTAACATCCATGTGAACCCTTGGTGAAGATCTGAGTTCCAACAAAGAAACCACTATCTATAATCTTATAGAGCTTTGGAGACTCATTAGTATAATGCACAGTACTGCAAAATAACTACTTTCCTGTTTGCTATGCAACATATAAGTATTTGGCATTTTTTCATTGAACCCTAACTTGGTGATTTTTTTTTTTTTATATATACTTTTTACTTTACTGTTACCTAGCTTTCTAGAAAATCTTTTTTATACAGGCAATTACCGGATCTTTGCACCACCACCCACCCAGAGCAACGTTTATTTGAAATAAATAAAAAAAATGCCATTTCCACAAGTGCACTGCAAGTATCATAGTCTGACAATACGCATGACTATGAACATGTTAATAATTGAATATATAGGATGTCACTGCAGTCTTTCCCAGTATTGCCTTTGGCAGTTGGGCAGGTTCTGTGTACAGTCATACCACTCTGGTGAGAAGGTACCTTAAGGCATCTCTCTCCATTGACTAATTGTGAACTGTATGAACTCCTCCCCCCATGAATTTTGCAATAGTTTAAATACATTCCGAACTTTCTATGTATTTTGAAATCTGGTCATCTGGAATAAAAGGCCTTGAAAATACACGTCATTGAATTGTTTCCATTCACGTTACTGCTTATAAGAATAACACAACCTGCAAAGCTAGCTGGCTCTCAAGGCCACTACGGGTGGGCTGAAGTGGTTTAAAAACAAAAGATAAAGCAGCAGATCTCATTTCTACATAAGCAAGGATGTGAATAACCCCTAGACAAAAGTTTTTGTTTTTTTTGTTTTTTGACTTGGAGAAATGATTTTAAGTGAGTAAAATTAGAAGTTCAGCAGAGCAAACGCATACTGCACATAAACAGTGATCAAGTATTTCCAGAAGGAAAACCTAAAGACTGCAAGAATTTTACCCTCCTTAGAGTTACCATCAATTGTCATGAATTAATTCCATCCTCCTCCTGTCAATTTGAAAACTTGACCACAGTAAATGATAGTCCAGTTTATTTTATTTTCTCATACCATGTTAATACATGGTATGAGAAAATAAAATAAACTGGACTATCATTTCCAGTGATAAACATTGAATTTACATTAGTACATTAAATATTGTTCAATGTTCTTTAATTAGTATGGTGACTCATCCTAATGTTTGATGCACAGTAACAGTAATCGGAGAGGATTACGTAAATGCATCGATTTGCGTGGACTGCGACGATGTGTCGCACTGTTTACATTCCCCAATGATGGCAGCTCTGGCTCCCAGGCATGCTGAAAATGACTTGATCCCAAAAAGCTCGAACCCAATCGTCAAAAGTGTGGGAATTCTTTTAACATAGACCTAATAAAATGGTGCTCTGCAGCATAAACTACACCTCACCGTAAAGACACAAAAGCAGAGTGCATATTTCAACATTAAGCTATTTATTTAAAAGTGTAGATCTTTGTAAATAATGTAAGTCACATTGTTGTTGTTTATCTGTGCTTAACCACTTTGTAGAATTCTAGCTACTTTAGACCGTAAGTACCTTTCCTGCCCAGCTCCTCCGCGATAACTTGCCATATAATGTCGGTCTATATTTATTTGCTCTATTGTATAGTTATTCGTGGTTAAACACGCAGATCATAAGATTTTCCAATCCATGTCTTTCTCTTGTGTTTCATTGGTTGATGTCATTTTTCACACACAGAATCAGATTGAATCAAACTCGTTTCACAGTCAGTGTGCGAGGAGGAAAGGGAAGATGCACACACTTGTTTTTCTCTTTTCACGCAAGTTATGATCATATGCATCATCCAGTGTGCATGTACATTTAAATATTGTGCTACTATGCATACTCACATTGTCTCTTATTTCAGGAACAAAAATCTACCTTCATAATCCAGTATTGGACTGTCGTGGAAGCTATTGGATGTAGAAAAGCCTGTAAACACTGAATTTAATGTTTACTTTTATTTTTTTAATCAAAAGTTTAGCAACCGAAGAGTAAAACAGCTATGTGTTTTGAGATCAATGTAAAAACACTTGTTAATATATACACTATGTAATAAAACCCTTTATTTTTTGCACGTTTTCTATTGGTTTTATACCTGCCATCTCAAGTTGTTTTAAAGAGAGCATTACGCAAGATGAGGACAAACTCAAAACTTTAATAAAACACTTGCATTTAATGCTGGAATTATTTTAATCCGATGTAATCAAAGTAGTAATGGACAGATTAATCGATTATGAAAATAGTCATTTGTTGCAGCCCTAAATGATTTAAATCTATGAAGCACTTTTTACCTATCTGTTTTTGTCTTCAGCATAGTACAGTACTATGGGGGTACAGGGGAGGGGTGGAGGTATGTGTAAATAAAATGAACAAAAACTTGTTTACGTGTGCTTCCAAAAGCTGTTGTGGCAAAAAAATACTCATACTAACCATCTCCTGACCTTAGAGAGTGTCTTGTCCAGCTGGTAAAATTATGCTTGCTTACCCAGGGGAATTGGACTTGACCTGAGTTACTTACAGGGACGTTTTAGATGCCCTTATAGTTTGGACTGTGTGTGCCGTGAAACGGAAGAAAGCAAATACTCAGAATAATAGTCTGAGTGCATGCTTACAATTACGGAATGCATTATGTAGTTAAATTCCATCCCCATTCTAGTGCTCTTCTTGAGATATATATATATATATATATATATATATATATATATATATATATATATATATATATATATATATATATATATATATATATATGTGTGCATTTTGTATATGCAATAGTTGAGTGTTCATGTGACTGAGAATGGAACTAGTGGTTATTTGGCATTGGTCCCGAAGTGTTCTCTAAATTATCCTGTTTGCTCTCTTTAACCAACAAAGCACTAGTTGTTCACAGCAGCAATGTATACTTCAGCTAACAATGTTTGACAAATGTATAGTTTAAGTGTTAGACAACATGTTACTATAGGAAAGTTAAAATGAAAAAAATCTTAAATATATCTTTTGAATTCATGAATTCAGTATCTCTTTAACTACTAACCCCATTATTAAAATTAATCTCTTTGGAAACTCTTTCCAAGTGTAGAAAGTGGGTGAAGATTCAGTGTTCACTAATCAGGAATTTGCATTTTGCCTTTTGTTATTTAGTTGTTAGGCTAATTGAAGATTTCAATGTTTAAAGTAGTAAGTAACTGATTTGTTATGCAATAAGGTACATCTACTTAACAACATATTTTTTAATTTAATTCTGTCAGGAACTTATTTAATGAATCTTATGCTTTTGTGGCTTTTCACATGGTTCCTTTGTCCATCGCAGAAGATGGACTTTGTAATGCATTTTTCCAAACCAGTGTAAAGTAATTGGGTGGCGCAAAAGTAGATTTTTAACGGTGTTCAGTTCAAATTTTAAATTTAAGATTGCAGCTTAGTTTGGTTTTAAATAATTATATGGAAAACTGAATATTCCCATAACAGAACAAAGTGCTAAACTACTGAAAAGAAACAAAAAAAAGTATATAGCCAGATTGTATTGCAAAATATTTAGAATTCCATAAATTCTTGCTGGGCACGACTACATCCTTAAATTTTGTAAAAGAATGGCTCCATTATTGCTCTACTATAATTTATCTGTTCTTGCGTGAATCTTTAAGCCACAGGAAGTTTTCAAGTCTTTGAAAGAGTCTGGGTGAAGGAGTCAAATGTACATAAGTACTAAGCCCTTCTAGGGTCAATTTCAGCAAATATTGTTTTTCACTTCAGGGACATAGGAGAGAAGAAAACAAATCGAAAGTGCTTGAGAGAGAGTTGGGACTCAGATTTGCCAAAGTTAACCTCTTTCTTGGCTCTCTAATATCAGCATCCTGTTCAGGTGGTTCTTTTCTAGCATGGCTATGCATAATAAACTCTAGGGCCACATGAAGCTCATCTCTGTATTGCTTTGTTTAATATATTAAGAAAGCTTAAGGGAAAATAAGCATTTGTGTCTGGAGTTTCAGCACCAGGAGATCGATAATGGTGATATTCAGTGAGAAAATAAGAATCGGTAGTTTTTCCATTAAGACCTGACTGTAACAGTGTATAATACATTTATTTTCTGAACTCGGCTTTGTATTCTCTGCTTTAGTCTGTGGCGAAACATCTGGAACACCGCACTTAGAATTTGTGTTGTGGTAGTTCTGAGATTCCAAATCTGTCACTCCTCAGTCTTATAAGGGTCTTGTTTACATACAGAAATTGTTACAGTTAACCCCTAATGTAATGTAGAAAACTCTGCTTAATGTGGCTTATTTCTGAACATTGTTGCCCCTTCCCTTGTTTTATTATAGGATTACATTTTATTGTCTTCGGTACTCAAGTGGAAGTCCTTGTTAGGGGTCTTTAATAAAGGCATACTGTGCATGGTACTGCTTACATCAAAGCATAAACTCCACCTTAAATCTGCTGCCAGCTCTGCAGTCCAGTCCTTATGCTCTTTAATGTTCAGAAATTTTGAGAATCAGCTGATTCTACCTCTCATGTGTGTTTTTGTGTTTGTAGGCTACACATGTATTTATTTGTACACTCACCTAAAGGATTATTAGGAACACCTGTTCAATTTCTCATTAATGCAATTATCTAACCAACCAATCACATGGCAGTTGCTTCAATGTATTTAGGGGTGTGGTCCTGGTCAAGACAATCTCCTGAACTCCAAACTGAATGTCTGAATGGGAAAGAAAGGTGATTTAAACAATTTTGAGCGTGGCATGGTTGTTGGTGCCAGACGGGCCGGTCTGAGTATTTCACAATGTGCTCAGTTACTGGGATTTTGACGCACAACCATTTCTAGGGTTTACAAAGAATGGTGTGAAAAGGGAAAAACATCCAGTATGCGGCAGTCCTGTGGGCGAAAATGCCTTGTTGATGCTAGAGGTCAGAGGAGAATGGGCCGACTGATTCAAGCTGATAGAAGAGCAACTTTGACTGAAATAACCACTCGTTACAACCGAGGTATGCAGCAAAGCATTTGTGAAGCCACAACACGTACAACCTTGAGGCGGATGGGCTACAACAGCAGAAGACCCCACCGGGTACCACTCATCTCCACTACAAATAGGAAAAAGAGGCTACAATTTGCACAAGCTCACCAAAATTGGACAGTTGAAGACTGGAAAAATGTTGCCTGGTCTGATGAGTCTCGATTTCTGTTGAGACATTCAGATGGTAGAGTCAGAATTTGGCGTAAACAGAATGAGAACATGGATCCATCATGCCTTGTTACCACTGTGCAGGCTGGTGGTGGTGGTGTAATGGTGTGGGGGATGTTTTCTTGGCACACTTTAGGCCCCTTAGTGCCAATTGGGCATCGTTTAAATGCCACGGCCTACCTGAGCATTGTTTCTGACCATGTCCATCCCTTTATGACCACCATGTACCCATCCTCTGATGGCTACTTCAAGCAGGATAATGCACCATGTCACAAAAGTCAAATCATTTCAAATTGGTTTCTTCAACATGACAATGAGTTCACTGTACTAAACTGGCCCCCACAGTCACTAGATCTCAACCCAATAGAGCATCTTTGGGATGTGGTGGAACGGGAGCTTCGTGCCCTGGATGTGCATCCCACAAATCTCCATCAACTGCAAGATGCTATCCTCTCAATATGGGCCAACATTTCTAAAGAATGCTTTCAGCACCTTGTTGAATCAATGCCACGTAGAATTAAGGCAGTTCTGAAGGCGAAAGGGGGTCAAACACAGTATTAGTATGGTGTTCCTAATAATCCTTTAGGTGAGTGTATAGTCTTGTAACAAACACAAGTTGGAATGCATCACCTTCGTGAATACTTCTCCTAAGTTTTTAAAATAACCTGCAAATTCATTTTTTATTTATTTTTTATTAATAGGTTACTTTTTTGTAATTTAATAATGGCACCCTTACTAGATATTCTAGTAATTCTATATTCTATAATAACTCTACAATATTCATTACCTCTTACTGTTCATTTTCTCTATTCAAATAATTAACTCATCAAAAAATGAAAATTGATATTTAAATTATGTATATTAAAAATAAGGTATTAACCTTTCAAATTAGAATAATAATAAACCTGAAAAAAAACACAAGGTTGTTTTCTAAAATAAGAAATTAGAAATCCCAAAAAAGAGGACAGTGGGCATTGGATAGTAGTAGTAGTACTTTAGTATAGTTTTTATATAACATCACACCAGACATCAACAAAAATCTAGATATAAAGAAAGTGGCATTCAGCACTTAAAATACTAAACTACTGTGACTATTTAAAATAACAAATGTATGAAATGTCAAATATGCATTAATTGATAAATACAATAACTTTTTCATGTTAATACTAAAATTTGTAGATTAGATTTTAAGACCTACGTTTCAATTCCACTAATACGTTTAATATTCGATCTGAGCCTAGACCTAAACATACAGTTAGGTCTATAAATATTTGGACAGTGACACAATTGTCATCATTTTGGCTCTGTACGGCACCACAATAAATTTGAAAGGATACAATCAAGATGTGCTTTAAGTGTAGACTTTCATCTTTAATTTGAGGCTAGTTACATCCAAAATGGGTGAACAGTGTAGGAATTACACATTTTTATATGTGGTCCGCCCAATTTTAGAACCTCAAAAGTATTTGGAGAAACTAACATAATCATGAATTGTGAGTTTCAATACTTGGTTGGAAATCCTTTGCAGTCAATGACTGCTTGAAGTCTGGAACCCATAGACATTACCAGATGCTGGGTTTCTTCCCCTTTGATGCTCTGCCAGGCCTGTACTGCATCTGTCTTTAGTTCCTGCTTGTTCTTGAGGCGTTTTTTCTTCAGTTTTGCCTTCAGCAAGTGAAATGCATGCTCAATTGCTCAATTGTTTGTCTTATGGGTTGCGTGACCTCCTCCCAGGTGGCCTGTCTACTGCTCCCATCCAGGGATGGGGCAGATAGACTCCCCTCAGACTCCAGCGGCGTGGTGTGGGCCGGCGGTGGAGGATCAAGGTTTGATTTATCAGCACAGTGGAGATCCCTGTACTATTTAGTTTGGCAGGACGCTCCTGTACTGTACGCAGGCTGCATGAAGGTTCCTTTTGCCATGCTATACATGTTATCTTATTATCCAGCCTGGCTACTCTAAGTGACTAGTCGTCGGCCATATTGTGTTGTATATGTTGGGTCTGTGGCCCCGCTCCTGTTGGATCAGGGGTCCACTGCCACGTTATTGTGCGAAGGGCTCACGGATTGCTTGATTGCCCCGCGCCTATATATATGTATTCTATATTACACTCTGCAAGAAGTTACGGCCTCTGTCCTAGCTGCACTAGTAGAGTTGCCGGCCTTGCTATGGTAAGCAGAGGGCATAAGAGTTTACCTCCTGTAAGCCCTGCTTTATATATGCTGATTACAGTAGTAGTAGTTTCCAGTAGAGCGTGACTGTGGTCCTCGCTCCTAGATGGCTCATGTGTGGCCATGAAAAATGTTTACTGTCTGGAGTTAATGGAACGCCTCAGGGCAGGCTCCCTTATCAGCTCACTGCCTCCTCCCTTGTGACAGTTTGGATATACAGTAACCCCTCCCCATTGGGTAGTGCTTCCGACTGGAAAGATAACAATTGGTTGCAAATGCAACCTTGGTTATCTGAAAAAGGAAGCACTACCGAAGGGTTGCAAGGTCATGCGGGAGTCCTAGCTCCCGGCAAAAGAGGACGAACCTGTGCAGACGTCACGTTTTATACAACAGGAAGTGGGAAGGAACTTGGTTTGAGTGATGTGCGCAGGGGCCAATGGCACCATTGATAGTGATGTTTTCAATTGGGTTCCTAAGGAACTGTGCAGAAACCCCTCCCCCTTGGGCAGTGCTTACTTTTTCTGGTAACAGAGGTTGCATTCACAACCCATCGTTTTATGTCTAAATGCCTAAATGTCAGAATTCAGCAAAAAATCTGCAAACTGTCTGAAACAAGCACATTATTCCAGGTTATTCCAGGTATTTAAAAGTAGGTTGATGGAGCAAATTCTACACAACCATTAAGTGCTGTCCTGAACCATTTGCTGGCACCCTGACTCTTATCCTTGGTCTTGCACCTTTTCTGTCTCTGGTCAGTCATTTTCACTACGTTTCACTACATTACCATTGCAGCTTCTAAACATTTATTACTCATTAACAAGTCAAAACATAAAAGCCGCATTAAACGCAATGCTACATTGCAAGTCATGAACACAAGAACTCAAATACCAAAAACAAATAGATTATTTTAATATTCAACTATTTGATTTAAATTGAAATGTTGTATGATGTGATTGGAAGAGAACATTCATATTTTTATTAAAAATGTAACAGTGAAGTCTGCCTTTTCTCTGTCAATAAAACATCTGGCATATTCCACACTCGACATAGGCAGCTGGTTTGCTGTAGAGTTCAGCAGGAAAAAAATCTTTAGTCACTTGTTTTTTGGTTTGATTTAAAACCTAGCTATGTGTGGAATGACACATTGCACTAACTTGCCATACATTCTTTCCCTGCACGCTGTTTACTACAGTTTGCTTGTGTTTTTATTGTTTGCGTGAGAAACTGAGAAGATGACAAGTGTTTTCAGAATCTAATTTAGCTCTTTCAAAACAAAGTGGTGGTATGTGAGCATTTGCACCTTAATGTTTTAGAAAGTCGTTTAGTTAACAGCTGCCAAGGAGAAGTTAGTTTCTTGCATTAACCTCTGTCAAGCATACTGCAAAATGCTAGATATTCGAATATCAGAAATTACACACCAGCTGCATTGTGGCAGTTCTCTGAATGAACACTGGCAATCCAGTTTTGAATATTTTGAAAATGTTGCAGGAGAAAACACCCTGAATAAGTAAACCTGTTCATATGAAACCTCTGTTTTGGAGTTGAGGGATAAAAACTCAGACTGGAATGCAGATAGGCATGTGTCATGCCTGACCACTGATTGAAGACTGTGGGATCAAAGTGTATTATGGTGTTTTGTCTGCAAGATGCTTTTCTGTTCTTGAGTTACGTGAATGAAGCAAATGTCATATTATTGTCTGATTGAACAGTTGGTGCCTTCCACACTTCAGAAATACCATTTTGAGGGTTTTACTGTGCCAGTTGGTCCGTCTGTAGGGAGTTCAAATCCTAAAACCCCACAGGAAATGGATTGCAGTAGCAGGAAAACAATAAATAGATGTAATCTGTTTAATTTAATGTAAATGACAGGAAATTGCTCCAGACTGTGTTGTACTGTAATAACTATTTCTATGTAAAACCCTGTAGCCAGTTAAGGTTCTAATACATTATTTAATTTCCATTAGCCCTGGCTATTGTTAAACAATTAATTCTCATTCGTTCTCATTCATGTCACGCCTTTCCAAAAAATAATTGCTTTAGATTAATAGGCAGTTACTTGAATCTTTCTCTGTATGTAGTACTTTTGTCATGTGTACATAGTGTGGAGAAGTGCAGAGTATAAATGCATGCGAGATCCGATTGTAGTGTCTGTGGCAGATGTCTGATAATTATCTTGAATTCAAAGACAAAAAAATAAAAATGACGTGAATTTAAGCAGACGTTACCAATTATAACTTTTACTTTTTATTTTTTGTGGAAGAAAATCTAGAACTAATTTTCCTAATCGAAACATGGTGACCACACAATTTAGTTTCTAAAGATGTTTACAGGGTGTTGGGTTCAGCACTTGGAATGCTTTTGTTTTAAGGAGGTTTTGTTTGTATTTTTATCTCCAGGATTGGCAGTGGCCTGCTTTGAGTTTTCAAGATGATGTCCGATGCCAGTGACATGTTGGCCGCAGCTTTGGAGCAGATGGATGGAATCATAGCAGGTAAGGAAAGAAATTTCTGGAACATGGGAGCAATTTCCTGCAGCCCAGATATGCTCCCACTGTTCTGCTGTTAAAATTCCTGTCTTGTCACTATGGAGACTATGTAAAGCTATGAAGTTCAGTGAAGGTGAATACCCTACCCTTGCATAATGAGGTTAAGTTGGTTTTGAAGGATCTTTAAGACAAGTTATTTCTAACTCTCCTGTGTGGACTGGAGTTCCATTGTTGAGTTCAGTCTGGTCACAGCACTTTAATTTTTTTTTTTTTTTTTTTTTGTCATTCTTATCGTGATGTTAATACTTCTTTATTGAGTAGATGGTGGAAAATGTTTACTTTATTTTAATATTCTTGGCATGCTTTGAGAAGTTAGTCATGAACTGGCTTTAAATGACAGTTTTTAAATGTATACAATGTTTTATGAGCCTTGAAAACCCATTTTAATTTAATTTAGTTAATGAAAGAACTGAGGTTTCTTAAGCAAATTGCTTGTTAATGCATATCTTGGAGGCATCCTTATAGCTGCTGTATCCTTTGTCCTACACTCCCATGCAATGAACTGATCACACACATGCTATTTTAGGGAAGCTTGAATAAAGCTGTTTCAGTTTCCTAGTTTTTTGTCTTTTAGCCTTTTGCTGCTGCAATCATTTAAGGTTTATATATTTGATTGTAATGCATTGAGACCCTAGTGTCCAAACTACTCTGCTTTGTCTTCTAGTACCAAGATGTAAATTAAACTGCAAAGAAATTTAAGAAAATTATAAATTTCTAAATTGGAAGAATATCTTGTACTGACCATTTTAGATGAAACATCAATGATCAGAATTGTCTTGATGTAAAAGTGTAGCCTACTTTTATTTCAAATTGTTTTGAGTCTCATCTGATGTGGTGTTTTTTTTTTGTTTTTTGTTTTTTGGTCCAGGCTCCAAGGCTTTAGAATACTCCAATGGCATCTTTGACTGCCAGTCTCCTACCTCTCCCTTTATGGGCAGCCTCCGAGCACTACACCTGGTCGAAGACTTGCGTGGTTTGCTGGAACTAATGGAAACGGAGGAGAAGGAAGGGTTACGCTGTCAGATCCCAGACTCCACGGCGGAAACTATTTTAGAATGGCTCCAGGGTCACCTGGTAGGGTCTGCCGCCTTATTGCACTTGTAATTGGTGATTTTAATTTTATTTTTACCTTTTTGTTTTCTGCAAGGTATTTTTCATATGTACATATAAATGTACTTTGGTGTGCTACAAACAAGCCCTGTTAAGGATGGGGTCCTTAAGCTGAAAATAAGTCTTGATGTGGTGTACTTCATTATGAAAAGCCTCAATTGACAATTTTGTAACACTGGTTTGAGTTCGAAGCACTGCCGTTAGCAACACGGACGTGGAATGCCGGGTGGTTGGCGCTCAGTTGGCTGAGCTTTGGCAGCCCTGGGTGAGGTTATAATTGGCAGGGGTAACCCTTGGCTCGTCCCACACCAGCTGTCCAGGCTCCTTGTGTGTACAGAGTGTAATCGTTAGATCCGTGTCTCTTTAGCCTCCTGACAGAATGCTTCCCTCTCCCAACAATCTCTTTCACATCTTTGCCGTACTCAGTCATTCTCCATTTTGTGTATAAAAACAGAGTATGAGAGAACTGTAGAAGGTTAGTAAATGATCAGCACTTCACAATCTAGTCCTCCCATCTTACATTCAATGGAAGCATTCTTGTAGCTCAACAAACTCTACAAATATCTTGCTTGAACCAGCACTAGAGGGGAGTGGTCCCATTAGTTCTTGCGTTATGTTCTTCTTATGTAACCGTTTATCAGCTGGTTTCACAGACCTCGATTAGCAGTAGTTTGGAACTACACTACCTTAAGTAACATCGGGTAAGCCAAGAATAGTGATAATCAGTCTTTGAAAAGCAGGCAATTATGCATGAATGAGGAATACCACATCTACACTATTTGTAACTTACAATATATTTTTCGAAAATTGTTAATGAAAACAAAAGCAGGTAGTTTTGTACCCCGTGTATCTGCAATAGATCTTACAAATACAAAATCTCTCTTGTGGTGTTCATCTTGCTTGGGTGTTCCCAAGAAACGTATCCCATCACCTTATCCATCTTGTGTAGTCTCTTGTATCACATGCTAGAACATTCATAGTCTTCTCTAGAATCTCAGAATCTAAACTGAATACATTCTAGAAACTCCAGCTTGAAATAACAAGGTCCCTCTTGTGAAACCAGTACTTCCTATGGAGTAAAAACACAGAAAACAAACTCTCCTTAATCTAATCAGCCTCTATGTAGTATTATGTTCTGCTTTAAAGACTGATTTTAATTGCATTTCATATTTTGCCACTTTTATGCTCAGCTGGTCAGTTTGCTCATTTTCCTCCATGGCTGAGATTCTGCTAATACAAAGGTTACTACTGGTTCCTCAGAATCCATACACATGTAGAGGAGGCAGGCTTACATAGAAGGCTGCCTTGGAAACGATTCAACTAACTTTATAAGTCGTAGTTAGTGAAATCTGATCTTTCATGTGATCTTACTAAAGCCTACTTTATTTCCATGTCAGTAAACGGATGTAAAAGCCTCAAATATTGGGTTCTGTTTTTTCTGTAATAAAATAAAAACTCAGTATTTCAGTTAATGTATTTAGTCCACATTTTCTCCTTGTGTTTTTTAAATGCTGAGCCTCCTACATAATAACCATAATGCCTCTTACTTTAGCCCAGGTCTTTGTTTAGAGTAGTCCTCAGAATTTGAATACCACTTTTTAAAGGGGCAGCTAGTTATTTAATTCTCTTTTAAAGTGATAAACAAATTTTACCAAATTTAACTTCTTTATATAATGCTAGTGAACGGTAAACAAAATGCAAATTGGAAGAACTTTTAATGTACATTGCTGCAGATTTGTTTTGGATTCTTTTGTTTTGTTTTTATATATGTAAAAAAAATCTGTATCTGGAGTGCTGCCAGAAGTCCCATATCTGTTCAAACCACTGGAAACTGATGGAGCGTCACATGCCTTTAGTAAGATTGAGTTTTTCCACAGACAAATGCCTTCCAGTGCCTAGCGATAATGGGTTTATAAAAGTTTAACCTCTGAAGTTCCTGTGCAAAATGCTTCAGATTAACTGTCTTGTAACACATTTAGAAACTTTCATGGAGACATCAGGATAAATTACTACACCCAAACTTCATTTACTTTTCTTATTATCAGTGTGTATTGAATTGTACTAATCTTGTATTTTATAAACTACAGACCCTTAAAAGCTGTCGACTTAAATTTGCCAAATCCCCAAACATTGACATTATCAAGATGCATAATGCATCTTCGCACCCAGTTCCCCCTGCCAAGTATCCATGGCTCCCAAACTAAAGCTCTGCTTTGTATGGCTTACAAATATCATTCCTCTGCACTTGATTGGAGAACAGACACTCTCTTAATAAAGACGGACCTTCTGAACTGAAACCAATCACCTCTTTCATATCCATGCTTTAATGTATCTTTCAAACGGCTAATTGGAATTAGTGTCAAACTGAAGTAATTTAATATACAGAAGTAAAGGAGTTCTTTATAAGGCTGGGTGTTACGTAGTGGAAGGCTAGTACCTTTCAAAGTGGGTTCATTTCTAGCTGTTGTTGACAGACTGCACTGCATGGAGCTGCTGCAATAGGTTTGTGGTCTTGTTCACTCCTACCAAGGTAAACAGAAAAAACACAAAGGAATTCCTTGCAGCCTTTATTTACACAAATGTGCTGGAAGTTCAGTACACATTCCTAAGCAAGTGATCAAAAGAATGGTAACATCTTGAAGTAGTTACTAACAAGTTTGAGCAACAGCTGCAGAATAAGACAAAATCTATCACTTTCTCTCGTGCACTGGCCCCAGAATGTTGTCCCTTTAAATATTATAGTCAAAAGTGAAACTTTGATTCGTCTATCTTTTGGAGTATCTGAACTGTATGTGGTGAAATGGACAGTTCTCTGGATATTTACAAGCATTTTAAATGGATGAAAAAGGTAAGGCCTTATTTCAATAATGTGTATGTGTGAGTAGTTGCCTGTCACATGGGCAGCTAAAACCTCTCAGATTCCGTTTTAGAGATTAATTTGAAAATCAATGATTAACTGAGACTGAAATTTGTTAAGACCAGTTAATGGTGAATGGTTTACCAAGGTAATGATGCTTGGGTTTTATCACAGCAGGATTAAAGTGTTAGTCAGGGATTTATTTTATTTTTCACTAAATCCTTCTATTTAAAGTGTGTAGATTTTAGTGGTCTGAAATCCACATTGCAAGAAGCATCTGTAGATCGGTTGAAGTTTTGTACATCTCTGTACAAATTAGATGGAACGTGAGCACACTAACAATTTATGGTCTCTCTTGGCCAAATCCTCCCCAGTGAATCAGTATGGTAATCCCTTATGCTCCAAACAGGGCTGAGAAGGGAGTTAGGGCTGTGAATGGTAATTGGCTGCCTTTCCTTTAGTGTGTTAGTTTGAGATCCATCCAGTCTATCTTACTAGCTCTTACCAAGTTTTAATGCTATTAAACTGTAACCAGGTAATGTAATTTCAGTCCTGTTGGTTCAGATCATTTTGACAAACAAATGCCACCCCAGTCCATCAATTGGGGAAGGCTGGAAGACACTGAACCTTCCCCCAAGATACCAGTGCAGGTATTTTAGATGGATTACATTTTGACGTTTTGTGACAGCGGTGGCTTAGTCTCGGAGGATTGATTTGAAATGTACAGCAAGTTTAAAAGAACTAGCCTTATTTTCAACCTTATGTGGTAACGGAACATCTGTATTTTTTCTTCTGTCTGGCTCAAGTGCACTTTCACAACTAAACCGCAACTGTTCAGAGGTGAAACATCACTTTTGGGGGGAGAAGATTAAATCATAATTGTCATTATTGCGATGTTGTGGACATTAGAACTGAGAATGAGAATCTTGAAGCAGTATTGAAAGTATTTTGAAAGATGCTATTAAATCACAAAAAATAAAAATCATGTATTATCTGATCTCGTCCAATGTGTAGTAAGACTATGCAATTTGAAATTTTTTTTGGTAGTGAACATTCCTAAAGGAAAAGGCAGAGATGCATCTGGTACAGCTGCCAGGCAAATGCCATGTACAGTATCATGACTTAATACTGCTTGTGTGATGGCAAAAGGAGATGCTTGCATATCCATTTACTGTACAAGTAGCATTATTTCCAGTGCTGCAAGCAAATATTTTATCCTAGAATGAAACCTTAGCTGAAAGATGTCTTGTCAAGTCTCATTTTATTGAAAGGTTTGTTTTTCCCCCCAGCTTTAATACCCAAGTTAATACCCAAATTCTACTTGTGTAAACTAATCTTTTATGTGAGGTGGAGGGTAAATAAAATAATTGTAAACCCAAGTAAATTCTAGATATGATATTAAAGAATTGCTACCTAATGGAAGAAAATGTATATACACTTTTGTTATAAATTACCATGCATTCATATCCTGAAAAACTTTTGTGAAATTTTAAGATCTTGTGTCCTGCAGAGTGCTCGACTAATTTATTCTCATCTTTTCATTATATTGCCGAATTAATATTGCATTGTCTGAGTTCACACAGATGGGCCGCCCCTTTCCTCCTTGTCGTTTCAGACCAATGGACACATTTCTGTGAGTGGTGATGTTTACCAAGAAAGACTCTCTCGCCTTGAGAGTGACAAGGAATCTCTTGTGTTACAAGTAAGTATGTTTTATTTATTTATTTACTTTTTATTTTATTTTAATTCAAATGGGGATAGTGTAGAACCCGTCTTGGAAATAAGTGGAGAAGTCGTCGAGATAAAGCAAATAGAACCTTTAATCAAGCCGGCTCGGAAGCCCCACGTCAGGAAAATTCCTTCAGTGAGGACTTAATGTTTACAAACATGAGTGAAGCTTTATAGAAAAATAATGTAGAATCTTGTGGCCGTTCATCCAATCAAAGGCTTCAAAAGATGCAAGCCCTGGAAAGTTTGTAGGCTGCCCTTCCCAAGGGAGGAGGTCATCATAGAGGCAGATGTCTGGTCCCGTTACAGCATACAAACGGTACGATCTTGTGGTTTTCTTAACAACTAGGTAACTTCTTTGGCTTTGAGAGGAAAAACCGGAAATCCATACACAGACAAACCCATGGGCGATGCATTCGGACCATTTCCCTTATCATAGATGAAACGGAAGTGGAAGCAGAGAGAATAATTTCAATAGGATGCATCTTTAACAACCACCTTGTTGGTTTTGCTAGGCTAGATAAAGCTAATTTGCTGAGTCTGTATACAAACAATTTCTAATGCTAAAATCAATATAAAACATACAGAAGTTAGATGTGTATTGATTTAGACTTTAACACAATATCTACACAGACACACTAATTTACAAGACTACTAAGACAGATCTAAAATACAGCTGTACAATGCTAGTTCTTCAGTACCTTGTTGCAAACTTTACCCATAGGTTCATTTTTTCTTTTTTTTTTTTTCTTTAGTTTTTTGTAAGATAAGAGAGCGATGTTTGGTACTGGACGATGTCTGTGCTTTTTCTAGGTCAGTGTGTTAACCGATCAGGTGGAAGCTCAGGGGGAGAAGATCAGAGACCTTGACTTGTGCCTGGATGAACACCGGGAGAAGCTGAATGCTACTGAGGAGATGCTGCAACAGGTTAGGGTTTCTTGCTTGAGAGGTCTGCAGTTTTACAATGGGAGAAACTGCAAAACGGTGAAATCCCTGAGTTGTTTCTGTGAAGAGATCGGACAGAGCTCATTTTCTCGGGCACCTGCTTTTACAAAGTGCATTGCAAACCTGAAATGTTTGACCTTAAGAAGCTCAAGCTGCACAAGCAGGAAGAACAGGCATAAATATCATTTGTAGTGGAAAAGTTTGTTGTAGATGGTGAAATAGTTTTCCTCAATGGGGAATTTGTATTTACACCTGAATGCTAAGGGTGAAGTCAAAAATAAGAGTGCATTGTAGATTGTTTAAAGTAGGTGGTTATTGCTCATAGTGAAGTTCAACTGGTAATTATATTTTATAAGTTTATTTTATGGTCCATGGAGATCTTGAAGATTCAGGTGCTTTCTCAAAACTCTTGAATGAAGGATTTGAAAACATGGTTGCCGTAATATTTCTCAGAGGTTAGGAAGGACCACTTCCCAAAGAACACTTCTATCTCAGTGACTTCAAACTACATCCTCTACCACTACCAAAGTATTTTTGTAAACTTTAAAATTCTAATGACCTCAACATTTAACACAGAACATGGAATTTCTTTAGAGAACTGATCAATGCAGCATTATTCTGTTCTGCTCCGTTTTCCACAGGAACTTTTGAGTAGGACAGCCCTTGAGACGCAGAAACTGGATCTGATGGCTGAGGTTTCCAACTTAAAACTGAAGCTGACTGCTATGGAGAAAGACCGTCTGGATTTCGATGAGAGATTCAGGGACAGCGAGGTAGGGTAATTGTGCTTATTGGGAAGTCATAAAGTTTCTTGGATCTTTATTTATCCTGTTACTTTAGTAAAAGTGGGTTATTGAATGAGGGAAATTTAAAGCAAATGTATGTTTACTTTTCGAACTCGTGACCTTGCCCTTTAGCAAACTGATTTTAAAGTCTTGATCACCAACCATCTTGTGGGTGCTGTATTTTACCATATACATCTATAGTAGTTTATGAAGAAGCCTCTGGGCAAGAGAATATTGGCACTTAATGAGGACTACAAAACTATTTGAAATGACATTGTTGAAGATGCATCTTTAGAATTGTTGGTCCTACAGTCTTCAATGGCTTTTTCAACCATTTTAGATGGTCTTTGTAGTTTTTGTGTTCTGTTCAATTGGTTAGAAGTGAATTTAAGAAATAAAAAGTTCAAATTCTGTTGCTATACGTCTTCACTAGGATTGTTTTCACTGGTAGTCTGACAAATCTGTAGAAATCTACATTTCAAAAAGCCAAAGCTTCAGATGAGCAATTACTTCACAGCTTGATAAACTTGATTTGAGATTTTAAAGTCTACTAAACCCTAAATTGAAATATACACCAGCCCTTCACAGTTTCATATTTATTCTATTCTGATGAGTAATTGTGTTACTGCATCGTCTGACCATGCAGAGAGAGCAAATGGATTATTTTCTGTGGTGAATTGTTACGTTGAGGGTAACCTGTGAAGTGTGGAAAATGGAGCAGTTTAAAGCTGACTGTGTTACATCCCCATCCTGTTTTGAATTGTTCATAAGGGTATTTGCTCTGTCCTGCTTGATTTCATGTGTGGGTGGTATGCAGAGAAGTCAGGGCTCGACAGGAAATTTGTTGCTTTCTCTTACTCTTTCTGGTATGTATATATATATATATATATATATATATACACACACATACACACACACACAGTCGCTACTTCTTCATCCATCATGATCTTTCAGTTTCTGCCTCTTCTCCGCTCCCTGAAAGCTATATTGCCTTTCCTTCATTTCACCCAGTTTTTCTGCTCTCTCGCTTGCTCACACTCCATGTAGTCACTGCATAACTTAATCTCCGACCTCCGAGACCAGATGGAAACCTTGGAGGTGGAATTAGCTCTGTTCCAGGAAAAGAGAGTACAGTATGGGGACCAAGAGGTGAATCTCTCGGCAATGCTTGTTTGCAGCTTTAACATCTGGTTTGCGCATGATTTCTGTCCGTTAAACGACCTAATGACAGCTCTGCTGTCAACTAAGATTGAATTCTGGTTCTTTACTTAAATGGTGGTGAACATAAGAATTATAGTTTAGTGAAACATTTTTTTTCACTTATTTGAATTCTGAGTCATTGGATTTTGACATTTTTAAAAATGTTATTCTTCCTCTAATCCCAGCCTTTCTAAACTTGTATATGTTTTAGCCCTGCAGTGGATAAGCCAATTTTAATTGCTAGACCACACTTTTTAACATAAGATATCCCTGGCCCATATTGTCTTTGAATACTGTTGTGCATGTCTTTCATTAGTTTGTAGAATACCATGTGCCAAGCATTTACCTATAGTACTGTGCAAAAGTTTTAGGCAGGTGTGAAAAAATGCTGTTAAGAAAGAATGCTTTCAAATATAGACATGTTAATAGATTATATTTATCAATTAACTAAATGCAAAGTGAGTGAACAGAAGAAAAATCTAAATCAAATCCATATTTGGTGTGACCACCCTTTGCCTTCAAAACAGCATCAATTATTCTAGGTACACTTGCACAAAGTCAGGGATTTTGCAGGCATATAGTCGGGTGTATGATTAAACAATTATACCAAACAGGTGCTAATGATCATCAGTTCAATATGTAGGTTGAAACATAATCATTAACTGAAACAGAAGAACAAGGTAGTTATACTGCATCAGCAAGGTCTCTCTCAGGCAGAAATTTCAAGGCAGACAGGGGTTTCCACATGTGCTGTCCAAGCTCTTTTGAAGAAGCACAAGGAAACAGGCAACATTGAGGACCAAGACGCAGTGATCGACCAGGCAAACTTCCTGCAGCAGATGAAAGACACATCATGCTTATTTCCCTTTGCAATCGGAAGATGTCCAGCAATGTTATCAGCTAAGAATTGGCAGAAAACAGTGGGACCCTGGTACACCCATCTACTGTCCGGAGAAGTCTGGTCAGAAGTGGCCTTCATGGAAGACTTGCGGCCAAAAAAAAACATACCTCTGACATGGCAACAAGGCCAAGCGACTCAACTATGCACAAAAACACAGGAACTGGGGTGTAGAAAAATGGCAGCAGGTGCTCTAGACTGAGTCAAAATTTGAAATATTTGGCTGTAGCAGAAGGCAGTTTGTTCACTGAAGGGCTGGAGATGGTACATGAATAAGTGTCTGCAGGCAACAGTGAAGCATGGTGGAGGTTCCTTGCAAGTTTGGGGCTGCATTTCTGCAAATGGAGTTGGGGATTTGATTGGCCCCAAATTTATTCTGCAGCAGGACAACAACCCCAAACATACAGTGACAGTCATTAAGAACTATCTTAAAAAGAACAAGGAGTCCTGGAAGTGATGATGTGGCCCCCACAGAGCCCTGATCTCAACATCATTGAGTCTGTCTGGGATTACATGGAGAGAGAAGCAACTGAGGCTGCCTAAATCCACAGAAGAACTGTGGTTAGTTCTCCAAGATGTTTGGGCCGACCTATCTGCCGAGTTCCTTCAAAAACTGTGTGCAAGTGTACCTAGAAGAATTGATGCTGTTTTGAAGGCAAAGGGTGGTAACACCAAATATAGATTTGATTTAGATTTTAATTCTGTTCATTCCCTTTGCATTTAGTTAATTGATAAATATAATCTATTAACTTGTCTATTTTTGAAAGCATTCTTACTTTACTGCATTTTTTTTTCACTCCTGCCTAAAACTTTTGCACAGTACTGTATGCTTTCTTATCCCTGTGTTTACTGTGCACTCTCCCACTACGTTTTGTCCAGTTTTCTGATGTGCAGCTAAACACCATTTCCCCCAGACTGCCTCTAATATATGGCTTATGCATGCCTCCAGTCGCTTGCTTGCAATCTGATTTCAAATGAATGGGACTCTAACAAGACTGAGCAGGCAATCTTAATCATGCTTTCGTTTGCTTTTGCAAAACGTAATGGAAGAGTTGTTCTAAACAGGATTTGCAAGTAGATAATCAAGGCAAGGTTGTGAAAATTTGAGTTCTGATTTGACTAAGTAGAACCCTTAATTTATTTTATAAAGTAGCAAGAAACCACACAATCCCCCTTTTTTTTAAGTAACATTTAGCTGAAAATATAGAATCAGAATCATGACTCATCTGTCATTTGCAAATGATTAACTTCATGGTTGTTGTTTCTTATGTTCAAGAGGCTTTTCAAATAGTGAGATCGATTGGTGAGAAGTGGTAGGTTTGGTCTGTGTTGAAACTTTGTCCAGCAGAAAACCTATTTGAGAATTAATTTGTGCTGAACATAATCAAGAAAAGTTTCTCAATCCAAACCCTTGTCTGTATTCGGCATTCACAATCACTAGAGATGTATGCATTTGTTACTATGACTTGCATTTAACAAACCTTGAGTGACTGTAAAAAAAACATCATATATTTTTTCAGGGCCTGATCCAGGAGATCAGTGAACTGAGGTTCAGAGTCACAGAGATGGAAAATGAAAGACTTCAGTATGAAAGGAAACTGAAATCGACAAAAGTAAGTGTTCAGATTGTCGTTACCCTTTGATTACATTATGTATTTTCAACTCGGCAGATGCCCTCATTTAATAAACCCTGCCAATAAATTTGAACCAGTAAATCTGCAAAGTGGAAACAAATGTTTTCCCCCTATAAGTCTATGGCCAAATAAGACACTAATTTTAGTGGGTTTTTTTTTTATCATAATAAAAGCTTAGATTTATAGAAAAAAATGAATACTCTCTCCTGTACTTCCTTTCAAAACTTCCTCTCAGATCTTGCCTTCCTCTCACTATTCTCTCTTCTCTTCTGTCAATTCCTTTGTTTTCCAATTCGTCTGTCCCTAGTCTCTAATGGCCAAACTGTCTAGCCTGAAAATCAAGGTGGGTCAGATGCAGTATGAAAAACAGAAGATGGAACACAAAATCCAGACACTAAAGGTTTGGTGTTCTCTGGGTACTTCTTTCCATCTTTCTTCAACTGCATTACAGCTTTTCATCCTTTTCTTTTCACAGCATCGGATACTTGTAAATAATTTTAATGAGAGTAAATAGTTCTGAATGCAATTATTGTGCATGAGGAGGAAAAACCACAAAAACATCTGTCTAATGTATAACAGACATTGGTTAGTTTAAGGGATCCCTAACTGTTGTACTAACACCAAGACAAAATCTGTTAATTAATAATACTGGACTGTTACTATAAAGACTGACATGGTAAAAGGGCACCCAGTCCAGTTTTCCTTGGAAATGTGAAGTCGTTCAAATTGCATGATTTGAAGAAATACAAGGTTTCTTGGGGTCCTTCTGTGATTGACTGCCAGCCCTTACCCTCTCACTGTCTCCTTGTGGTCAGGATGAGCTAGGGATGCTGAAGGAGCAGCTGGAAAATAAAGAAGTGGAGTTGAGGAGGTTGCGTGATGCGACGGGCTTCAGTGTTACCCCTGGGGAGAGGTCGGAGAAGGAGGAGAAAGGTAGGCTAGGGCTTTCAATAGTGGGACTATGAGAAATCTGCCAGAGCTCATGTTTGTGTTTCTAAATGAGACCAAGTTGGAAGAACTTTGACTTGTCTTCACTTATGGACCATCTTATTAGGAAATCAAGTGATTTTCTTATTAGATTGTACCATTCTTTCCTATTTCTTTTTACCCTGCAATAGAAGAGGACACTGCTTTGAATACTTTGTTTCTAAATTTGTTATATGAAAATACAAACCTAATTTAACCAAATGATTTATGGAGCATCAGCTGGTCTAGTCCAGTGGTGCCCAAATACCAGTAAGTTTTGTCAGTCACTCTTAATTGCTAATTTCACCAAATCTATAATTGCCATTTATTCAATTAACTTCAATGAAGCGAGTTCTGATCATTGAGGGCTACCTAACTTAATTTCACAAAGCACCTGCTTAATTGATCACATTGAAATGGTTCCAGGTGTTATGAAATGTATAATTTTACCTAATAAACCTGTTGGCTAAGGGTCCTCAAGGATTGGGTTTGGGCAGCACTGCTCTAGTCTGATTAAAAACCATTTCCTGTAGAAAAGTCAACCTGTCTGTCGTTTATTACTTAACTGTTCTGCATGTTGCTCATTATTCCACACAGATGACAATTTAAAAAAGAAGCTCGGAGTGAAACGTAAGGCTTTAGTTTTTTCTCCCCTTGTGTATCTTTCAGTCTGCTTCAATCACAGTTTGCATGCGATTGAGGTGCATTAGAACGTTGCTTATTTATAACTCTTGGGTGAGGTCAATTTGTTTGGTTTCCTCAGAATGTGAGCATTTGCAAGTAAATAATCCATGTAAAATTGAGGGAGTCTGTTTTGTGTTGAAGATCCTGCAGAATTTGGGTGGAACACCCACTGTGTTTTGGGAGTGTCAGTGCCGCTCTCCTCTCTTCTCTTCTAGAGGAACAGGAGATGGATTATTTCAATAAATCTTTTGTCTGCTGTACACATCCTGTCCTAGAGAGAGGCCAAATATAGCAACTCCTAAAAGCCAAAACATTAAGTTCTATGCACCATTCTAACACAATATTCTTTGCTCCAGTATTGATAACAAACACTTAACAATGTAGGTTTGGATATGAATATGTTTTAGGGTTTTGTGTGAAGAATATAATTCAGATTGTAATGGTGATCTGCATTTTATCTTATTTTTTGGGAGGGGGGTGCTGAGGGAGGGCGGTCACACACACTGAATGGAAAGCGGAAACCCTTGAGTGTTGTAAATGAAGCAATAGTGCCCTATTTTACAGCGGGTCCGTTTCAAGGCTGTTCCACGCTCTGTAGACTCTCGCTGGTCAGGCTGAATTTCCCGTTTGCTTCAGGATGTTTTTAGTATGGCTGCATATTCACAGGAGTCCCTCCAGAAATATGTTGCTTTTCAGAAATAATATTCACTAATCTTTATTTCCTTGTGCTCCAATACAGCATCCTCACCATTCATTTCCTCATTCTCAAACCGCAGAACCCTGTAGTTCTGCCAGGTAAAATTAAGTTGCAAGTAGTGTGTACGCTTCGCAAAAAATGGGTGTATGCTTTTTCTTGCTTGTTTTAGTTTCATATGTACTTTTGAAGGGTGTTTTTTGTGGTTGTAAGTTTGTCTTGCAGACATGAATAATGGACAGTGTGGCAACCATGGTTCTGTAGAATTTTAATTTAACTTTTTTCCTTTTACATTTATTTTGTTCATTGTTTATTACAATCTTTAACAATAACAGCATTCACAACTTTTTTAGAAATTGTTTGTTTTCCCCCCAGATTTCGAGGTGCAGAAAATGAAAAGGGCAGTTGAGTCTTTAATGGCTGCAAATGAAGAAAAAGTAGGAGCATTTTACATATTTAATGTTTTTGTAGTAGCAGACTAGCTCAAAGACTAAATCCTTACAGTGTGTGTCATGTATGGTACAGCTGTCATTTGTTTAATATTAAGCCTAAGAATACCAAACGTGTTTAGTTAATCTTGAGACCCTGACTTGGCATTGAAATCATGTTTGTAATTATTTTTTCTGCATCTCCACTTGTATTTAGACTTTCCCTCCCTTTTTACAGGACCGTAAGATCGAGGAACTCAGGCAGTCCCTGAACCGCTATAAGAAGGTTCAGGACATGGTTATGTCAGCCCAAGTTAAGAAAGGTAACCGCATTGACGGCAGTGTCGTCTTCGGAATCACACTCTTGTGGTTTTTACAGGAGAAGCCAACGGGTCATTTTAAATAAGCCAGACCGCTTCCTCAGGATATGTACTTGGTCATTCCTCTCCTCTCCTTTTGTTCTGCTATTCTCTTTCTCGGCCAGGAAGTGACCTAATATGATAGCCTCTCTGAACCCTTCAGTCAAACCTATGATTAGGCCGAGTTTCCTTGTTACTCTTGTCTATTTTGATAACTTTATCTTAATTTTTGTCCTGTTTTTCTGAGGGATATTTTCTGGCAAAATGTCACCGAATTCACTGAAAACTTGACATCGGGGAAATGGGGGAGCACATCATTAGATCGAGTTTATGACCATAGAGCTTAGCCTGCCCAGAAGCCCTGACCTATGTATTGAACTAGTTGTGGGCCTGCTGTCACAGTAATAGGAGATGGGATTTTCCATATGCTTCGTGGCATCATATCAGTTTATGAAGAGTTGTATGAATTGCTGTGCACTTAGACTTGAGCTTATGTTCTGGGACAGTGGAGTCTCTCTCTGTTGGAGTACATCTCCTGTATTCAAAGTTATATATTTAATAGCCATACAGTCAACTGATGTCAATGAATATTCACTTAGCCTAAAATTTAAACCACAATTCCCTTTGATTCTGTGCTTATGAAAGTGTGTATATATAAAACATTTTTCACTTCCTTTTTTGCAGACAAACTAAAGGATGGTGACAGTGATGAGAGCCAGAGTGACAGTTCCATGTCAGTGTCCACTGCCATTTCAGTGGTTCTCGAATCGGAAAAATCACCCTCACCTGTCGCAGACAACGAAGAGACACCGGGAATGAGGCAGGATGAGGTAATTCAACTTGTGTGCATGAGATTGTGCCAAGTTATACAAAGCTCATAACTTTTGTCATGCCAAGTGGTCTATAAGGTGTGCATCACAACATTTGGATTATATAACATGCATATCACTAAATTCATGTGGTTGTCGTTACTTTTAACCACAGGCTGCTGTATGTGGGGGAACTCTGACCCATCTTGGCTTTGCATTCTTAGCTCAAAATCTAGAGATCATATATTGGCAATCCCTGCTTATCCAGTGGGGAAAATGGTTTCCTTCAACAGAACTGAAACAAACCAGACATCTGATATAAATTCCCTCTCAGGCAATTTTGTTTTGTTTTTGGTAGTGTGAGCATTTTGCTTAATTAACCTTTTGATATGAACATATGTGAATGTCCCCTACTGGTTAATCCTGGCCTCTGCTAACAGCCAGACTCCTTTGCTGGTTGGGTGAACTGCAGCCTGTGTGTAGACCAAACACAACAATTTAGTTAGCCGTCATTAAAACATTTTTAAAGGTCTTAAATTGGAAAACTTTAACAGTAGTTTTGTTTTTCCTTATGTTTTTCTTTAGCTACCAAAATTACACACAAGCAGTCTCCAGGTGTGCATCCCATCTTCCTCATCAACCCCCAAGTCTTCCTGTGTTCAAGAGCACAATGTGAATCTGGAGTTCACTGAACTGGACAGGTCTGATACTCTCAGTGTCTGGGAAGTACTGTCTCCACATACTACTGGTGTCGCCATTTCATCAACATAACATGTCATTGTTTTGTTCCTTTCTTCCTACCCAGCAAAGCGTTGCCTCCAGAGTTATCAGAAATGCAAGAAACCCCTATATGTGACAGCCCTGTGTGAGTATCCATCCTGCAGTGAACCTTCCCCTAACTTCAAAAGTCCCTTTCCATCAGTACATTGTCTTCAAGCCAAACAATATCTTGACTCCATATCAGAGAGGAAGGGAGACATTTGTAAATATAGCTGTGTAGTGATGTGCTAATAGTGAACTCTATCTTGCAGAACTCCAAATGTCACGAAAGCAAGTAGTCTGGAAAATCTGAAGAGCAGTGAAACAGACAAGGTAGGTGATTTGTATTGTCATTTGTTAATACATTAATGCCTTGGTTAACAAATCCTCTGGGAATGATGCTCCTGTGTAACGAAGTTGGACACGAATGATTTTAATTTGTCGCAAATTAGAGTAAACCATTCCAAAGAGTAAAATTTAAATGATTGGCCGGTCCTATAAATGTAATCGTGTGGGGTTTGCAGACATTATCAGAAGCCAATCGGTAAAGAGGTTTTGCGATTCTCCCTTATCCTTGTCCAGTCAGGGCAGACTGGCAGAGCCCACAGTTTTCTCGTTGCTCAACATCCTCTTAATGGGACATTTATTGCATTGTATTATAGCTAGTGATAAAGTAAGTTTATTACCTCCATTATGTCCAAACGATCACCTAATGCTAGTTGGCAAAAAGTGCAGCATAAATCACTTTGGAATTTGATGGTGAAGTGACTAAGCAGCTAAGAGTGAAGGCGCTCTGGTCCAGCAATCTACCTCATGGCTATTGTATATTTTGTTTTCAGACACATTTTACATTTTTATTAGTGTTTCGTTATAGTTTCCTACTGTAACCCACCCAAACACACGCACACATTTCTGTGCCTTCTGTTATTTCTACCTCTAGTAAAAGTTTCTGATGATAAAGGACATCATGGAAAGCATGTTTTTTGTTAAACATAGTATCACTGTACAAGCCAAGCAAGTGACTTAAAATATTTTTGTCATTGTTGATGCAAAAAACATTTCTTAATTTTTCTATTGACATAAGTTGCATTTCTTTGTTTATATAGCAGACTGTCATTTCACCCATCCATCAGAAGCCAGCAGAGGTAATCCGTTTTGTGTTGCTTTTGGGGCCTTATAAAATAAAACACTAATTTCTGTACTATTTCATTCTTTTCTATTGTCTTTCTCATGTCTCCTTTTCTTCCTGCTGTCTTCCTTGCGGCTCTTCCTGCCTGTCTGTCTCTCCCTAGATGGCGGAGAACTTTTTCATTCTCCTTAAGGTTAGCATCTCCAGAAAAATGTGTTCATGTGAATTTGCCCTAAACAAGGAACACAGTGTGGAGCGTATCCTGTGAATCAGGAATACTTTTAAATGGTTTAAATTATTTTAAGATTGTGTGCATGTCTTCCCTCTGGGGCTTAAATATAGAGCTTATTGATGTGGACTGATCTTTACAGGGGGTCACATTTGGTTCCATTGTACTAATCTTCTGCTTGACTTGATAAGTCTAAATATAACCCCTCAACATTCATAACAATTCACTTGTTTTCACTTGTTTTGCAACTGTTTTTTATTTATTTGATTGATTGTAGCGATTGTATTAATGTAGTGCAATAGCTAAACCTCCATGATAAATGTATTATAGCATTGCATTCTGGGAAAGCAGTCTCAGAAAGCTGCTTACAGACCAGAGTGCATGCAGCGATCTATGTCCAGTGCAATTCTGACCTCTAGTGGTTGTGATGAAGGATGCATCTTGAGACTTTGAGATCCAAATAAAACCATTATCTTCATTCATTATATGCTTGACTACCTAGTTTTGTGATTTATCTAATCAATTTAGACATCAATTTCAAAGTCTGCCCTGAGTTGTCCTCTCATTGCATGCTTCTGCGGAGAGTGCAACTCGAACAAATGTTCCAAAAAGCAGTTTTCTGTCTTGAAGAACAAAGCCTATGAGGAGATCAGCAAGTTTGGCAGTCTTCCTCCCAAGTCTCCCAATTGCTCTGGCTCGGCGGACGATGAGAGTTTTGGAACGAGGAAGGCCAGGTCTTCATTCGGGCGAGGATTTTTCAAGATCAAAGGAAACAAAAGAACTGCAAGTGCTCCTAATCTAGGTGGGCATTTTACTTAACTTGATTTGCTGTGCTGGGAGAGTGTACTCTTATTTTGATTAACATAATCTAGGACTTAATTACTTCAAGAGCGCTTTGCAGGAACAGTGACTGCATTTAACATTACCTGCGATTAAAGCATTTCCTGTTTTGGCAGTTTTGTAAGTCATGCAGGACAAAATTCTGAAATGTTTTTGTGTTACGTAATTCCCTTTCAGTGTGTAGATGGTTTGGAAAGGATTGAGTTTTAAAATTGCATTAGTGTTTGAGAGAAAAGTTGTGTGAGTGGGGGTTGGGGGGCTGGTTTTGGGGGTATTTGTCTATTGTAATCTAGTTTGGATAATGATATATCTGCTGAAACAGAATCACCAATCCTTCAATGTAAGAAAAAAAAAAAAAAAATACAACAATGAGGATTCGGGGGTCATTCGATGTTCCTGCAAAGAAATCTCTTTGCCATAGTCGGCTATACAAGTTACACGGGGGTGGGGGGGGTTGCTGTATTGTGTAATTTGTGAGCTTTACCTTTGTTGTCCTACATATTATCCGCTGCCGCGCTGCGTGTTCATGTTGTTGGAATGTGAAGATCGCAGTCGGAGTGCAAGTGCCCCTACATTAGGTACAGTATGCTGCTGCATGGTGGTCTGCAGGAATGCCGTGTGCTGGATAAATCGAACAACTGGATTTTGTAACAGTGTCAGTGCGTGTGTGGTGAATCTGTCCACTGTATTCACAATGGTATTGGGCACAACTATTTTGGAATGAAATATCTATACATAGATTTATTTTGTTTCTTTCCACCCCTCAATCTCCATTTGGAATATTTGAATGGTCAAAGGAGCTGGTTTTGTTTTGCATGAAAACTTGATGCCAGATTAGCCTTTTCATTTCTTTCTCCCCCCCCACCCCCCTCACACTACCATTCAGTGTGGGATTAATTTACAAAACGAATTGCAATAGTGGCAGCCTGGTGTGGTGTGGTTTATTTGGGAAAGTAGATTTGGAAATGCTAAAGAAAGAGCGTTTGTGTGTGAGAGGATGGGCATTCATCTAGGGGAGTATGCATGTTCCCCAAACTCTCTAACCTCTTAGAAATCCAGTTGTTGTTTATCCATTACAAAAAGTCATCTGCAATGTACCTAACTGTAGTTCTTAGATCCAGCAGGGGCTGTCATGGGCAGTTAGTGATCTGCAGTAGCTTTCATTTTTAGACGGTCCTCGGTTGATCCCATTACTCCATTGCTGTCATTCCTTACCCTGGTGTCCCAACAAGCTAACAAGGTTTGAAACATCATGTCATTAACCATCCTAATACCTTATTCAGTTCTGGGTTTTAATTAATTCAACTACAACACAGCATGTTCATATGGTGGTGGTCAAAATGTGAATTATGACTGCTATACAACTGAGAGAAATAAATATATATTTACCCTTCTGTGCTTCTCATATCCAAACGGAAGAAACTAAATATATTAAGGTTTGGACCTCTTGCTTTTACTTTTCGGAGACAAAATCCAGCACTGAATGTTGCCATTGTAAAATACCTACTGAACACTGTGGGCTGAAGCTATTGGGATGCTTTGCTGAAGGGCCGTTGTCTGTTTGCAGCCGAGACTGAGAGAGAGGGCACAGACCACCTGGACCTGGCAGGTGTGCCGCGCAGGTCTGCGGAGACTGACAGCGTCCACACGTCCCCCGACTCCAAGAAGAAGGCCAGAGGCATCAAGAAGTTATTTGGGAGGTATGATTTTTTTTTTTCTTTTACACTTTATTCACAGTTGTCTGCTGACTTTTGAGCATCTGTTAGAACTCAGTGTGAAGTTCTGTATATCATGGATGTTTTTATATGCAAATATGGTAATCCTAACCACTGCAATTTTGGGGACTGAATTTTTCTAAAATGTGGTACTTTGTAATAGATTTTTCTGGATTTTAATAAGAACTCCTGGTGAGATATAAACCTTAATTTATCTTGTTTATTTGTTTTCAGGCTTAAGAGAAGTCAGTCAACCACTTTCAACCCCGATGAGATGTCGGAGGGAGAATTCAAAAGAGGCGGAGTGAGGGCCACAGCAGGGCCCAGACTGGGCTGGTCTAGAGACTTGCAGAACACTAGCAAGTGAGTATAGAGGGAGAGCTAGATTTCGGCTCTACACTGGAGAAAATTACTTAACACGATCCATTTTATAGGAATCACTATATAGTATTATTATACTTTTTCCAACAAGGGCTCATTTGAATTTGTTAAATAGAATTGGTCTTCTTGAGTGAGTTAGTCATAGTTAAGAAGAGTGGAATGTCTTCACAGAACTTCTAGTTCAATGTTTAATAGTCTCTTACGTTTACTGAAGATTGCTTTTTATGGTGAAATGTATAGAGACAGAGCATTAGAAATGAATGACATTAATAAAAAGCAAACCAGCAAGATGTACATGAAATAAGTTAGTCGGTTTGTATCCATAATTCAAAAATGGGGTGGGGGTGCAAAGGTAACAATCAGTCACAGGTGGACTTCCTTTATAACAGGATATAATCCAGGACATGTTTTTAATGTGAGCATCTGCTTAGTATTACAATCATGCATTTGGTATTTCACAGTAACAATTTACAGCATACTGAATTACTGCAATTGAGGAAATGTAGTGATAAGGCTGCAATAAGAAGTGGGTAATATAAATTTAACATTTCATAAGCTGGAAGTCAGGTTTCGGACAGTGTGAAAATGCAATGTAAATACCCAGTGGACTGTGTATTGTGGTACTTACAGTGAACTCGACACACCCTTCGCCAAGTGGACGAAGGACCAGGTGTGCAGCTGGCTGCAGGAGCAGGGGCTGGGTCTGCACGTCAACTCAGCCAAGCACTGGATCATGTCTGGCCAGACTTTACTGCAGGCGTCTCAGCAGGATCTGGAGAGGGTGAGTCCAGGCGTGCTTCAGGACTTTTATCACTTTGCTAAGGATGTTTGTTGACTTTTAGTCATTAATACGTTTTGAATGCTCTGTAAATTTAATTTTGTCCCTCATCTCAAGTTGAACCTATTGCTTGGTTTGCATTTGAGAGCTGAGGGACAGAAAAGTTTCAAATGTTCTTGTTTGTGTATGTCCAAATAATAAGCCGCTAAGTGGTGCCTGTGCTTCTCTGTAGGAGCTTGGGATTAAACACCCTCTGCACAGAAAGAAACTGCAGCTGGCTTTGCAGGCTCTAGGATCTGAGGAAGATGACAACAAAGGAAAGCTGGATTACAACTGGGTCACAAGTGAGCTGCAGCTTTAAAATCCAAATGATTGGAGATGTCAACCCATTTATCACATTGAAGTCTTCGAGAACGCTCTCATTCGAAGACTTCAGACCCTAATGCTAGCATAGTGTGTAGTGTATGAGGATGTCCTGGTGATGCCATCCCCCTCTGAGCTTGATAGTTGAACATGAGTCTTGAAAGCAGGAAACTTGAGGAATGGGGATTGGGCAGCCACAGGTTCTGCTCTGATGTAGTGTTTCACATCGAGGTCAGTTAATGCAATCTCTTTGTCTGTAGGGTGGCTGGACGATATTGGGTTACCCCAGTACAAGACTCAGTTTGACGAAGGCAGGGTAGATGGAAGGATGCTTCATTACATGACTGTGGTAAGCATGTTTTCATTAACATTAAACATCGGGCCTAGTTGTGAAGAATAGCAGTCTCCACTGTTAAGAACATAAGAACAACATAAAGTTTACAAACAAGAGGAGGCCATTCGACCCATCATGCTCGTTTTGGTGTCCATTAATTAAGTTAACCAAGGATACGATCCAGTCGATGATTTTCATGATTTTGCAGAATTGAATCCAGTCCCCACGTAGTCTCCTCTGTTCCAGGGTGAAAAGGTTCAGTTCCCTCAGTCTCTCAGTAGGACATTCCCTTCAAACCTGGAATAAGTCTGGTTGCTCTCCTCTGAACTGCCTCTAGAGCAGCGATATCCTTCTTGAAGTGTGGAGCTACACAGTATTCCAGATGAGCTCTAACTAGGGCATTGTACAGTCTTAACATTACTTCACTTGTTTTAAATTGTACACTTTTGACAATATACCCTAACATTCTGTTGACTCTGACCGAGCCCAAAAATAAACAACTTTGTATTTGTTCCCCACTATAATGTGTGTAATGTTCTTTGTTCATTTTGCTTTTCAGGATGATTTGTTGTCCCTGAAAGTAGGAAGTGTCCTTCATCATCTGAGTATTAAAAGAGCCATTCAGGTCCTGCGGATTAACAACTACGAACCCAACTGTTTGCGTAGGCGGCCTTCAGACGAGGTAGGATTGTGCAGGGCACCGCTCCACTGCAGATCGGTTTGAGATTATTTGTCTGGTCCTGCTTCTCTCCTGTTACCAAGATAGTGTGATGATGGACCAAATTAGTGTTGATTTAAAAGGTATAAAGAAAGTGATACTTCAGGATCTGTTTTGCTTTGAAGTCAAAAGTATTGAGGAAAAACTATTTTTTTACATCAGATGCAACATTGAAAGTAGTTTTTTGTTGATGTTTTTGATGTTATCTGTAAGGAAAATTTGAGTGGTGGTGTAGTAAATATTATTGAAGCATGGTACTCCTTTCTGATGAGTAACAGAGAGGGGCGGGGGGGGGTGAAAAGCCAGTGTTTCAGAATCTGCCTAATGTCTCTTCACAGCATGAGCAGTTATAAAGTGGATGATAGTGTCAGAAAGATATTATATAAAGCGCTTTGTTTTTCACACTTCTAAAGCAACAGAATGGTTTGTGTTTTATCCAGAACAACATCACTCCTGCGGAGATTTCACAGTGGACCAATCACAGAGTGATGGAATGGCTGCGGTCTGTGGATCTGGCCGAGTACGCCCCCAATCTGAGAGGGAGTGGTGTCCATGGGGGACTCATGGTACAGAACAAACACTACAAAATAAATCTTGAAGTTACTATAGAAACTAAAGTCCATAACCATATGATGTCTACAATTTTTCATACGTTTCACTTTCTTCCCGAGAAACCAAATCTTGCATACATCTCCGTTTCCCCGACTCCCAGGTTTTGGAGCCGCGCTTCAACGTGGAGACGATGGCTCTGCTGCTGAACATCCCTCCGAACAAGACCCTCCTGAGGAGACACCTGGCCACACACTTCAACCTGCTCATAGGCTTGGAGGCCCAGCAGCAGAAACAAGAGTCGGTGGAGTCACCTGACTACAACCTGCTCACGGCCACAGCCAAAGTCAAGGTATGAATGGGGGAGTGCAGTAGTTCACTTTTCAATGCTAATAGCAGTGATGATCCCTAATTCCCAGGGACCAGACTCACTCTTAATGCAGTGAACATCACTACTCCTCCTTGCTATCTGTTCATGTGCGATAAGTGTCAAGGGAATGCCAGACTGAGATCCTGTGTTCTCTGCATTGACCTTTAGCCTAGAAAACTGCCTTTCGGGAGCTTTGGAAGTCTGCGGAAGAAGAGACAGGAGGAGAACGAGGAGTATGTGTGCCCCATGGATGTGGCAATGCCCAAGGGAAGCAGTTTTCAGAAGAACTACAAGCGCGGAGTGGATATCCGGTTGTACGATGAAGACCTTGACCGTCTGGAACAGGTAACGACTCATAATTTACTACCTTTATTTTTAATTGATTTAAGTAAAATTTTCCACATACAGTTGGGGTTTTGAAATTATTATTTTGCAAAGGCATCTTTGAAGAAGTGGAAAATTTGTTCAGTTTCATGAGCTTTCGATTTTTACTTACTTTGTCAATCTCCCTCTCATTATATTGTAATACTTCCATGGGTGTTTAAGAACCTTGAATTACTCTTTTTCAGATTTGTAAAAGTTTTGAATAATTTAATTTCCAGATGGAGGACTCTGAGGGAACTGTACGGCAAATTGGAGCATTTTCAGAGGGCATCAACAACTTGACTGTAAGATGTTATTTCATTTTAATTTTTAACCAGAATTGGATTGTTAAACAGGGACTCAAAATTGGATGATATGACTAAATACATGTTACCTGTCTTGGTTTAAGCTATATAAACCATACAACAGGCATATTTTTTCATTAACTACCAACTGGTCTGAATAAACCATTAAATTGGTGACAATTCTTGCAGTGATGGGTGTCTTAACATGTATTTGCTGGGCTTTGCAGAGCATGCTGAAAGAAGACGAATTCTTCAAAGAACTTTCGACTTGTTCCCCCAGCGCCAGTGTTACAGACGAGGACTCAAATGTGTGACAGTGTGTGATGTCATGAGAACAGATGGCTGTGAATTAAACTGTGCCAATCATAACTGCTAATGAGAATGGTGCCACCTGTATATTATGTAAAGAGAAAAAAATGCCATGGGTGGTCTTTGATATGACATGCATTTTAAATGAAATAATTTAATACTCTATCACTGCATATTTAATCGCACTATACATTCACTTTTAAAAAATAACCGCAAAAAAGAGAAATTGCCAAATCTCCAGAGATCTTAAGGAGGGAAAAGTGTGTTAAATGGTAAAGATCAGTTCTCAGCACTACCTTAACTGTACTTTAGCAGCCTGAAGATCCATATCTACTAATGGAAACAGTTTGATATTTCAAGATCAGTAACATTTTGTTTTTAATTGTAGAAAGATCCTAGCTTGCCTACCAGCTGGTTACTGGAAAATATGGACTTTTATACTGTCTGGGATTATTTGTTTATTTATGTAATCACGTGAAGTAATACTGTGTTTTTTGTTTTTTTAAATAACAAAATACTCGTCACTGCACAGTTTTATGTGATGGTAAGCCAAAACCACAGCATGGCATGTTTTTTTTTAATTGCAAAAAAACAAACATTAGTGCTTCAGTTACATTAATATCCACTTCCTAGTGTACAAAATCACAAACTTAATTTTTTCCACCGAAAAAGGGACAATTAGTTAATTGTGTGATTAACTAGTCATTGACATCTAGCCAACTCCGCTGTAAACCTATTAAATTAAATAACCAGCAACAGCCATAGTTATATATTCAAAGTGAATTTAATTGTTGGCCCTTTTGGTGTATCCCTGTTTAACAAACCACACTGCCAAGCCTATCATATCCACCATAAAAAGACCGAACTGACGCCAAAGCACAATAGTTACAGTACCAATTTAAGCTACAATTGTTTGGAATATCTTTAAGGGAAAAGTTGTGTGTAAACAACGGTCTTAAGTGGCATGTATTTGAAATAAATTGGTGAGGGTTTTCAGATCATTTAATCAGCCAGCCATGACCTGAAACTCTGCAAATACATATCCGTACCTCTTAAGTGTCTTATGTTTGCATGTATTTATATCAGAAGACTGTTTCAGCACAAATACATAGCCATTTTTTTTCCTTGTACGTTTAGTGTTTTTTTGTATGTTATTTATGCTTTTGTCTTTTTTTGCCACGGCTTTTGTGTAGATAAATGCTTAGAAAGACGGAACTTCTCATGAAATAAGTCCCATTTATTTATTGTTACCTTTCTAATTTTCCTAGACTGGGGAGGAAAATTGTAATAAACACTGGCTTCGGTTTGTTTCATTATTTGATAAGTGGTCAGCAGAGCCCTACATGTTACCCTTCACAAGTGCTGTAAGATGCATTCAAATGATGCTGCATTGTTTCCAGAGGTCTGTTTTACTCTACTTTTAATCAGTGTTAGTTGCAACCAATGAAACATAAATGTATTAATTTTCTTAAACCTGTATAATAGATACTTCAGTATGTATATTACATTTCTTGTTGAACTTTCTACAGATGTTCTGTCTTTCTGAATGTTTTTAAACAAAGTTAAAGCAATACAAGTATGCTATGAAGCAGTGATATTGTTATGCAACCCTGGCTATCCAAGATATTATTAGTCAAATTTGTATGTGTACTTTCCATGTTTTTATCCATTTTAATAAGTCAATAAACACATTTCAATTAATCTTCCCTTTTCAAGTTCTCTTCCTGCCTTGGGTCTCATTGATTGGATTCCTGAGGGAAATATCAAGAACTGGGATTGGGAGCACACAAATGGTTCACTGTGTGCTAGCTGCCTGGCATTCCTTGGTAAATAGATGGGAAATATTTTGGGTTCATAGTGCCACCTTTTGGCAAATACAGATAGTAAGCACTACAAGATGGCTCCTGGCAGAACCAATTGTTTTGGCTGAATGTTTCAGTATAAAGTTAAAAACAAAACAAAAAAGTGTATGAATTATAATAGGCAGATTTGTATTTGTATTTATGTATAATAACCTGTTTTGAGTTGTTGAATACAGGGCTTTTTTAAGGGTGATATAAAGTAGAAAAAATGGTTTCTTGCCAACTACTACAATTTTAATCTGAAATACAAATAGTGTATTTGAAATACACTATTGTTTAACCTCCGTCTGACTTCAGAAAGGATGGCATGGGGTTGTTAAATGAAGAAAAAAAACACATGGTTAACCACATCTGTGATTCACCTTTGGACAAACATTGCCTGCCTGGCTTCACAGAAAAGCTGCGTGAAAGCCAATAGTGACCGGAATAGAGAAGCCACACCCTGAAGCTTAAAGGGGACGAATCCAGTGTCCGTGTTCACTTGAAGCTGCACAAATACACCCCTCACACTCGGGCTCAAATCAAATTCAAATCCAGATGAGCTTTAGCAGCATGACCAGCTCTTTGTCTTTCTTTTCAAAAGCCTGCTACAAAGGCACCTGGGTGAGCCTTTTCAGGCAGAGAGTGCTGGACATATAAGTGGAATAGTTCAGTTGGAATCTGGAAAGTAGACATCATGATTTGACGTGAAACAATGGGACAGGTAAAGTCTCAGGAGCCCGTGCAGGATTCCAAGCCGGACGTTTTGTGGGATGTCTTCTGCCAAGGCGTGGTGCATGCATCTCAGAGGCTCAAGGAATACCTCGGCTTCGAAGACCCTCAGAACAAGCTGCAGCCCAGCACCGAGACACTGAACGAGGTCTTCTTGGTCAACTTCATCTCCTACTGTGTGGAGAAAGGTGTGGAAGAACACATCACCACCAGCACCATGACCAGGCAGCAGCGCCTCCTGTTTGGCGTGGACTGGGTCTGGACCATCCTCGGACCAGACAAGAATGTGAAGATCCAGTTCCCGGTACAGACTGCTCAGATGTCCGATCAGGCTGTGAGGAGAGAGATGCAGGATCTGGAGAAGACATGTGAGGATGTGGGGGAGCTTGCCAGGGCTGATTCTCAGTTTAGAAAAAAGAGCAACTATGAGAAACTGGATGAGTTTTGCTCCCTGGTGGGAAAGGACTGCGTGGGCATGTTCATTGTGTTCGGAGTGCCGGGGAAGACTAGGGAGATCAGAGGGGCGCTGCTGGAGAGTGTGAAAAGCAGGAAGGGTAAGAATGGTCTCAGAGGAGACCTCAAGGTGAAGGATTTCTTTCAGACGACTGACACTTTCGTCTCCACCAGGGAGATGCTGGAATGCTGCTCTAAGAACAATGGTGTTAGGGATCTGAGCAACTCTTACATCAATTTTCTCTAGTTAAACTAATTTCTAAGTTACACTATATAGAAATATGTATTCTATATGTATGGTATGATCTACAAAAAGTAAAAAATGGTTAATAGGGTATGAAAAAGTGAGATTTTGAAAACCTGTCAACTATTAACATGATTTGAAAGTCAAACTAGCATACATTTGCCCAGTTTGCTTTTGATTTGTTTAATATTTAGATTGTGAATCGCAATTGACAATTTGTCATCTCCTGCAAGAGGTGTTTTGCAGTAATGATCATGGAAAGTGTTGTCGGATGCACTTCAGACTGAGCAGAACCTTCAGGTTGTACAATTGTGCTTATCTCTAATTTGAAACACAGTCCCTTTAATTAAAACCTGCTGAATGAGCATGAAGTCTTAATACCTGAATATTTGATTCTCATTTAACTTTTTTTAATTTGCTGTCTGGGTACATTCCTTATAGCTTTGGAGTTGCTGCAGCTTCAATGACCACTTGTGATTCTTTCAATATTAGTTACAGTTTTTAAAGAACCCCAATTCTTGTCAAGGGGTCTGTGGTGAGATTGAAGCTGCATTTCAGCTGAGCCCTCTTTCTTCAGAAATAGGTGAAAGGAGGAAGACAAGAGCATGAAGGATGTCCTCCCTTATCTCACATTTATAAAAACAAAATAAAAACATAACTGTAGGGAAAAAACATTGATCAACAGGGTTGGGGAACAAAAGTGTCTTAGTTGCCTGTGGTGACCCAGTGTGTGCTAGCCTCCCCCTGTGAAATTAATTAAAACTAAAAAGAGATTTTCAATTATTCTTAAGTGGTGGCCTTTGAACATACATACATACATACATTACTTGATCAAATGTTACAGTATATATAGTCTGTGGAGCAGTTTATATATAGTGTGTGTTGTAGCTCATAATAGCTGTTACTGCATACAGGACAAACATGGGTGTGGTGTTTACTAAAAAGGTGGAGAACCATGGCATTAGATATCTCACACACTGAGCTTACCGAGCATTTTACAAATCGTGCTCAAAAAATGCATATTCTTAAACACAACTTAGAAATGAAGATAAGGTATAATGTCTCTTGCTGCTAAAGCTGGAAATAAAATGCGACAAACTGTTGCATCCTCCATTTATTTGGACCATAATTCACAGGTCAAGCACAAATATACTTTATAATACATTGGTATTTTTTTTTTAGAAGCCAACATTTGCAAGACATTTAATATAAAAAGCATGTGGAAACTAGCTGTGGCAAAAGTTTTAAATTCTTTTTTAAACACAGACTTACACAGTGCAGTGTTATTTTAGTGTGGATTAATTAAGAAGGAATTTCAGACAGGATTATTGAGAACATTTGGAAAACAAAATATAAGCAGCACTATTCAACATACCAGAACTTTTTGGTTAGTACTTATAGTTCCAAAGCTGTACATCAATATATTTTAACAGATCTCAAACAGCAGAATGTATTATTATATGGTACACTTAAACACTTGGACACAATCTGTGTTTATCAAGTAGTGGTATACTATTCTAGGAAGCAAGGAAAAGCTTAAAACTTAATTTACAGAACCAGTACATGACTTGTATGAAACATCCATGGCATCTATGTAGGGGGAGTTGATGAATTGTGGTTTGCAAATCATATGCAAATGTAGGTACTAGCCAATAATGCAAATATTTGAATCCAAAAGAAAAAGGCTCATGCAAATACCAAACAGCACAAATCAAATTGATGCCTGCACTACTTAGTGAAGACATTATCTGCGATTATATTCCTATTACAGAGGACATACAGCTAGCGGAACATCAGCCAGACCGGGCACTTGGCATGATATTAATTTAAAGAATAACAAGACTAACTCAGCTCACTCCACTTTCATCCAAAACAAGGCACTTGACTGTTTTAACACAGCTATGAGAAGATATATAGAGCTGCTTTGTAAAACAAAAGGCCTTTGAATCACACGGAGGAGAGAGTGCCTACAGTCACTCATACCTGTCTGAAATAAAACTGGTCCCCACTGGTTTAAATCAATCACACTTTTATTGCACTGATCCATCACCAGTAAGGGAACAGTTTCTGTGTAACAAAATGTTTGTCATCCAGTTTGTAAAATTTACATCTGACAACATGGAACACACACAGTGGGTATGGATCAAGCAGGTGGATATTTGCCAGCTGTAAAATTAAGGCAACTAGGATTGTCACCGTACATCATTTAAGTGCTTAGGTATTTACAGCTAGAGCTGTGTCAAAATAACAGAAGGCACAAATACCCATATTCAACACTTGCAGCATTAACAAACATGCATATTGAAAATACATGGCATAGGTTCCTCTCTAGCCTTGTTTTAATGGCAGTTGAAGCTCACAGGCAGATGACATCTGCTAAAAGATCCTGCATGTTGGAAACATTTTGCATAAACAAGCTGTGCCATAGCTTTCATTCTTTAGGACTTGTAGAAGTATACATTGCTATTTAGGCGACCAACCCTTTTCATGTAAACATCAGTGAAATACCACCACCAAGTGCTCAATGTGTATATCTGTTTTTCCACTTTGTCTCTAGCCTGGCAGTAGCAGATTTCTGAACTTGGCCCTTCATTTTGACAACAGAACTGCATAGGCATAGCAGACCATAAGTATAGCATTTGCCACAGAAAAATAATGAAGAATAGCATTTATACTGGTAGAGAAATCAGCAAAATACCATGCATCTCAGTTATATACATGTACTTTTAGATAATTTTACTATAGATTAGTCTGTAACACAAACAAAAAGCAACAGTAAATGTTTTGCAATGTACAACTTTGGGGTGCCTTCTTACTGGTCAATACAGGTTTACTGATGTAAAACTTTTTTAATGGATTTTTTTATTGTGATGTTGATGTGTGATTGTATGGCCAAGGGAAGGTTGTGGTTAGTCTAAAGACTACCCACCAGCTATGGTAGCTGACACACAAGCATAAGTTAGGTAATAAAAATAAAAACTAAAAACATTGGTCCGGACAATTAATTATTCCCTTCATGTAAAGAATGGTTCCGTCCAATACATTTTGATCAACATTATTTTTTTCCAAAATTTACAACAACAAACAATCATCAGCAATTAATTGCTACGATGGAATTAATGCCGATACCTGGAACTGTTAGGTTTTCAGATCAACTCTAATGAGGCAACGGCATTCTGAAGTGAACTCTAAATACATTATTCATTTTTTGCTTCTAAAGTTGAACTACTGATTTAACAACCAACTGTGTGAAAGTCATGGAGGAGCAATATTTCCTGGCTATCGGTAGCCAAATACACTAGAACTAGAACCCCCTGCTTCCATTAATTTTGCTACTTAAAACGTGAATCTCCTGCCGTTGGCGTGGCCTACTTTATCCAGATTAGGGTTGCAGGCAAACTGGATCATGGGAGGAGGTCCACACATCAGGATGAGAGTGTCCTCCCCAGGGGCTGGCAAGTGGCTTTTAATCATGTCCTCGCTGATAAACCCTTGGCTGTATTCCCAGCCTGAAACAAAACAATTGTGCATTTACTACAGACAACTGGACAAACTGGGATCATTGTCCTCCTCAGATTTATGTGACCATGTAATCTCCTTTAAACTTTGCATCTCCAATACTTCAAAACATTAATTAGATCAACCCCAGAAAACTCAACTCTATAATGGAAGAGCCTATTTATAATCTCAACCAAGTAATTATTTGGGAATACAGGAATTTTTTTAAACTGACACTGAAGTTTACACCAAAAGCTTAACTCGTGCATGTACTGAAAACAAAATCCCATTTGCTGCTGCTTCTAGCCACGATAGGGTAACCCCGCCAGCAGTCCATGCTTTGCTGTAGTTGTGGTCTTACCTTCCGGAGCCTTGTCCAGGGTGAACCACAGCTTGAAGCGATCAGGGTGGTTAACCTGGAGTTCCTCCAGCTCTGGGCGCAGTAAAATGTCCTTCTCAGTCTGGAGGGGAAAAGACATTGTCAGTAAAGAAAAAGGTCTTTGAATGAATCCTTTAATACCAATACCTTTACTTACCAATCTACTGGGAAACCAGAAATCCCCGTCAAGAGCTCACTCACCTGGTTTGCAAACAACAAGGAGCAGACGGTCTTATCCTTCGGATCCTTCATGATTGCCCGGATAATCTGCAGCATGGGTGTAATCCCTGAAACAAAAAGAAAGTACACCACATACTGTACATCAGGTAAGTTTTCTTCAGAATGATTCACTAATCTCTTAGGAATAGCTTATGATCCGAGAACTACTTTGTGTGCCAGTCAAAGAAACAGGGGGTGATAACGAGCAATGCTATCTTACATGAAAACAAATTGTGCCTTCCTAAAGTATGATCCTTAAGAAAAATATTTCACTATATATGGATTCATATACTGCAAATAAAACTGCTGAATTGTTTTGCTAGTGACTCCACTGTTGCCAAATCAGCTATACACAGACATTAGCTAAGAGTGTCTACAAATAGAAAAGAGAAAGTTGAAATAATGAATAGGGATTGAGTAAACATATGTAAGCAAAGAATCCAGGTGATGTAATACTCACCAGTCCCACCAGCTATCATTCCTAGCTGTTTCGCAATCTTGATCTCTGGCTCGGATTTCTTGTCAGGCCGAATGGCAAATGTTCCTGGGGTAACAGTCATTTAGGACATTTAATATGCATGAGTATTCACAATAAACCTTTGACTGCACCTCTCGGAGAACAGATGCTTTGTTCACATCACCTATAAAATGGTAAATTCAACATAAACCGATTATGAAAATAATCTTCTTTGCTAAAAAAGCTTTTTTACATCTTAGAATACATGGCATAAGCACACATTAATGCACAGCATGTATGCACATTACCATTCCATTACATATATCCCATATTCATTCATGTTCAGGTAAACATGCAAAACTGTAAAGCTATGTGAATGAACAACTATTTAGTAAGCTATTTAATAAGTAGACCATACAAGTCATTTTCAGTATCAAACTGTGACAAAGCTGAATTTGAGAGATTAGTCTTTACCTACCAAAATCCATTAGCAAGAACGACACTTCTAAAAACACAAGATTGCAGATGGAAAATCTAGTCAAAAATCTAGTGACAGATTTCTTCAACAATTTATAGCATGCAGCTATCATTTGAACATGTCAACCAGGGTTTAGATGCTAAGAAATGTGTGGTTTCTTTGTGTGGTATTTTTTTTTATCAGTCAGAAGGCTTCCGTCTTTCTAGTCTCCACTCAACTGTAAATTATTATGTTCTGCAAATACAATGTCGTACTAAAAGCTGTTGTATGTTGAACTATCACTAGACTGCCAGACAATGTATACAAAAACAAGGCCCTGCATAATCTGTTGAATTTTGTCCAGAAAAATAAAAAAACAAAAACAAAACAAAACAAAAAAAAACATCTCACTCCATATCAAATTAGAGTTCTGCTTTTTGTAGAGAAAGACACACAAGAGATGCATAGCATAGACCAGGGGTTTTAAAACCGGTCCTGGAGTACCCCCTGCTCTGCTGGTTTTCGTTCAAACCTAGGTCTTAAATACTTAATTGAATGGTATATTGCTTTGTTAGGGCAATTAAGGATTCAATTAAGCAATTAAGAATCAGCAGGGCAGGGGGTACTCCAGGACCGGTTTGAAAACCACTGGCATAGACGAACATATTTAGGCATTTTCAAATACAGCGAGTCAAAAGCTAATAATTAATCATACAATATTGAGTCTGCAGTAGAATTTACAAAATATATTTAACTTTTAATCTTTGTTACCATTATAAAAAAATTATAATTTCCATTGCAATAGGAACACTTTTAACTAATTGGATTTGCATCAGTTTATTACAGTGATGCTAAAAGACATGGTGTGGTACAAAGACTTGTCTGCTTTAACAATGCTGAACATTTTGCCTACTATGCCCCTCACCTTTTCCTTTGTACACAAGCAGTCCGCTTGGGCCTCTGAAGTCAATAGTGTCACCAGTTCGGAGGCTTTCCATGTACTGAGACATCTTCCCTCCCTCGGGGAACTTGGGGTTGACATTTTTGTAATAAATCTATGGCAGAACAAAATCCACATGTTGAAACTATGACAAGTATGTATTGTTGCACAAATGTACTTAAAAAAAATATAAAGAAATGCACCAACAAAACAAAGTGAATCATTCGAATTCTACAAAAAGGAAATGCACTATATACAAGTCTGACATCAAATGTCTATCTTAGGTCTTGATCTCTTTTTACATCTCAGCACACAAACATGCTGAATGTAAAAATGTACTTCTCCAACCAGACAGCCTACAACTTTTGATATTGTATTCCTGAATTAAATCCATATTTATAATTAAATCATAATGTTGCAAATTTACAAAATGGTTCAAGGTGTTATGATTAATCTTTAACATATCTGAGTGATAAAGACAAAATGAAATACCATGTAAAACAATGCGGTCTATAACAATTGCAATACCACAATGAGGTAAAGGCAAATGAGAACAATTCCTGCATATATTAGTGTGCACTTCAATTATAATACTGTTACAGGTGGTTTCACAGGCCTGGATTAACAACACCTGGGAACCCTACCTAGAATAACATCAGGTAGTCCACCACTAGTGCTAATCTGAGTCTGTGAAACCAGCCCTTCATCTGTACAAGTTAGTCCTTACCTTCACCACCAGGTCTACAAAACCTTTGTCATCATCACTGGACACTGGTGTGTATGGCCTCACTACGAGACTCCCATCGATCCTGGCAGACAGGTAAATGTGCTGCCCTGAAACAAGCACATCCCCATTAGATCACAGAGAGCTCAGCAATCCCTGGATAACACATACAACACAGCAGAAAAACAGATTTCCAAATTCTTAAAAAATATATTTATTTCACAACTAATGCCTTTTGTGTTGTATTCTTTAATTATTAATCCAAATATCGCTTGGAATCTTCACTTTGATGCTTCCACTGCAGCTAAAGTGTCATTTTTGCAACTTTAGAGCTCCATGAACAACATTCAAACAAGAGGTTAGATATTATCGATCTAAACATGTTAGTACTCCATCTCATGGCTTTCATTCCCATTCCCATGAACTCAACATCATTCCAGCTGTACACCAGAAGCTTAACTTACCAATAGGAAGCCCTAGTACATGTTCCGCAGATGGCAATTCAAAGCGGAACTTCCTGGTGTCGTGACTTATAATCTAGAATTAACAAAGCAAATGACATCACAGCAGATTATAGCAGTGGGGGTCCAAATGTTAAATTGGGTCAGATCAGATCAGATCTCAGTTAAGGGGTTAAGAAAGGGCATCCAAAAACTAAGAAATACAATACCCATGGTGTCATAATCTTTTTTAACTGCAAGATTGGCTAAATTATCTAAATTATCACATACTTCAAAATGGTATGAGCAGCTGTTTGGTCCAGATTATATTATCCTGAAACCTTTCAATAAAAATATCCAATTCCTACTGCAATTAGCTTCCCTATCAATTAACTGTGTAGGGGAAGCACAAACAATTAACTTACTTCTTTGTCTACCAGCCGTAAGGTGTACTTGATATTGGGGTCCTCGAGGGTTATGGCTGGTCGCTTTTTAAAGAAAAGGCTTAAGATGAAGTCACGAATGGCAGCCAAACTGTTGTGAATTAACTGATGAAGAGAGAAACATAAAAAGTGAGGAAGCACATTTCAGGAAAGTGAACAGCATTGCATTATTCTGTCTATCAGATGCAGGGAAATTATACATTTTAAAAGATGTCTTTCTGAGGACACAGACTCACTGGCTTTGTTTATGCCACCCATAACAAGGTGCACATTCAGTTACTATCTTAATAGAATAAAATGCATAAATACTCGAGACAGGCATCTACAAATGCATTGCATCCTACTGCTGCCTGGGGATTTATTGTGCTAGATTTGTCGTTTCAGCAAGGATATACAGAACTCTGAATAGCTGCGTATGAGTCCTGTCACTGTTGGCGTTCTGTAACGTAGATGTCAGCAGTTCTGCGCAGATCTGCAGAATCCCACCGATCCCATTGGCGGAGAAGCGCAGAGCTGAGGACATCTGCGCCAAACGGATGCGAACATTATTTATACCACACCTTATGTCCGGCTGCAACGCTAGGTGCAACGCAGATTTGGGTCCCCGTGTCATTTTCTCTAATCTAGCATTGAGATCTAGAAGCTACGTTAATTCACAAACAATTTAACTTCATAAAACGGAACATGTACCTCAACCAAGAATGGCTTTGGATACACCCGTGCAACGCATCAGCCAATACATAACATGACAGCAGTGCATTTGCTTAACAACAGTCTTATTTCAATTATAAATATTGTTGTAAGAAAATATAAATGTCGAATACTCACCCTAATAATAAATGACATTTTGAATTTCCTCACTTCACACAACGGGGCCGAGGTCAGGGTTTAAACAAAACAAAACCAACAAAAAACACCCCAAGACACAACGATAAAGTTATCTTATTAAGTTCTCCATAAAATCACACCCACATCATGGCTCTCCTTCCTGCTGGCTTGAGCTGTCGCGTTCTTTTAGCGCAGAATTTCCGCCGTTCTGCGCAGATCTGCAGAAACTCAGCGATCCCATTGGTGGAGCCGCGCAAATCCGCGGAGAACTGCAGAGATCTGCTCAACACAGCGACCAGTGCGAGAAAACCACAAGGACCTCCCCCTAGTGTAACAGCCAATCTTGCTTTTCCAAAACGACAACTTGGCGCGGGTAGGAGGAACCAACTTAAACTTCAAAGGCACCGAAGTTGGTACTGGTTTTGGGGTTGGCTAAAGCGTATGCCAATCAAAGTTAATTGTCAACTGTAGTGGTAAGAGGCTAAACGGAGATAAAGGTATCGCATTTGTCTTTATAGGTGAGATAAATTGACAAGAGCACAATGGCACGAGGGTAAGGCAGATATTATTTCACGATTTATTGGAAGGCTTTATGTGTTTACTAAGGCATTTGATTTTGCTTATCTTTATGTGTTTTTGTAAGGGACTTTTCCGGGACTTTGTAGAGGTGTTTGATATATTGTAGTAAGTAGACTTTGTGGTGACGTATCACATGAGTTGGGGAGCACAGGTACTTAACATTTTAATTAGGTATACTAGGTCTGATAACAAAAACCTCAATGCAAATAACATGCAAAAATAAACAAATAAATACTTTCGGGGATTTATTGTAATAGATTTCACGGTGTTATGTTAAATTGGCTCGATTATTACTCGAATAAATCCGAAGTAGGTAGTCTGCAACTTTTTTTTTTCCTGTGAGTGTACATTACACTTTTAAATAAACTTTATTGTAAGCTTTATTGTGTTTACGAATGTATCAGTAATTTGAAACGCGTGGAAGTATATGAAAGTTACTCACTTTAAATCCCTACTGTGTATATCCTTATTTTGTTTTGCTTTCAAACGTAATTTGTCGTGTAGGGAAAATATGAATATGAATGTATGGATTGGAGTTCTTCGTTATTATAATTCCCATTCCGCCGCAAGCAATATGGTAGATGCAGAAGTGCCCCACCCTTTTAACTGTGCAGAACATGTGTTTTGTGAATCAAATATTGTTTTAGAATGATGTATGCATTAGATTTGTTATTACAAAAAATGCATAAACGGACAAGCCTTTTAATAAGTGTTTACTCAATGTAACCACGTGAAATTTATGGGGAAACAGATGGCTTTCATTTGACATAATTTCCATTTGTGAAACACATGACCTTGAGTGGGCAGTGTGTGATCTCTCGGCAAGATGAGTTTTGCATAAACTTACCAAACTAGTTAATTGCTTGGATTTAGTCTGATACATTAAAGTAGGTTCAATGAAGGAACATGTACACAAACACACTGATTAGTCAATACAATTATTCAACACAACCATATTGAGACTCAGACAGACAGCTCTCCCAGATGTTAAGGTTTCACAATCTGAAGTATCTACGGCTACATGCTTCTGTGGTTTCCTGTGTTTGCCACTCTCATGACTGCATTTTAATTTAATGTCACGCACTTCCTTTAAAAAAAATGTTTTTATACATCAAAAGAAAGAGAGAGGGCATTTGGAGCCTAATGTCATTATTTTGTCTGATTTATCTGTGTCACTTTTGAATATGTAGACAGATGCAAAGTGAATGATGGTGGTGGTGGGTGGTTATGAAAAAGAGCCCAAAAGGATATTGAGATGTTTGTGTTCCAGATCCTCTCATTATGGGCTGAAAAGTCCAGTGCTTCTGGGTTGTGTTTCAGGGAGAACGTGCATATTTGCTGGGACTTGGAAGACAGCTGCCTTTAATGTCACAGAGATTACTGTTGTTTCATTAGAGACCAAACAGAACATGTATTTTCTAAAACCCCAGGCCACTGTTTTGAAAACTGAACTCTCTTCATCTCTCTACACAAGTTCCCAGCAATAAAGGGAGTGATTCCCACAAAACAATCTGTGCTAAAAAAAGGGGCAAATTAAAATCTAATTAAAACATAAAAATAAAACAAAGCTGTCTGACTAATAATAACCCTCTCAATGTATTATTTTATTTATTTTTTTCTCTTGTAAATTCACAAAAACATTGCAGGGACAATGTTAACCAAGAGCTGTCGAAGATACTTAATGAGTTGTGGCAAGTGGATGAGAACAGGCTGAAGCCAGGGAAAGATTACATCATCTCTCTGCAGGTGTGTACTTTTTTCTTGAATAGCCACCCACAGAGTGATTGCTCAAACTCTTTGTAGCTTTTAAAGCAGAGTTAACTAAGGTTTCCTTTTGATGCTCCCAAACTGAGCAGGTAATGGTACAGAAAAAAATTAACGTTGAAAAAAGCTTTCTGTTCGGACAGTGCTTATCTGTAAACCTGTGTGTATGTATGTATATATGTATATATGTATATGTGTATAGGTGTGTGTGTGTGTGTGTGTGTGTATATATATATATAAATTGGGAAGATGAGGTTTCAAAGTCTGTTGTTATTGGTGTTACTATACTGGATACAGTTATGGGTTTGAGAAGTTTGTATGTTTGCTACATTATTTTTGGAGACAGAGGGGAGTTCCAAAGTGTTTCTATTTTATACGCCTCCAGACAGACATCCTGAAGTATAATTCCACACCACACTTTTTTCACTTCCTAGACAGTTCAGTTCGTCGTACAATAAAGTATATTATATAAAGTTAAGTAATTGAAATTGTGGCCTTCTATGTACAAAGGATACACATTTCTTGTAAATAACAAGCTGCTGTAGTTTCTCCAGATACGTTTTTCTTTTCTTCAGGGGAAAGCAGGCTATGTGGCTCAAGGCAGCAATGCTGCCAGAGACCGGGCTTCGGCTCCATTGTTTTCTTTCGTGAATGAGGAACGGTTTAGAAGCATCAAGACCTATGCATGTGAGTCTTCTGCCCTTCTTGTGTCATTATACCAAAAAATTTCGCTCTGTGACCAATTTGGGTGTGGCAGCCAACAACAAATACAGGAGCCATCTCACAGCTGCAGAGTGTCAGATGCATTGAAATTGGCCATTTTCCTGTGTCAGGATCACAATAGAAAAAATGCATACTGTATGATCACTTGCACTTTGTAATGGAATTGTAAAAACAAATGAGACTTCACTGTATTTATCTTGGGCTTGCATACAAAAACTGAACTGAACTCATGTTGGTATTTGCTTAATGTAAAGCAGCAGGAATAATCTCATGATAACTTTGTTTTGTTATAAAAAAGTAACATGGATGAGCATTTTCAGTGGAGTTTTATTCTGACAAAATATATAGTTTCTGTGATCAGTGTAAATCTGTTAAGATTGAGTGTGTGTATGGTGCCGGGGGAGGGGGGAAGTTATTAGGGATCTAAGTATACATATGGATATATTTATATTTGTATTTTATATTTTTCGTATCTATCCAAATGTGATTAACAAATTATTGTTTTGCATTTAATAAAATAAAAAAGTTCTCCCTCAGTTTTTCCATTTTGTGCTCCTTAAATTTAAAGCTGTTGCACAAAGCTTAAGGTGTTTTATGCAAGTCAAAAAGTACAGTCCCTATAATTAATAGTTGAACTTCTGGAATTGACAATTGATAATGGAAAGCAGAAAAATTTAAATGTAATTTACAGTTGGCAGTAGGTTTCACAGTTTTGACCCAACCCAGGCCTAAACATATATCCATTGCGGAGAGGGAGTTTGCAGGCACCTACAGCACTTCTTGTGATCATTCTAGATTTCATTAAGCTCCTGGACAACTATGAGATGTCAACTGGTGTTTCAGAGACTGTCACGAATGAGGAGTTGAAGGAAAACCACCTCTTTTTGGATGCCATTTTGGAGACAAAAGTAATGAAGGTATGTGGTCCCTTTGAATGTTATTTGTTTCATATCAGAAATGGCAGTTGTCTGTGCAATTTGGAGAATGTATTTACATTTTTGTAAATCATAAATTTAAATAATGCACAAGAACATAGACCACATGCAGACAAAAGTAGAAGTTATTTCTAAAACTCTGGTAACTTAAACTCATTGTATAGGCTTTCTATTCAATGCATCTTGTTACCACTATCTGCATCTTTTACAAATGTGAACTGAAGTGATCATAATTCAGGCTTAAAAAAACACTTCTCTCCCCTCTTCATTATTTTATTTCTTCAGAGCAGGCTGGGAATATTAGTCATGCAAGCTGATACATATGTGATCTTGTGGTTTAGCGAAGTAGCCACCAGAGCTTTATAGCCTGTTACTTAGTCAGATTCTGTGCTTGGCCTCTATTAGGTTTTGGATGTGAAGAAAGATAATGTTACTGAAGTGTCTGGAATTGCTGTCTGGTCATAGTAGTCCTTTTAGAATATTTATGATCCTGAATTTCCAATCCTATGTCACCAAGATTAGCACTTAAATAATAAATAATAACTGTGAATTGAAAGTGAAACAATTTAGTTCCCCCAGTAATAACTTGGGCTGACAGACATTAGATAATTTATTTCAAGATGCATGCTGTAGTGTACTTCATATGTGATTAGTTCTTTATTAATGCTAATAAAGACTTGAATTTATTAGTGTGTTGGATTTATAATGTTGAAAAATGTTTTGTTGGGTAGAAATTGAAACATTAGCAGTGAAAGTAGAGCATTTGTACTGTTTATATACTTGTATCCTCTTTGATCTTTTTTTTTTGCCTGCAGCGTGCTCAGCAGTACCTAGTCAGTAAAAAGCAAGCAAGTGCAGATCCCAAAGAATTTAAGAAGCAGCTGTATGACATCTGGTTTCGGCTGTACCACAGAGACAGAAGTGGAGGGTATGTGTTGCATGCTGAATGTGAAAATATTTTAAATGTGTTAATGGCTGGAAAGCAGTGGGTTCAGTCACTTGGTTCACAACAAACTGAAGGATTCAAACCAATTCCTTTGCTGTTCTGAAAGTGTCACATTATTAAATGCATTCACTTTGGGGGATATCTTTTTTTTGTGTCTGAATCTGCTGTAAACAGGTTATACGTTTTGTTTTTCATAGGGAGGATTCCTGTGGATTTGAGCACGTGTTTGTTGGGGAGACAAAGTATGGCAAGGAAATCATGGGGTTCCATAACTGGGTCCAGTTTTACCTGCAGGAGAAGCTCAACCATGTTGATTACAAGGGATATAAAGCAAGGGATAACAAAGACACTGTAAGAATGTCTATCCTGACATAATTTATTTTTAAGGTAGATTTGTGCAATAATGAACTGTTACTTTTTCATTCCTCTTAATCCACTTTTTGTCCTGTTTTTGAACTGCTAGCTGATCAGTCAGAATAGCTTTCTATATCCAGAGCTCTGATAGTCGGTACCATACATCTGTAGCACCAGCAGTGTTCTGAAGTGACATTCATATACATTGTATTGCTCCTATTGACAAACCGCTTCCTAACAACTAATATGCATCTGTTTTTCATCAAGGTTACTAGAGACCTGATTAGTTGGAAGGAAAAACAAGTTTCCAGACAGATTAAATTATGCATTTTAAGGTTTAAGGGTCAGTTAATGGCCAGTATTCAAATGAAAAGACAACCTGCCTGTTCTTTTTTGAGTTTTGTGTCTGTTGTCCCAATGGTTTAGCCAAAGTTAAAGCTGAAGTTGTTTTGTATTTTGTAATCAGCGATTCCATTTAAATTGTCAGCCCCCCTTTTTTTTTAGTCAATGTTGCACAATAATTCTTATTGTGATGTCTTTCTTTTTAGCCAGATGAAGATGATCACATTTTGAATCTACAGTTCAGCTGGAAAGGCCTGGTGAAGCCTGTGGGAAGCACTTTCATTGGCGTCAGCCCAGAGTTTGAGTTTGCTCTCTTTACCATTGTCTTCCTCATGTCCCAGGAGAAAGTCACTAAGGCTGTGGTCAAAGTGGATGAATATCTTGTGGAGTTCGTCGTGTCCCGTCATGGGAGGTCAATTGGAACCTCCTATCCCAGGATGCTGAGTAGCAACAACCGGTAACAACCGGCAGGGAAATGTGGTTACTATACAATACTCCATCCATTGTCAGGTTATAATCATCCGAGACACTCTTTTGACATTCTTGCCAAGTAATGACCAGAAGCTTAAAATTACAGTAATACCCTGTTTTACGTTGAGGATGTGAACAAAAAGGAAATGTGCAAAATGAGTGTAACTTTAGGTTATAATTGAGGATGTACTCCAGGAGCATACAAACCATATTTAGGTTAAAAAACAATCACAAATATGTACATTAAATACAAAATAAAAATATATTTTACAAATGCAAAAAAATCCCCTAAATGTTTGATTATGCAGAAAGGAAATTATGCAATATTTGATATTACTGTATGTTTTTTGGGGGGTATTTACAAAGCTTATTATATTCACTTAGTCCCTTACAAAAAGTCCTGTAGGTAGGGTAGGGTGTCCATATATAATGTTGTACCCTATACTACTTTTATATAATTCAATGATAACTTTAATATTTCATATAGAAATACATTTGTTTTTTAAATACAATCAATGACAATGGTGTATAATTGATGCAATTGTTTTCATTCCCATAATGCAGTTGTTGACGTTGACATTAGCGAAACAACTAAAGGATAAGGCATATCTGTATACAAAAAGTCGTAAAACATGAATGTGCAAGTTATGTAACTTTCATTGACAGGTGCCAAACAAGAAAATGAATTCAATAACTGCATCGATGTAATATTAGTGCAGGACAAATACAAATGTTATTATACGTCATCTATTTTGACACTCTAACATACATGTACGTGTTTTATTCTTTTGGTCAATTTAATCCACTTCCCCACTTAGGCTTATTTGTTTCTATGCAATAGAAATTGTCCACATGTTGAGATATTGCATAAATAAACACATGTTGCCAAGATGTCTGTGCACTTCATCAATTGAATGTAGTTAGAAAGTAAATTTCCTTACAATTCCAGTAGCTTGTGACAACAGAATTAATAATGCATATGTCATGTCCAAAATCAACAAAATATGACAGCAGGGATTATTGACAACTGTATTTCGTTCTTTAAATATTTGTTGTATTCTATTAAGAAAAAAAACGATTCTGGTTATTAACTTTTACTTTATATTGACAATGAAGGAAAAACACAAGCTAGTAATCTATATTTTCCTTTGCTCTCTCTCTAAAAATGTGCTTTATTAGCATGAGAAGAATGCTCCAGTATTGGCAAAGCTTTAAAAACCACAACATATTGTACAGTAACAAATTACAGTTTAAATTACATTATGTTCCATCATGCATTCCAATGGTGATTTCTTTAAAGAAAATTAATTAAAAACAAGTCCTTAGGAAATACATAGATTGGGGGGGTTGAAAAGGGGAAAAAACTAAACCTAAGTAGTAACAGAGTAAAACAAGCACCAATCATTTGTAATGTTCACCGTGTGTGTGTGTGCAGTGCGTCTACACACGTCCCTCAGCATGTGGCAGGCTGATCCATACACTGCGGCTATGCTGGCTATCTGCTCCCTGTCCGCTAATAGAATGGGCAGTTGATTGGAGTCAGAGAGCTGCCCAAATTCAGCCATCTGAGTCTTACATTTCTGGAGATATTTCTCCCATATTTATCTGTATTTGGAGCAGGAAGTGCCAATTTGTACCACAGTATAATTCCCCCTAAATCCATGCCACGCTTGACTGTTGGGGTTTTGCAGGGTGACACAATCGGTTCCCTGTATCCACTGGCACAGTATGTAGACACATCTGCACAACACCACGTCTCAACAAGAATGATTACATCTAAATTACGTACACTATTGATAAATTCAGGGTCTGTACTCTTTGCTCCAAAAATGTAGGGGCACAAACCCTAGATACTCCAACTGCTTATTGTAAATGACATTTTAATGTATTCATTTATTCATATATTAAACATAGAATACATAAAGATGATCATCTTGAAACTATAAAAACAAATTAACTGAAATAACTAAATTACATAAACTCAAACATTTAAACCTCAACATTTTACTGTATGGTTAAGTATGTGTTCTGTATATGAGAGTGATGGTGTGTGTAAATTACATGCCCCACCAACAGGTGTTATAAAAAAAAAAATATATATATATATATATATATATATTATAGTTCGTTTTGCAACGTTTTGGAAGTGCAGTTGTCCTGTCCCCTTAGCAGAAAAACACCCCCAAAGCATAATGTTTCCACCTCCATGTTTGACGGTGGGGATGGTGTTCTTGGGGTCATAGGCAAAATTCCTCCTCCAAACACGGCGAGTTGAGTTGATGCCAAAGAGCTCGATTTTGGTCTCATCTGACCACAACACTTTCACCCAGTTCTCCTCTGAATCATTCAGATGTTGGCAAACTTCAGACGGGCCTGTACATGTGCTTTCTTGAGCAGGGGGACCTTGTGGGCGCTGCAGGATTTCAGTCCTTCACAGCGTACTGTGTTACCAAATGTTTTCTTGGTGACTATGGTCCCAGATGCATTGAGATCATTAACAAGAACCTCCCATGTAGTTCTGGGCTGATTCCTCACCGTTCTCATGATCATTGAAACTCCACGAGGTGAGATCTTGCATGGAGCCCCAGACCGAAGGAGACTGACAGTTATTTTGTGTTTCTTCCATTTGCGAATAATCGCACCAACTGTTGTCACCTTCTCACCAAACTGCTTGGCGATGGTCTTGTAGCCCATTCCAGCCTTGTGTAGGTCTACAATCTTGTCCCTGACATCCTTGGACAGCTCTTTGGTCTTGGCCATGTTGGAGAGTTTGGAATCTGATTGATTGATTGCTTCTGTGGACAAGTGTCTTTTATACAGGTAACGAGCTGAGATTAGGAGCACTCCCTTTAAGAGAGTGCTCCTAATCTCAGCTCTTTACCTGTATAAAAGACACCTGGGAGCCAGAAATCTTGCTGATTGATAGGGGATCAAATACTTATTTCCCTCATTAACATGCAAATCAATTTATAACTTTTATGAAATGCGATTTTCTGGATTTTTTTGTTGTTATTCTATCTCTCACTGTTAAAATACACCTACCATTAAAATTATAGACTGATCATTTCTTTTTCAGTGGGCAAACGTACAAAATCAGCAGGGGATCAAATACTTTTTCCCTCACTGTACATCTAGTGTGTCTACGTGATAACTGCCATGGGGCGTCAAATTCGGCGTCCAAAATGGACATTGCGGGCACCCAGGACTGGAGTCTGACACACCTGAGTTAACAGGTGACCAAAATTGGATTAGGCAGCAGGACCAGAGTTAGACACCTCTGCATTAAGAAAAAGATTGTATCTGATCTGTGATCACATTGAAAGAATAAATGACTGACACCATCGTTCTTACATCTAGCCATTCTTGAGGGTAATTGTAGCTCACCAATAGCAATCAAAAGGCTTGACAAATATTATATTTTTTGGAAACAAGACATCCCCACTTTTGCCCTGTAGACGATACACTGTTAATAAATGGAAGCAGCACTGACTTTTGTTTTAGTTTTTTTTGTTCTTGTTGTGTGTATGTGTGAGCATAAAGTCCAAGAGACTTCAGCCTGATGGGGATTGGGAATGCATACCTTATATGAAATTCAACAACTGTGTTCATTGTAAAATTAACTCATTTCTCAGGACTGACCTTTGCAAGCTCAAGAGGGTTTATTATTTATGAAATGTGCAATGCAATCTTAGATTTATCAGTGGCATGGAAGTACTGGCAAGGATGAATTATAGCTGGAATTATACTGAAAGATAGCCACATCTTTCAATACAAAAACAGAAGTATTCTCTCATTTAGACTTACATGTTTTCTCAATGCTTTGCGATAAAGCTGGAAACCCCTGCAGAGGTGTGCAAATTATAGTTTGCATCTGTTTTAATTGCTTGTATTTGTTCTTTAGGAAAGTGTGCATCTGCATAATATTGTCTGCATGCTGAAATCAAAGCAGAATGGACTGCATCTAGGTTTTCTATACTTTTTGTCTCCTCTTTCTCTGTTTCTGTAATATTGGGGCTGCTTTTTGCACTCCCATTTGTATGGACTTCGCCAGTTCCATTGATTTCTAGGGTATATTTGTAAAAATGTACCTACTTTGCACAATATGTTCCTTCTATACATTGGCTTTAATTGTGAGTGTGAGTGAGCAGAAGGCTTAATTATTATTCAGATCATGCCAATAGGACAGTTTAATCATACTCTGTGTATTAGTTCCTGTAGTGGAACTACAGTGGAGGTAGTTTTACTGAAGTTCCATTTTTAAATATATATGTCTGCAGCATTTCCATCAAATGAAATCTCTAAAACAAATATTCCCTCAAATATATTTTGGCACACCTGCCGCTATTGGCTAAATTTAATAATTTCCAGTCTGCAAGGTGGAGAAGTTGATGGAAAAAACTGTTTTCACCCTCTGCACATTAGCCTTTACTTCACCAGTTTAGAAATAATATAAATAATCATGAACCTGCCTTCAATACTCAACACCACAAAAACATAATCAATTTTAAATACTTAAATTATATAACTTACAATGAAATGTGTGAATTTAATTTAAAATATGTCAATTTGACCACTATTGGTTACAGTTGTAAAACCTTTAATTTTTAAAATCTATTATGATGCAATACTTACACATTTCATGTCAGTTGTGCATGAAATTAATGCATTTTCAAAGACATCTAGATAATTAGAAACAGCTTGAAAAATAATTATCAAAGCAGAGCTGATAATTATGCTTGTATAAAAATAGCCAGGTCAAGAGTTACAGCTTTCACAATCTGACAATCTAGAACTGATCCCATAAACTCAGACTGGGATTCCCATTAATACATCTCCCCAGCACTGTCAACCAGCTCATGGGGAGAACACTTACTAGAGAGCTGACTCAATGTAGCCTTTGTGTGTGTGTGTATTTAACTATATTTCATGGCTTCTGAATGGGAAATAAACATTTCGGGTTTTTTTGGGGAAGGGGGGGCTATTACTGGTATTTACAGGAAAAGCATCTTTACCTTGCCCAGGGATGGAAAGTAACGAATTACAACTACTCTCGTTCCTGTAAATGAGTAGCTTTTTTATGTACTTTGGTAATTTTACTTTTACTAAAGTATGTTTTGAGTGAAGTATTGTACTTCGCTACTTTTCAAAAGGCATTCATTACAGAGTACAAATTGTGAAGGCTGTCATGGAAAAAAAAATGTGAATGACAGACAAATAGTCCAATAAATGAAGGAGCAATACATTCAAATGTCCAGCATCCTGCCCACAACACTCAGGAGGAAAAAAACAGTGTGTGTTGTGATGGTTACGATTGGTCAGTCAATTATTATCAAAGATTTGAAGTCAGTCCTCCAGTCCAGCAGCAGTGAGGCGAGTTAACTAGCTATCTAGCCACCAGTATTAGTCAATAGGGGTGTACATTTTTTAATTGAAATCGAAGATCGATCAAAGCAAGCATTTCATTTCGACCATCAAATTTAAGATGGGGTCGTGATTTATTTATTTAAATATTAGAATATTAGATCTGTGCATACGGATTTATATAATTTGTTGTGTAAAATTTGTTATTATTCTTTTTTTTTTTTTTTCTTGTGTATGTAAGTGCACGTTTTGATACATAATTGAATAATCGCAGCTGATATAGCTCCTGTCTGCCTGTCCTCTGATCGGCTGAGTGAGTTTCTTTCGCTCCTTGGAATTCAATCATGAAACTCCCGAAAGAACTACTTAAAGTCCATTAAAGTGTGTTTCATAAGCCCTTACTGTTTGTTTACTGTTAATACTGTTATTGTTCATTTCCTGACTGGCAGTGTTAAAATATTTTTTTGTTTTTTTATCAAAAAAGGTTATTAATTTGGAGACAAGTGTGTGAAGAAAAATAACAACTACAATCGAAAATTGAACTAAATACAAAATGTGGGAAATCGTTACACCCCTATTACTGAGCAAACATTTGAAGAGCTTCGTGGCAAAACGTGATAATTAAGCCAATTCCACACATAATTCAAGTTCTTGCTATGGATATACTGCTAGAGGGTACCATTTTCACATAGTATACAGTTTAATCTAAAATGAGTTATGTTTTATAATCCCAATGCTAAAAACTGCTCCCCCCCAACCCAAAACGCGACATTTGACATTCCTGATTTATATCAAAATGCAATACACCGATCAGCCATAACATTATGACCAGTGACAGGTGAAGTGAATAACACTGATAATCTCGTTATCATGGCATCTGTCAGTGGGTGGGATATATTAGGCAGCAAGACATTTAGTCCTCAAAGTTGATGTGTTAGAAGCAGGAAAAATGGGCAAGCGTAAGGATCTGAGCGACTTTGACAAGGGCCAAATTGTGATGGCTAGACAACTGGGTCAGAGCATCTCGAAAACTGAAGCTCTTGTGGGGTGTTCCCGGTCTGCAGTGGTCAGTACCTATCAAAAGTGGTCCAAGGAAGGAAAAGCGCTGAACCGGCGACAGGGTCATGGGTGGCCAAGGCTCATTGATGCATGTGGGGAGCGAAGGCTGGCCCGTGTGGTCCGATCCTATTGTAGCTCAAATTGCTGAAAAAATGAATGCTGGTTCTGATAGAAAGGTGTCAGAACACACAGTGCATCACAGTTTGTTGCGTATGGGGCTGCGTAGCCGCAGACCAGTCAGGGTGCCCATGCTGACCCCTATACACTGCCGAAAGTGCCTACAATGGGCAATGGAAAAAGGTGGCCTAGTCTGATGAATCACATATTTTTTTTACATCATGTGGATGGCCGGGTGTGTGTGCGTCGCTTACCTGGAGAACACATGGCACCAGGATGCACTATGGGAAGAAGGCAAGCCAGTGCAGGCAGTGTGATGCTTTGGGCAATGTTCTGCTGGGAAACCTTGGGTCCTGCCATTCATGTGGATGTTACTTTGACATGTACCACCTACCTAAGCATTGTTGCAGACCACGTACACCCTTTGGACAAGGTATTCCCTGATGGCATTGGCCTCTTTCAGCAGATTAATGTGCCTTGCCACAAAGCAAAAATGGTTCAGGAATGGTTTGCGGAACACAACAACGAGTTCAAGGTGTTGACTTGGCCTCCAAATTCCCCAGATCTCAATCCAATCAAGCATCTGTGGGATGTGCTGGACAAACCTTGCAACTTACAGGACTTAAAGGATCTGCTGCTAACATCTTGGTGCCAGATACCACAGCACACCTTCAGAGGTCTAGTGGAGTCCATGCCTCGACGGGTCAGGGCTGTTTTGGCGGCAAAAGGGGGACCTACACAATATTAGGCAGGTGGTCATAATCTTATGGCTGATCGGTGTATATCCATTTTCAAAATATCACTGATCTCTGAAACGGTAAACGTTCATACAATCATAATGCATACATCATTCAGCAGTGTTGACGAAATATCAGACAATATCACACATTACAAACCCATATTTTATACCAATTTGCTGTTTGTAAAGAGATGTTTCTGTAAAATAAAAGGACAGACTAAAACGAATGACAAAACGAAATGCCCATTGACTATAATGCCATGGTGAATGGAATGCCCATAGAGTACAATGGGGAAAACAGAAGCATGGTCTGTATCTCCAAATCCCACACAGGAATCCTAAAATCCTAAATAATCTTTCTTTAAAATAACCTCAGATAAAACATAAAAGTGGAATGACATGGAATGACAGGCCTGAATTATCGAAAACGCACTGAAAACAGCACAAATAGGTTTGACTGCCTATATCGCCAAATCCTGGACTGGGATTTTAAAATCCTGTATTCACTTTCTTTAAAATAACCTCATATAAAAAAATACAAGTGTAATGACAGCTGATTTCCATGGAATGACATGCTTGGAATAGTGAAAAATTTGATCCCCTACTGATTTTGTACGTTTGCCCACTGACAAATAAATGATCAGTCTATAATTTTAATGGTAGGTGTATTTTAACAGTGAGAGACAGAATAACAACAAAAAAATCCAGAAAAAACGCATTTCAAAACAGTTATAAATTGATTTGCATGTTAATGAGGGAAATAAGTATTTGATCCCCTATCAACCAGCAAGATTTCTGGCTCCCAGGTGTCTTTTATACAGGTAACGAGCTGAGATTAGGAGCACTCTCTTAAAGGTTACCTGTATAAAAGACACCTGTCCACAGAAGCAATCAATCAATCAGATTCCAAACTCTCCACCATGGCCAAGACCAAAGAGCTGTCCAAGGATGTCAGGGACAAGATTGTAGACCTACACAAGGCTGGAATGGGCTACAAGACCATCGCCAAGCAGTTTGGTGAGAAGGTGTCAACAGTTGGTGCGATTATTCGCAAATGGAAGAAACACAAAATAACTGTCAGTCTCCCTTGGTCCGGGGTTCCATGCAAGATCTCACCTCGTGGAGTTTCAATGATCATGAGAACGGTGAGGAATCAGCCCAGAACTACACGGGAGGATCTTGTTAATGATCTCAAGGCAGCTGGGACCATAGTCACCAAGAAAACAATTGGTAACACAATATGCCGTGAAGGACTGAAATGTACAGGCCCGTCTGAAGTTTGCCAGTGAACATCTGAATGATTCAGAGGAGAACTGGGTGAAAGTGTTGTGGTCAGATGAGACCAAAATCGAGCTCTTTGGCATCAACTCAACTCGCTGTGTTTGGAGGAGGAGGAATGCTGCCTATGACCCCAAGAACACCATCCCCACCGTAAAACATGGAGGTGGAAATATTATGCTTTGGGGTGTTTTTCTGCTAAGGGGACAGGACAACGGCCCCGTCCATCGTCCCTTTGATGCGGTGCAATGTACCATCAAATCTTGGGTGAGAACCTCCTTCCCTCAGCCAGGGCATTGAAAATGGGTCGTGGATGGGTATTCCAGCATAACAATGACCCAAAACACACAGCCAAGGCAACAAAGGAGTGGCTCAAAAAGAAGCACATTAAAGTCCTGGAGTGGCCTAGCCAATCAATTTATAACTTTTTTGAAATGCGTTTTTCTGGATTTTTTTGTTGTTATTCTGTCTCTCACTGTTAAAATACACCTAGCATTAAAATTATAGACTGATCATTTCTTTGTCAGTGGGCAAACTTACAAAATCAGCAGGGGATCAAATTATTTTTTCCCTCACTGTATATATATGCAGTCAATCCTATTTGCTACATTTAAAGTGCATTTTCGATATACCAGGCAGTTCCACTTTTATGTTTTATATGGGGTTATTTTAAAGGATTCCTGTGTGGGAGTTTTCCTCATTGTAGTCTATGGGCATTCCACTCCCCGTTACATTCAATGGGCATTCCGTTTTGTCATTCGTTTTATTCTGTCCCAAATACGACCTCCTGTCCTGACCTGTGATGTTCCCCACAATAAACTAACAACATCAACATTTCTTTGTGTTCTAGGTAAGTTGGTATTGTGATTATATTTGTATTTATTGATTTAAATATCAGCTACAGCCAATTAAAAATTAATAATAAAAACACAAGCTTTTAGATCAATATAACCGTTATATTGTTATACATCTCTGCACTCTGCACTCGGCATGATTGAGAAAAAAAAAAAAAAAATATATATATATATATATATATATACACATACACACACATTGAAGCGCTACCGTAGCTTTATAGGTTTGGGAATATAGTTTATTGAGGTATAAACTGGGTTTAGTGAATGCATGTATACGCAGCATCGACTTTTTAGCAGTGTCTATTGTGTCTATACATGTCTGTGAGACGACGTCACCATAGTAACTGAGACCACGCCCACTAATAATACGTCACAAGTAAATTCTACTTCGTAGTCTTCATATAAATAGTACCAGATCCCAAGCATCAGTCAAATCCTTGTTCTGTTGAAGCTGAAGTTGGACAATTGAAGATGTGTTCGATATTTGCTTTGGGTGAGTAAAACCCCATTCAAAATGAAACATTTTGTTGCCGACAAGGTCTGTGCGAATGGGTCATTGCCGGCAAATCGTTGCAATTTGCTGGCTACGTGTCTGTTTGAATGGAGCAGGAAAATGATTGCCGCCAAATTCAAGTCCTTGCGTGTCGACGCACAGCGTCAGCTAACTGCGTAACCAATCTGAATAGGGGCGCATTTTTGCGACCACAACACAAGGTTAAACCACCTTTGAATAAGAACTGACCGTAACCAGAAACGGACCGGGTTGTTAGAAATGGCAGAGGTTGAAAATAATATAGTAGCAGCAATTCTGAGTGTTAATGATGAACCAACGGGTTGGCGTACGTAATGCTAACTATTGACGCACATGTCAGAAGTTATGTACTAATAAATAATACAAAATATAGTATCTCTATACAGGCAAACGTGTTACCCCTCACACTGGGTTCGTTTACAATGAAATCGGTTCGACTCGTTTGCTGAGACACAAGGTATCAGTCGGCGCTGCTGCTCACTGTCTTGTGTACAAACTGCTCAGCTCGTAACTCGGGCTCGTTTTCATGATTCACTTCCGTGTTTTCTCAGGACTCCGATCATATTGCAATAATCAAGTGAGCTCGGTTCCTTTTGTATTAATGAAACACCGGATATTTACATTTTACATGATTGTTGCATATATGGCAGCAAATAACATAACATATGACTACATTGTATTGTTCACTGTATATTTCGTATAGACGCGTGTAAATTGTAAATTGCATTATGCTTTGAACTGCACTGTAGTTTCGCACTTTGTATTGCTCTTATTTGTAAGGTCTGACAATAAATTAATAATAATAATGACAGCAATAAATTTACTACATGTAGTCTTAACACATTTGACTATTTCTGATACAACCAAATAATACATGGATGCGTTCATTTTGTGCACAATGTGCGCAGATCTGACCAGCAAAGCAATTCATTTTCATAATCATATGACAACAGTCTGAATTATGACGCATCCAGCTGTCTATTAAACACTGCATGCAGTTATACAGAACACAGCAATGGGCTACTATATTTGTGAATATTATAATCAGCGTAGGGCTGCCGAATGGTGATTGTTTTGACTTTATAAAAATATACAATAACACAGTAGTGTGACGTCTCCTAAATATCCATCTCGGAGTATTTTACTTGTACAGACACGTCCACAGGGCCGGTCCGGGGCTCCTCTCTCGAATCCACGGGCTTCTGTAGCGTCTCGGTCCCAGGGCCACTGCGCTCTTGCCGGCAATCTCTGTTTTCTGTGTGAATGCATCCTTGTCGGCAATTTTCCCGCATTCAAAGCAATTGTGAATGGGGGGGCAACAGGAAAAATCAGGCAAACGTTGCCAGCAATTTGCCTGCAATTTGGCGGCATTTCAGTGTGAATGGGGCTTAATATCAATCTTTGTAAGAGGTAAAGGCTCAGTTGAAGATTTATTTTTCTACTGTACACTTTTTCTTTCTTTCCTTAACATAGTAATGTTTGTTGACTAAGGCCAGTGTGATTGAACTGCTGTGAACTCCTGAAAGCTGGCAATGTATATTGGTTGTGTCTCACATTTCTGCCTTTGCTTTATATGTCTTTCAGGTCTAACTTTTTAAAGCAATTTGTTGCAGTTTTTGAGAAGAATTGCACTCAACCTACCCGGCAACTCAGCCAATGTGCCGGAGACTTATTGCAGGCATAGGCACAGGAGAGAGCAGATCAATAGCAATGGCTGGAGGACCTCTGAGGCCACCACCTTCACCTCCTCCACGCCCCCTGAGACCTCCACGTCCTCTGGCTACAATGGAGAGGGGCACTACCATCTGAAACAGCATGAGTTGCTCTATTCCCATACGAGCACCTATAAAGTACAGGAGTACCTGGGCCGGGGTACTTATGGCCAGGTGGTGAAGTGCTTGAAATTGAAAACCAATGAGACTGTGGCCATCAAGGTCCTCAGCAAACACCCAGACTATCAGCAGCAGGTTCAGATTGAAATCTTCATTCTGGAGATACTGACCAGAGAGAGCACTAAGAACAGCAGCATTGTCCGAGCAATCGAATGGTTCCAGCACAAGGGCCACATGTGCATCGTTTTTGAGATGCTGGACAAGAGCCTGTACAACATCCTCAACAGAGGGCCTCTGCCACTTGAGATCATCCGGCCAATCCTGCAGCAGTTAGCCACTGCCCTGCTGAAACTGAAGAGCTTGGGGATCATCCACGCCGACCTCAAGCCTGACAATATCATGTTAGTGGACCAGGAGAGACAGCCATGCAGAGTCAAGCTGATCGACTTTGGCTTGGCCACCCATGTTTCACAAACAGATTTCCCTGCCTACCTGCAGACCAGATATTACAGGTAAAGCTAGGTGGCATCGTGTTTTCTAAATACAACTCTGGATTCAGTCTTTTGTGTTCACGTAATGCACATAATACATTAAGATGTATAGTTTTTAAGCACATTAAGGCCAGTATCTGTAAAATATGGGAGTGAAAATGGGAGGAGACCAAAAAAAAAAGACTGTGGATGACAAAACAACTTTTTAATCTGGGCAGGAAACTAGATTTCACCAACATAAGCTTAGGCCTTTACCTAAGCATCTTTAGTTGAGCCTGTTTTGCTACTGGACTATAAAATATTGTTCCTGAAAAACTATTCAATCAAATTCAGTGTAAGCAAAAACTAGTGTGTTTACAACATTGACTCAGAGCACTATGTGAACTCCATTAAAGAATATGTCCTGTATTAAATGCATGGCAGCACACAGGATTCTAAAGGGGAAAAATACTCACCTCTGGGTTGTTTTTTGTGTGGGGATGTGAGCGGCTGTCTTTCTTGAGGGTTTTATGCTCTTTCCCGAGTATTTCTAAGGTGGGGGCAAAGACGTTGTTTGATTGAAAAGTACATTTGTATTTGTAGTGAGGAAGCTGGCTGAGTGCTGGTGCCCCAGCATTAATCTTACATTCGAAAACTTTGTCAGCATTTCTATGTATATTTTCATGGTGAGAACTACACTCATGACCTTGAAATGAGAGGAAATTCTGGAGCATGCTCTTTAATATCTTTTTTGTTGGTGCTGTACACCAAGCCCATTCAGTGCCAAGCTTTTACTAGGCTGAAGACAGTTACGTTCACTTCAGATGTCCTCCACAGCAGAATTTAAATGAGTTAAATGGAATATGAAGTTTAAGAACTTGCAGTACAGTAGCTGACATTGTAAAGAGGAGACGGTGGCTTGTTTGCCAGTATGGAATATAGAAAACCAGACTGGACTGTTTAACTGAGGTTCTAGTAATATACAAGGAGAAATCTGGAGAGATGCTGATACTGCAGTGTTTCCAAGAGATGACAGTGTTGCTTCGGCACAGGGAAGGAGCAGTGAACTGGAGATAGGGAAGCTAACAAAAAATAGGAAACATTGTGAAACATCTGTTCCCAAAAGTACAGCTGGTTCTTCCTTCTTTACAGATTTTGTTAGTTTTGTATCCTCACTGTGGGATGTTGGCTTTGTTACAGCAGGCCTTAGGGTTATAGAGTCACCCCATCTGAAATCCTGTGTATTTCTTGCCTCTCTTGCTCCACACTGAACCCACTGCTTCTTTATGTCATGTCTCTGCAGGGCTCCAGAGATGATCCTTGGCCTGCGCGTTTCTGAAGCCATCGATATGTGGTCCCTGGGCTGCATCATTGCAGAACTGTTTTTGGGGACTCCTCTGTTCCCTGGGGCATCAACCCATGATCAGGTAAGTGCTGGAAGCTGCCTTTTCTGTCCAGTCCAACTATAGTCTGCACCCTGGCCTGTGCTGTACTCTATGAACACAGAACTGCGCAGCACTGACGTCTCAGTGCACCCTTATGGGAAAAGCACAACTGTACATTTCTTTGTATGTTTGTACAGTGTTCAGAACTGAGCTGCAGAATGTGTTAACATGCATAGGCATCATGCAAGGTACAGCAGCTTATTGTTTTGGGCTGCCATATTATTTATATTGTGAGACGGAGGCCCAACTTGTATTTCCATGCCATAAGGTACACATTGTTGAATAAATTGCACGTCACAAAATTACAATTGCATCTGTAGAGTTTTTTAAAAGAAGGAAAAACACCTCCTCTTAATGATAAAATAATTGCAGGTATGTAATCATTACCATATGTTTGTGTGAGAAAATGTACAGATCAAATGTGGGCAAGTATAACCCTATGTATTTTTGGAGAAGCTGCTTCTTGCCCTTAAGGAATACTGAAAAAGACACTAGAATCTTTAATAGAAATTAATGATGACTTGTTTATGTAATCCTTTATTACAAGAGATAAGTATTACAAAATACAATACATATTTTTGTTAGTTCCACTGGTACACCTGTTGTATTGCATTCCTAAAACATGTATTTCAGTAGAAGTATACTCAAAATAAGTTAGAATGCTGCAGTGATATATGTATCCAAATACGTTTATTTACATTCTCTCTAGTATTTCAATTCATTTTTAAAACCTGCTCAGGTCACTTATTAACCATTTGTATAAAATAATTTGCATATAACCAGTTTCTGCAAATAAAAAGTTAAAGAGCTGCATATTAATTAATCCTGTTCCTAGTTTAAAGTATCCAGACTAAATTATACCCCCCCAAAACCAGATGGTTAGTTCCTAGCTCTGAAAAAGTGCTGGCCTATAGAGCACTGTTAGGAAAACCTTTCTCCTGGTTCAGGTTTTTGAAAATCCAACATTTCTCTTGGTTGCTTTTGCTTTATATATTTTATGTTTTTTCTAGATTCGGTACATCATTCAGACGCTGGGTTTCCCAGCAGACCACCTGCTAAGTGCAGGGACAGAGACGACTAAGTACTTTGCCAGAGACCCAGACTTGCCCTACCATCTGTGGAGACTGAGGGTAAGATCTCAACACAGCTGCTTCTGCTAATGTGAATGACTATACCATTCAAAGACAATGAGCTCTGTACATGAAGCTGTATAGAAAGACATTAGTTTGATGCATCTGCAGAAGCTTATTTAAAATGTTGCACTGCAAACCACTGTCATTTTGTGTGCGTGTGTGTTTGTGTGTGTGTGTGTGTTTATAATATTATCAGGAAGGGATTACACCCAGCCCGAGTTAAATTGATACATTTCAATTTTATAATCATCAAGCACACATTTGGCCTAGTTAAAAAATATTTTGGAAATAGCCTTTGCTGTATATTAGGGCTCTCGGTGTGGTGAGAGTGACACCTGTGTAAAATCAACTCCTGAATCCACAGACTCCATTAGAGACAGGGATCGAATGGAAAGAGCAGAGGAAGTACATCTTCAACTGCTTGGATGATGTTGCACAGGTATGTAATCCCTCAAACACTTGCACTTGTTTGACGCTGCATTTTAACTATGTTTATAGACCCCAAAGATGCCTTCAAAATATTTAATTTTGATTTCAAGCAGTGTATGATTAATTGACTGTGCCTCCTGTCATCTACCAAATGTATCTGTAAGAACAAGACTGACCACACACACACACACTCACCTTCTCACCATTTTGAAAATATTATCAAGATTTTCTGATCCAATATCTTGTATTTAGTTGTTTTCAACTTTGGAAGTTTTATTTGTATTAAATTCACCTTACAATGTATAATTGTTTTGGGAAAAAGCAGGCATTATGAAGAATTCCCCTAATATTACTCCACAGATCAATATGCGAACTGAGCTGGAAGGAAGTGACCTGTGGGCCAAACTGGCAGACCGGCGGGAGTTTGTGGACCTGCTGAAGAAGATGCTGACGATTGACTCAGAGAAAAGGATCACCCCCAGTGAAATTCTGAATCATCCCTTCATCACAATGACACATCTCCACGATTTCCCCCCCAGCAGACAGTACGTGTTAATAGGGCAGGGGATAAAAACAAAAACTGTACACTTTGAAGAGCGTGCTTGTGTTGTGTTTCCTGTAATAGGCAGGAAATAGCTGTCGAGCTGAATCATGAGATCCACTGTGTTTTCAGTTGATGAATATGTATCTTGACATTGGAGTTTTTTGTGGGGAAAGAGAAATAAGAACCTCAATATGAGGAACGGTTCTGAATTGTAACCATTGGAAATAGTCGTAATGATGCTGCTATAATCCAGTTTTTAATTGCCTTTGTGAAGGCAATTCAAACTAAAATATTATAATATGAATAAAATATTAGCTTAAAATGTTAGTCATACTAGAATTCAAACTAAAATATTTAAGGTATTATCTTGAATTTGAAGAGCAATCACTACATGTTCTTATTGAAAAGGAAATTTGCATTTGTTTGTAATAAAAAATGCTCCCGGTAGAAAAGTACAAATGATTATAACACTACACATAAGCTGTGAGATTTTGGAATCTATTTGCTGACCTTAATGTAACCTGGATAGTTTCAAAGCAAGAGTATTTCCTTGTGTCGAGGTACAGGACTTCTGAAGTCCTCCAAATGAAAGTATAATACCATCAGCCTTTATCTGTTAGACACCCATGGAAACTAAATCTCTGGCTTTGCTGCTTTTCCAGACCTGTTAGGGATTGACTACAGTTTTAAAGCTAGTGCTAAGAACGTGGAGATACTTATTCCTAATGCATTCCATCTTATTCCCCTACTCTTGCCCAGCATCCAGTCTTGTTTCCATTGGATGGAGGTTTGCAGGCGTGGGGTCAACATGGACAACAGTGTTGCCCCCAGCACATCCACCAACCAGCCACAAACTACACACAACCAGAGGAGAGAACTGGGGGAGTCGAGGTAAGTGAGCTAGAAACGCGTTTGTTTTTATTTCTGACATGTGATTTATATGTAGTACGGAGTGGAATAAAATCATTGTCTTCATTTAAGCTAATTAATGAATTAATAAACTGTTAATGTATAAAAAGCTTCCCTGTGAATCTTACATACTTATTTTCTCTGTCCCTAAAGAAACCCACTGAAGCGTGGCTGGCATGACAACGCAGTCACTGGATCTCCATCCAGGAAAAAGAGAAAGGTCTCTGATAGAAATGGGAGCATTACACAGCTTGACCAGAGGTAGGACACTGCAAAAGCTTCACATTGAGAGCCGGGAACGCCTGTTTGTCCTGGCAGAGTACAGAAACAAATCACCATTAATATAGTCTAATATATGAATATAGCCCCAGCCTAAGGCTCGTACCAAACTATGAGTACCCAAGAGCCAGTGGAGTCTCTGTGACTGTACTGTATCTGACATGCCTCTTCTCTGAGTCTTACAGTAGAAGTGCAGATTGCAATGTACTCAAGTGCAACCCTGTACCTGTAGTGTTTATAAGTAGTAGATTGTGCCTTGTGACAGTGAAGTAAATGGCGATAGGTTTGCACTTTGTGATTCATGGGAAGGTGAATATGTTGATTCGGTCCAGCCCTGTCCATCGCAACAGCCCTTAAACGGCCCATTAGAAAAGTCACATCTCCTGTGCAGAGCTGCGCAGTGTTGCTGGCCTAGAGATGCATTGTTTTAAAATAATGATCTCTATAGGATAATGTAAGCCAGGATATTTAGAAATGTAGTGTATTTCTCTGCAAATGATAGCAAATATGTCCAGAATTGTGTGATTGTGATATGTAGTACGGAGTGGAATAAAATCATAGTCTTCATTTAAGCTAATTAATGAATTAATAAACTGTTAATGTATAAAAAGCTTCCCTGTGACTCTTACATACTTATTTTCTCTGTCCCTAAAGAAACCCACTGAAGCGCGGCTGGCATGAAAACGCAGTCACTGGATCTCCACCCAGGAAAAAGAGAAAGGTCTCTGAAAGAAAAGGAAGCATTACGCAGCTTGACCAGAGGTAGGACACTGCAAAAGCTTCACACTGAGAGCTGGGAACACCTGATTGTCCTGGCAGAGTACATAAACAAATCACCATTAACATAGTCTAATATATGAATATAGCCCCAGCCTAAAGCTCGTACCAAACTAAGAGTACCCAAGAGCCAGTGGTGTCTCTGTGACTGTACTGTATCAGACATGCCTCTTCCCTGAGTCTTACAGTAGAGGTGCAGATTGCAATGTACACAAGTGCAACCCGTAGTGATTATAAGTGTGTGATCTGTGATTGATATGTAGTAGAATGTGCCTTCTGACAGTGAAGTAAATGGCGATAGGTTTACACTTTGTGATTCATGGGAAGGTGAAAATGTTGATTCAGTCCAGCCCTGTGCATCGCAACAGCCCTTAAACGGCCCGTTAGAAAAGTCACACCTCCTGTGCAGAGCTGCGCAGTGTTGCTGGCCTAGAGTTGCATTGTTTTAAAATAATTATCTCTATAGGATAATGTAAGCCAGGATATTTAGAAATGTAGTGTATTTCTCTGCAAATGATAGCAAACATTTCCAGAATTGTGTGATTGTGACATGTAGTAGGGAGTGGAATAAAATAATTGTCTTCATTTAAGCGAATTAATTAATTAATTAACTGTTAATGTATAAGAAGCTTCCCTGTGAATCTTACATACTTATTTTCTCTGTCCCTAAAGAAACCCACTGAAGCGTGGCTGGCATGACAACGCAGTCACTGGATCTCCATCCAGGAAAAAGAGAAAGGTCTCTGATAGAAAAGGAAGCATTACGCAGCTTGACCAGAGGTAGGACACTGCAAAAGCTTCACACTGAGAGCTGGGAACGCCTGATTGTCCTGGCAGAGTACATAAACAAATCACCATTAATATAGTCTAATATATGAATATAGCCCCAGCCTAAAGCTCGTACCAAACTATGAGTACCCAAGAGCCAGTGGTGTCTCTGTGACTGTACTGTATCAGACATGCCTCTTCCCTGAGTCTTACAGTAGAGGTGCAGATTGCAATGTACACAAGTGCAACCCGTAGTGATTATAAGTGTGTGATCTGTGATTGATATGTAGTAGAATGTGCCTTGTGACAGTGAAGTAAATGGCGATAGGTTTGCACTTTGTGATTCATGGGAAGGTGAATATGTTGATTCGGTCCAGCCCTGTCCATCGCAACAGCCCTTAAACGGCCCATTAGAAAAGTCACATCTCCTGTGCAGAGCTGCGCAGTGTTGCTGGCCTAGAGATGCATTGTTTTAAAATAATTATCTCTATAGGATAATGTAAGCCAGGATATTTAGAAATGTAGTGTATTTCTCTGCAAATGATAGCAAACATTTCCAGAATTGTGTGATTGTGACATGTAGTAGGGAGTGGAATAAAATAATTGTCTTCATTTAAGCGAATTAATTAATTAATTAACTGTTAATGTATAAGAAGCTTCCCTGTGAATCTTACATACTTATTTTCTCTGTCCCTAAAGAAACCCACTGAAGCGTGGCTGGCATGACAACGCAGTCACTGGATCTCCATCCAGGAAAAAGAGAAAGGTCTCTGATAGAAATGGGAGCATTACACAGCTTGACCAGAGGTAGGACACTGCAAAAGCTTCACATTGAGAGCCGGGAACGCCTGTTTGTCCTGGCAGAGTACATAAACAAATCACCATTAATATAGTCTAATATATGAATATAGCCCCAGCCTAAAGCTCGTACCAAACTATGAGTACCCAAGAGCCAGTGGTGTCTCTGTGACTGTACTGTATCAGACATGCCTCTTCCCTGAGTCTTACAGTAGAAGTGCAGATTGCAATGTACTCAAGTGCAACCCTGTACCTGTAGTGTTTATAAGTAGTAGATTGTGCCTTGTGACAGTGAAGTAAATGGCGATAGGTTTGCACTTTGTGATTCATGGGAAGGTGAATATGTTGATTCGGTCCAGCCCTGTCCATCGCAACAGCCCTTAAACGGCCCATTAGAAAAGTCACATCTCCTGTGCAGAGCTGCGCAGTGTTGCTGGCCTAGAGATGCATTGTTTTAAAATAATTATCTCTATAGGATAATGTAAGCCAGGATATTTAGAAATGTAGTGTATTTCTCTGCAAATGATAGCAAACATTTCCAGAATTGTGTGATTGTGACATGTAGTAGGGAGTGGAATAAAATAATTGTCTTCATTTAAGCGAATTAATTAATTAATTAACTGTTAATGTATAAGAAGCTTCCCTGTGAATCTTACATACTTATTTTCTCTGTCCCTAAAGAAACCCACTGAAGCGTGGCTGGCATGACAACGCAGTCACTGGATCTCCATCCAGGAAAAAGAGAAAGGTCTCTGAAAGAAAAGGAAGCATTACACAGCTTGACCAGAGGTAGGACACTGCAAAAGCTTCACACTGAGAGCTGGGAACGCCTGATTGTCCTGGCAGAGTACAGAAACAAATCACCATTAATATAGTCTAATATATGAATATAGCCCCAGCCTAAAGCTCGTACCAAACTATGAGTACCCAAGAGCCTGTGGTGTCTCTGTGACTGTACTGTATCAGACATGCCTCTTCCCTGAGTCTTACAGTAGAAGTGCAGATTGCAATGTACTCAAGTGCAACCCTGTACCTGTAGTGTTTATAAGTAGTAGATTGTGCCTTGTGACAGAGAAGTAAATGGCGATAGGTTTGCACTTTGTGATTCATGGGAAGGTGAATATGTTGATTCGGTCCAGCCCTGTCCATCGCAACAGCCCTTAAACGGCCCATTAGAAAAGTCACATCTCCTGTGCAGAGCTGCGCAGTGTTGCTGGCCTAGAGATGCATTGTTTTAAAATAATTATCTCTATAGGATAATGTAAGCCAGGATATTTAAAAATGTAGTGTATTTCTCTGCAAATGATAGCAAACATGTCCAGAATTGTGTGATTGTGATATGTAGTACGGAGTGGAATAAAATCATTGTCTTCATTTAAGCTAATTAATGAATTAATAAACTTAATGTATAAAAAGCTTCCCTTTGAATCTTACATACTTATTTTCTCTGTCCCTAAAGAAACCCACTGAAGCGCGGCTGGCATGAAAACGCAGTCACTGGATCTCCATCCAGGAAAAAGAGAAAGGTCTCTGAAAGAAAAGGAAGCATTACGCAGCTTGACCAGAGGTAGGACACTGCAAAAGCTTCACACTGAGAGCTGGGAACGCCTGATTGTCCTGGCAGAGTACATAAACAAATCACCATTAATATAGTCTAATATATGAATATAGCCCCAGCCTAAAGCTCGTACCAAACTATGAGTACCCAAGAGCCAGTGGTGTCTCTGTGACTGTACTGTATCAGACATGCCTCTTCCCTGAGTCTTACAGTAGAAGTGCAGATTGCAATGTACTCAAGTGCAACCCTGTACCTGTAGTGTTTATAAGTAGTAGATTGTGCCTTGTGACAGTGAAGTAAATGGCGATAGGTTTGCACTTTGTGATTCATGGGAAGGTGAATATGTTGATTCGGTCCAGCCCTGTCCATCGCAACAGCCCTTAAACGGCCCATTAGAAAAGTCACATCTCCTGTGCAGAGCTGCGCAGTGTTGCTGGCCTAGAGATGCATTGTTTTAAAATAATTATCTCTATAGGATAATGTAAGCCAGGATATTTAGAAATGTAGTGTATTTCTCTGCAAATGATAGCAAACATTTCCAGAATTGTGTGATTGTGACATGTAGTAGGGAGTGGAATAAAATAATTGTCTTCATTTAAGCGAATTAATTAATTAATTAACTGTTAATGTATAAGAAGCTTCCCTGTGAATCTTACATACTTATTTTCTCTGTCCCTAAAGAAACCCACTGAAGCGTGGCTGGCATGACAACGCAGTCACTGGATCTCCATCCAGGAAAAAGAGAAAGGTCTCTGAAAGAAAAGGAAGCATTACACAGCTTGACCAGAGGTAGGACACTGCAAAAGCTTCACACTGAGAGCTGGGAACGCCTGATTGTCCTGGCAGAGTACAGAAACAAATCACCATTAATATAGTCTAATATATGAATATAGCCCCAGCCTAAAGCTCGTACCAAACTATGAGTACCCAAGAGCCTGTGGTGTCTCTGTGACTGTACTGTATCAGACATGCCTCTTCCCTGAGTCTTACAGTAGAAGTGCAGATTGCAATGTACTCAAGTGCAACCCTGTACCTGTAGTGTTTATAAGTAGTAGATTGTGCCTTGTGACAGAGAAGTAAATGGCGATAGGTTTGCACTTTGTGATTCATGGGAAGGTGAATATGTTGATTCGGTCCAGCCCTGTCCATCGCAACAGCCCTTAAACGGCCCATTAGAAAAGTCACATCTCCTGTGCAGAGCTGCGCAGTGTTGCTGGCCTAGAGATGCATTGTTTTAAAATAATTATCTCTATAGGATAATGTAAGCCAGGATATTTAGAAATGTAGTGTATTTCTCTGCAAATGATAGCAAACATTTCCAGAATTGTGTGATTGTGATATGTAGTAGGGAGTGGAATAAAATAATTGTCTTCATTTAAGCGAATTAATTAATTAATTAACTGTTAATGTATAAGAAGCTTCCCTGTGAATCTTACATACTTATTTTCTCTGTCCCTAAAGAAACCCACTGAAGCGTGGCTGGCATGACAACGCAGTCACTGGATCTCCATCCAGGAAAAAGAGAAAGGTCTCTGAAAGAAAAGGAAGCATTACACAGCTTGACCAGAGGTAGGACACTGCAAAAGCTTCACATTGAGAGCCGGGAACGCCTGTTTGTCCTGGCAGAGTACAGAAACAAATCACCATTAATATAGTCTAATATATGAATATAGCCCCAGCCTAAAGCTCGTACCAAACTATGAGTACCCAAGAGCCTGTGGTGTCTCTGTGACTGTACTGTATCAGACATGCCTCTTCCCTGAGTCTTACAGTAGAAGTGCAGATTGCAATGTACTCAAGTGCAACCCTGTACCTGTAGTGTTTATAAGTAGTAGATTGTGCCTTGTGACAGAGAAGTAAATGGCGATAGGTTTGCACTTTGTGATTCATGGGAAGGTGAATATGTTGATTCGGTCCAGCCCTGTCCATCGCAACAGCCCTTAAACGGCCCATTAGAAATGTCACATCTCCTGTGCAGAGCTGCGCAGTGTTGCTGGCCTAGAGATGCATTGTTTTAAAATAATTATCTCTATAGGATAATGTAAGCCAGGATATTTAGAAATGTAGTGTATTTCTCTGCAAATGATAGCAAACATGTCCAGAATTGTGTGATTGTGATATGTAGTACGGAGTGGAATAAAATCATTGTCTTCATTTAAGCTAATTAATGAATTAATAAACTTAATGTATAAAAAGCTTCCCTGTGAATCTTACATACTTATTTTCTCTGTCCCTAAAGAAACCCACTGAAGCGCGGCTGGCATGAAAACGCAGTCACTGGATCTCCATCCAGGAAAAAGAGAAAGGTCTCTGAAAGAAAAGGAAGCATTACGCAGCTTGACCAGAGGTAGGACACTGCAAAAGCTTCACACTGAGAGCTGGGAACGCCTGATTGTCCTGGCAGAGTACATAAACAAATCACCATTAACATAGTCTAATATATGAATATAGCCCCAGCCTAAAGCTCGTACCAAACTATGAGTACCCAAGAGCCAGTGGAGTCTCTGTGACTGTACTGTATCAGACATGCCTCTTCCCTGAGTCTTACAGTAGAGGTGCAGATTGCAATGTATACAAGTGCAACCCGTAGTGATTATAAGTGTGTGATCTGTGATTGATATGTAGTAGAATGTGCCTTCTGACAGTGAAGTAAATGGCGATAGGTTTACACTTTGTGATTCAAGGGAAGGTGAAAATGTTGATTCGGTCCAGCCCTGTGCATCGCAACAGCCCTTAAACGGCCCATTAGAAAAGTCACATCTCCTGTGCAGAGCTGCGCAGTGTTGCTGGCCTAGAGATGCATTGTTTTAAAATAATTATCTCTATAGGATAATGTAAGCCAGGATATTTAGAAATGTAGTGTATTTCTCTGCAAATGATAGCAAACATGTCCAGAATTGTGTGATTGTGATATGTAGTACGGAGTGGAATAAAATCATTGTCTTCATTTAAGCTAATTAATGAATTAATAAACTTAATGTATAAAAAGCTTCCCTGTGAATCTTACATACTTATTTTCTCTGTCCCTAAAGAAACCCACTGAAGCGCGGCTGGCATGAAAACGCAGTCACTGGATCTCCATCCAGGAAAAAGAGAAAGGTCTCTGAAAGAAAAGGAAGCATTACGCAGCTTGACCAGAGGTAGGACACTGCAAAAGCTTCACACTGAGAGCTGGGAACGCCTGATTGTCCTGGCAGAGTACATAAACAAATCACCATTAACATAGTCTAATATATGAATATAGCCCCAGCCTAAAGCTCGTACCAAACTATGAGTACCCAAGAGCCAGTGGAGTCTCTGTGACTGTACTGTATCAGACATGCCTCTTCCCTGAGTCTTACAGTAGAGGTGCAGATTGCAATGTATACAAGTGCAACCCGTAGTGATTATAAGTGTGTGATCTGTGATTGATATGTAGTAGAATGTGCCTTCTGACAGTGAAGTAAATGGCGATAGGTTTGCACTTTGTGATTCATGGGAAGGTGAATATGTTGATTCGGTCCAGCCCTGTCCATCGCAACAGCCCTTAAACGGCCCATTAGAAAAGTCACATCTCCTGTGCAGAGCTGCGCAGTGTTGCTGGCCTAGAGATGCATTGTTTTAAAATAATTATCTCTATAGGATAATGTAAGCCAGGATGTTTAGAAATGTAGTGTATTTCTCTGCAAATGATAGTAAACATTTCCAGAATTGTGTGATTGTGATATGTAATAGGGAGTGGAATAAAATAATTGTCTTAATTTAAGCTAATTAATTAATTAATTAACTGTTAATCTACAAAGAGCTTCCCTGTGAATCTTACGTACTTATTTTCTCTGTCCCTAAAGAAACCCACTGAAGCGTGGCTGGCATGAAAACGCAGTCACTGGATCTCCACCCAGGAGAAAGAGGAAGCTCTCTGAAAGAAATAGGAGTATTATGTTTTACGGGTGCTATTTGTGTGAAACATAACTTTGTCCATGAAATGAAATGTATGCCAATGTCTCTCAGGGCAGCTGGGGGGTTTTCTTTTCAAGGGTAATTTCAGGAATATTGTATATTTTACTTTTTCTCACCAAAATTGCTCAGGACGAAATACTCATTATGTGCACATGACTTGATTAGTGACATCATCGTGACACGTGAGAAATTTTGGTTAATCTGATGAGAGTCATGGCGCATACGAGTTGCGATTGTTTAAATCACCATTTCAAAAACCGTCAGTAACTTCTAATGCAGCTGATCAGCTACATTTTAAACCAGCCAATATTACATTAAATAAATAAGATTAAAATATCTGGCGCTGATAAACAATCAGTGGGTCCTGATTCTCTTTGGATAGAGGAGAATAAATCCAATACACGTTAGATAACATAGTTGCATGAAGGGATAGGCGTGATTGAAGGGGGATCAAGGTGGCAATGTCCTCCCCTCATTTTGAAATCGGTCAAATCGCCCCTCCTGTCTGTTTTATAAATGTGATCTTTCACAATGAATGCCCCCAACACCCCCCCCCCCACACACACACACACACACATCTGGAACTAAAGCTATGCCACTGTATCAGTGTCTTCTGGGTTCTCTCCAGAATATATGGATAATTATGCAATGTGCTTCGATGGAATTACTTCCAAATTATGGTTGTACTCAATCTAGACTCCACAGGGCAGGTATGTTGTGGCCAGGTTTAGTGATGTTGCACTTCAGGGCTTCCACTGTGAACTTCTGGTATCACACAGCTCAAATGGTGTGGAAACATACAATTTCTTAGAAGGCTGCAATTGGTTTCATGATATAATTTACAAATGGAGTTTCATACTACGGTAGAATACATTAAACAATGCCCTTACATCAAATTAATAAAAACATACGTGTTGTATCAGGTGGCACTTCTATGACTCTGGGGAAGAACTACTGTAGTTAATGATATTGCTTATTATCTGATTGATTGCTGATCTAAAGTGCTTCACTTAGGAGACTGGAAGATTACTGACTGTAATTTGCCTGGCTTTACTCTTTTTATTAATTTGATGCAATGGGTTGTTTTTTATTCTACCTGTCGTGTACCGTAGCATTACGAGTGGCTGAGGCTCCAGGCACTTCGACTCGCAAAACTGTCTCCGGTAGTCGTTGACTATTCAATCAAATTGCAAAGAAGAGTCCGCTTTCAACCAATCAGGCTTTACAGTTGCTGAGGATCCGCCTCCAACTGCCTAGCAGCCTTGAAACAGCAAATGAGGGAATTCGATTTGAAGGAGGTTACAGTCTGTATAACACTATTATACCCTACTTTATACCGTTATTAATCCATATAACCATGTACGCATGTACATGTATATTTAATACATTTAGCTGATTCATATATTTAACATTAATTATACAATTTTGCATCGAGTGGCTACATATGTACAGCGTTAAAGAACACACAATTTTGCAGTTTTTGAATCATGACGCTTAAATACATTTTGCCTGTGTATGTGTCCTTATTAGTATTTATAGTGTAGCTACTGTTTTTAATTGTATGATACTCAAGTACTCGGTGCTGAAAAGATGTACGAGAGCACAAAAAAACAAAAAGAATGACTTGATTACATCCTTAAAGCAGTGAGTTAGTGCCGCATTATACCTGCGTGGTGATGTGTTGATACAGGTGAGCGCTGTACTTCAGGTTAATTATGGAAAACGCGCGTTTAAAGTCTGCATTTCGACCCTGTATTCATACTTAATGCATTCGTGCTTTCTGAGTTCAGTCACACATCTTAACTGAAGTCCTCGCCCAGTGCAAATGCCATATTACATGTAGAGTAGACGCACTGCAAGACACCAAGAACTGGATCTCTGTGAATTACCCAAGTCATTCAATAAAACGTTATCGTACACTACATTACCCTTGGTATTCGTTGTGTACGAGCAGCCGAGGTCATTAAGTACAGCATTTCTGTCATTCCTGTCAGTGAAAGAAAAATCTGAAATTGTTTGGACTGATATCAAATGTGTAATATATTCAACCACGTACATAGCATTGAAACTTGCATTTCCATATAGGCTACGGTATACAGGACAGGAATAACAGAAATGCTTTATTGAATGACCTGGGCGGCTCGTAAAGTACCAGTACCGGGGGTAATGCAGTGTACATATACCGTCTTATGTAAAATTGTATGATTAATGTTGAATATACACGTACATGGTTATATGATTAATAACTGTATAAAATAGGGTATAATAGTTATACTGGCTGTAGTCTTTCCTTCTCACCTCCTTCAAATCGAATTCCCTCATTTGCTGTTTCAAGGCTGCTAGGCAGTTGGAGGCGGATCCTCAGCAACTGTAAAGCCTGATTGGTTGAAAGCGGACTCTTCTTTGCAATTTGATTGAATAGTCAACGACTACCAGAGACAGTTTTGCGAGTTTTGCCTGGAGCCTCAGCCACTTGTAGTGCCACGGTACACGGCAGGTAGAAAACAACCCCTTGCATCAAATTAATAAAAAGAGTAAATACAGGCAAATTACAGTCAGTAATCTTCCAGTCTCCTAAGTGAAGCACTTTAGATCAGCAATCAATCAGATAATAAGCAATATCATTAACTACAGTATTTCTTCCCCAGAGTCATAGAAGTGCCACCTGATACAACACGTATGTTTTTATTAATTTGATGTAAGGGCATTGTTTAATGTATTCTACCGTAGTATGAAACTCCATTTGTAAATTATATCATGAAACCAATTGCAGCCTTCTAAGAAATTGTATGTTTCCACACCATTTGAGCTGTGTGATACCAGAAGTTCACAGTGGAAGCCCTGAAGTGCAACATCACTAAACCTGGCCACAACATACCTGCCCTGTGGAGTCTAGATTGAGTACAACCATAATTTGGAAGTAATTCCATCGAAGCACATTGCATAATTATCCATATATTCTGGAGAGAACCCAGAAGACATTGATACAGTGGCATAGCTTTAGTTCCAGATGTGTGTGTGTGTGTGGGGGGGGGGGGTGTTGGGGGCATTCATTGTGAAAGATCACATTTATAAAACAGACAGGAGGGGCGATTTGACCGATTTCAAAATGAGGGGAGGACATTGCCACCTTGATCCCCCTTCAATCACGCCTATCCCTTCATGCAACTATGTTATCTAACGTGTATTGGATTTATTCTCCTCTATCCAAAGAGAATCAGGACCCACTGATTGTTTATCAGCGCCAGATATTTTAATCTTATTTATTTAATGTAATATTGGCTGGTTTAAAATGTAGCTGATCAGCTGCATTAGAAGTTACTGACGGTTTTTGAAATGGTGATTTAAACAAGCGCAACTCGTATGCGCCATGACTCTCATGCGCCATTGTAAACATATCTATTATCAGCTGATCAGCTACATTTAAAACCTTCCAATATTACATTAAATAAATAAGATTAAAATATCTGGTGCTGATAAACAATCAGGGGGTCCTGATTCTCTTTGGATAGAGGAGAATAAATCCACTACACGTTAGATAACATAGTTGCATGAAGGGATAGGCGTGATTGAAGGGGGATCGAGGTGGCAGTAACAGCCATACCAGAGACCCTGTATGTTAGTGAGCATGACAGCGAGTTGCAGAGACCAAAGAAAGTCCTCAGTGGTCCAAACAATACACCAATGCAGGTAAAAGGTCAATTTGTTGCCAACCTGAGCCTTGGAGAGAGAAAGGTCAAACAAGACATGTTTGTGGTGTCAGGACTAGTAATGCCACTGCAAGGACTACCAGCAATACATCGTTTGAAACAGATCCAGCTCATACAAGATGGGGAAACACAGTTCAAAGAATATTACCCGCAAGTGTTTACAGGCTTTGGAAAACTTATAAAATAAAAATGAAAGATGCAGCAACTCTGTACGCCCTTTCCACACCAAGACGTGTTCTGTTGCCCCTACTCAGGAAAATGAAAGAGGAATTAGAAAGAATGGAAGAGCCTATGGAATGGTGTGCTGGCATGCTGGCAGTTCCAAAATCAAATTGGAAAATTAGAATCTGTGTACATGTGGGGCAAATGTACAACTGAACAACAAGACAGAGGGGGGGGCACTATTTTTTTTTAATGCATTTTCTTTTGTTGCTAATCGGTATATTGGCGGCACTAGCACAGTACCTAAAAGAACCATTCTGTGGCAGACGCAAGCAGTTTTCAATGATGCAAATCGAGGAATAAATGTATTGCATTGAAGCTCGCACTGCCTGATGTATTCAGTTTAATTTTAATACATTACAGGCTGTGCAAAAAAATGGAGGCACCGCTGGGATGGGAGTGTGAGTAAGTCGGAGTGAGCTTGCACACAAGCAACCCGACTGCAACATTTACCCAAGAAAGAAAAGGGATCCAGAGAAACGTCCTGTGGAGACAGAGGTTTGACAGAGTGGATAGTGGTGGTGCAAGAAGCGTGCTGTATCGCACTCACTGAAGCCTGAGGGAGAGGACTGCTCTTGAAAATCGCTATTATCGTGAGACGAACAAAATGGAGGATACATGCGTGGAGGACATTCAGATTGAAGTGAGGGGACTTTTGTATCAGTTATGCGCAGAAAAGCTAAAGTCATTCTATGAGCAACTTGGCATTAGCGGAGAAAATGGTGACGACTTGGAAGGGAAAAATAGACTGTCTTTAATTAAGAAAATATACAATTATTTAGACCAATTGCGACTGGAAGAATTAGAAGACCAAGGTTTTTCTGAAATGCTAGCAATGATAGACAAGCTTGATGTGTTAAAGACAGAAATTAATGCTGCTAGCACTGAAGACAAAACGCAGTCAGAACTTAACCAGCTGCTAAAAGAATATGAAGAATTAAAGGCATTGCTGGAACAGAAAAAGAAGGAAGTGGAAATGTTAGCGTCAGAGAATAGTGCAGCTAAAACAAAAGCAGGCGCTGACTCTCAAATTAACAGATTAAAACAACCTCAAACTGTGGCAATGTTTAAGAAAGACTTTAAGATCATTGGTCAAATAGGGGAGCCTGGACAGAAGGATAAGCTTAGTTTTGGCACCCTAGCTCACCAAATTGAAAGTGGCCTGAACAAAGACTATACTGCAATAGAAATAACTGAAGCTGTCATCAGAGCAATAGTACCAGGGCTACAGCTCCAAAGTTACCTTGAGGGAAAAGTGGGGCTGATATTGCCAAAACTGAGGAGGATTTTGCGCTCCCATTTTCAAGAGAAGGATGCTATTGAGCTGTATAAACAACTGACATCAGAAGTGCAAGAGGCAAAAGAGACACCTCAAAACTTCCTGATGCGCATGATGGATTTTGTTCGCTTCCCAGGAGTCTGATTCAGGACTGAAGTATGACCCTGATCTTGTTCAGGGAATGTTCCTGCATACTGTACTCACAGGATTGCAGAATGACAGCATTAAAACTGACATGAAAGTGTATTTGCAAGACAACAGTGTTACTGATGAGGTTCTCCTGGAACAATTAAACATTGCATGCAGCAATGATGCCGAGCGCCAGTGAAAACTTAGGTCTACCTCCTACAAGTCTGCTAAAGTGAATGTACTGCACTCGGATGGCGACCAGCTTAGCAAATCTGGAGAAAAGCAGAATACATCAGCACTTTTGATGGAACCGAAAGAACTAAAAAATGAAGTGACATCACTCAAAGAGCTTAGAGACGAAATAGCGTCAATTAAACAGACCCTGCACTCCTCTTTCCAGAGGACTACCAATAGACCAACTGAATCTCCAGCTACAGCAGAGACAACAAGAGGACTTCAGTGGCGTGGATGTGTGTCGTGTCAAGAAAAAGGGCAACCACAAAACTGCAACCATTGCTTCCACTGTGGCAGTGATGAACACTATATGTCTGGTTGTCACAGGAGGAACAGGAAACCACCTTCTAGGGAATTGGGAAACGGGAGACAGTTACACCCGAGGGACAGGGTGTAACTGCAGCAAAACATCAGTCCCACCACTGCAGGAACTGTTTCAAGGAGCCGGAAGCAGGCGACGTGTTTCAGCAGTGTTCTCAGTGCAAAACTGTGTTGTACTGTTCCAAGGACTGTCAGCGCAAACACTGGAAGGAGCACCAAACTGTTTGCAGAGCAATTCAAGAGTTAGAATGGAAAGTGAATGCTAAAGGACAAACGGAGTGCAAAGGATGGGTGGACACTAGTCAGGTGACTCCTGAACAAAATAAAATTGCCAGACTAATTGGGTCCAAGTGTCTTGTCTGGTGCAGTGTGAATGGACTTAGGACCCAAGCACTTTGGAACACAGGATCTCAAGTCAGCATAATGGATAAAGATTGGAAAGATGTTCGCGTACCTGATGTAGAGTTGAAAAACATTGAGGAATTGCTTGGGGATACAGGTTGTCTTGACCTTGTAGCAGCCAATGGAACAAGCATTCCTTATGAGGGTTGGGTTGAAGTACAATTTAACCTTGTTTCTAATGATGGTAGGATGTCTGACATTCCTGTACCAATTTTGGTGACACCTAAATGTAACATTGAGTATCCAATAATTGGTTACAATGTAATTGAGTCATTAGTTAAGGGTCACAGTGTAAAGCAAAACGGGAAAACATCCCCTGTTAGACTAGTGGAATTGTGTACTGCCTTGAGTGACATTCCAAAGGATAAAATAAGTAACCTCATTGGTCTCATTCAGAATGACGACAATGACAAATGTCACAGGTTAAAAACAGGGAGGACACCAGTAAAAATGTGAGTCTGAAGTATAGAAATACAGTTAAACATGCTACAGGAGGGACATTGCTAATTTTGAGCCAGATGTAGAAGTTTTGTGGCCTGAAGGGTTAGAAATTCACGAAACATTGATACATGTGCCTGAAGGCCAAGGGAGATGGGTAAAATTAGAAATGACCAACAGCACTGACCATGACATTGTCCTCAATAGTCATGTTTCACTGGGAACTCTTCAAAGAGTTCATGAAGTTTTTCCAGTTGACCTGGGTCAAATTGAAAGTGATTTTGCAAGAGTTGCAACTGTTAATGTAAATTCACTTATTGCTAATAATGGGTGTGGAGAGAACGAGCTAAAAAAAGAACATGAGTCCACTACTAATATGTGGGATCCTCCAGTTGACTTAAGTCATTTGACAGAACAACAACAGGGCATTGTCAAACAAATGTTAAGAGAAGAGTCAGATGCATTTTCAAGAGGTGAATCAGACATTGGCAATATTGAAAATTTGCAAATGACAATTAACCTGAGAGATAATGAGCCTGTGCAGAAAACATACATGTCTGTGCCAAGACCTCTTTACAGGGAGGTAAAATATTACCTTCAGAACATAATAGCCTGTGGTTTAATTGAAAGATCAAAGTCACCATACTCCTCTCCTGTTGTTTGTGTAAGAAAAAAGGATGGCAGCATGAGATTGTGTATAGATTACAGGGCTTTAAATAACAAAACTGTACCCGATCGCCAACCTATTCCTCGAATCCAAGACATACTGAATAACTTAGGGGTTATGGTTTTCTTTACTAGATCAGGGCAAAGCCTATCACCAAGGTTTCATTGTAAAAGAAAGCAGACCATATACAGCTTGTATAACACCTTGGGGCTTATATGAATAGATTAGAATACCTTTTGGATTGATGAATGCCCCAGCAGCTTTCCAGAGGTGTATGGAAGAGACGTTAGGAGAGCTAATAGATTAAATATGTGTTCCATATCTGGATGATGTCTTAGTTTTCAGTAAGGGGTTTTGCGATCATGTTAAGCATGTGATGCAGGTGTTACACAGGTTGAAACAGAGTGGTATTAAACTCAAACCCACCAAATGTGAGTTATTTAAAAGAGAAGTGCGTTATCTGGGTAGAATTGTATCAGCTGAGGGGTGTAAGATGGACCCAAAAGACATTGCAGCAGTCCAATCTCTGAAAGGCAAAGTCCCTGCTACTGTGGGAGAGCTGCGCAAACTGTTGGGATTGTTAGGCTATTACCGACAGTATGTTAAAGACTTCTCTAAGCTTGCTAAACCCCTTTATGAACTTCTAACTTCCCAGGGAAATTATGTAAAAGTGGGGTCTACGCCAAAGAAAAGTGCGAGAAAACAAGCTACAAGGCAGGTGATGTCCTCACAGCCAATAAAGTGGACTGAGGAACACGGGCAGGTTTTAGACTGTCTTCTTGATCACCTAATCAAGCCACCGGTAATGAGCAACCCTGATTTCTCCCAACCATTCATACTTCACACCGACGCTTCTCAGAAGGGGCTAGGTGCAATACTATATCAGAGACAAGGAGGAAAACTTAAAGTTATAGCATTTGGTTCTAGGACACTTACTCCCCCAGAAAATAATTACCATTATCACTCAGGAAAGTTGGAGTTTCTGGCACTTAAATGGGCCGTTACAGATAAAATCTGTATTACGCCCCGTCATTTGTAGTGTATAGTGACAATAATCCGCTCACATACATACTTACATCTGCAAAACTGGTTACAGAAGGGTAGCAAATTTTAACTTTGTAATCAAGTATAGACCAGGAAGGGTTAACATCGATGCTGACACGTTGTCAAGAATACCCCTTGATATGGAAAACTTTATGAATGAGTGCACAGAGGAAGTTTCAGAGGATGTGATTAAGGCAACTGCTGCAGGTGTAACAGCTCAGAACAAAGGGGAGGTTACATGGTTGATAGCAATGTCTGTCAACCCTGTTGCTGCTGAAGCAGAGTTGCTAGGGGGAGTGAGACCCACAGTACAAAAAATTGACCCACAGGAACTAAAATGTGCACAGCTTGAAGATCCATTAATAAGTAGCGTGCTGAGGTACAAAGCACTGGGTCACAAGCCAAAAAAACACGAACTAGGTAGCTATGGTACAAAGTCTAAGGCTCTGTATAGAGAGTGGCACAAGTTTCAAATTGATGACCGTGGTATACTGTATCGAGTTACAGGGTTTTACAGGGTTTTACCGGAAAAATACCAAGAATTGGTCTATAGAGAACTCCACGAAGAAATGGGACACGTGGGTGTAGAACGGAGCACAAACCTCATCAGGGACAGGTTTTACTGGCCATACATGGCTAAAGACATTGAGCACTATATCACACGTGTGTGTTCCTGTGTGAAACGAAAGAGGCCAAACAGAGAAGTTAGAGCACCTCTCAAAAGTATAGTAATGACCTATCCTTTTGAGTTGGTATCGATAGATTATCTACACCTTGAACGCTGTAAAGGGGGTTATGAATATATATTGGTCATTGTTGATTACTTTATGAGGTTTGCCCAGGCTTATACCACCACTGACAGGTCTGGGAAAACAGCGGCAAGTAAGATTTACAATGACTTTGCACTGAGATTTGGCTTTCCTGTCAGAATCCATCATGACCAAGGCGCTGAATTTGAAAATCAGTTGTTTAAACAGTTAAAGAAATGCTGTGGCATGGCTGGCTCACGTACAACTTCCTATCACCCAGAGGGCAACGGTCAGATGGAAAGGTTTAATAGGACACTGTTGTCCATGTTAAGGACTTTAGAGAATGAGCAAAAAGCTAACTGGAAAGAATACTTGAACAAAGTTGTACATGCTTAAAACTGCACTACTTCAGGGTACTCCCCATTTCATTTACTGTATGGTAGATCCCCACGACTACCAATAGACTTGGTGTTTGATTTAAATGGTGAAAAGGGAGCAGTAAACTACAAAGAATATGTGAAAAAGTGGCAGCAACAGATGAGGGATGCTTACAACATTGTGAACAAGAATGTCGCTGATTCTGCTAAGAGGGGAAAGAAATATTATGATCGGCGAGCAAATGCAGCAGAATTGCAAATTGGTGATAGAGTCCTTGTTAAGAATTTGACTGAAAGGGGTAGTCCTGGAAAACTAAGATCTTACTGGGAAGTTAAAATTTACACGGTTGTCCAGACCAAAGGTGAAAATAGCCCTGTTTATGAGGTGTCCCCTGAGAATGGGACTGGCAGGTCTAGAATTCTGCATCGCAACTGCTTGTTACCTTGTGATTGTCTCCCAGCAGAAATGTCTGACAAAACAAGTAGTGTGAAATGGAAGCAAAATAAAGGGTGTTACTCAAGTGTTCAGTGATGAAAAGAGTGCTAGTTCGGATAGTGAATATGAATTCTCTGCATTCCAACCAGTTGGACGTAACTGTAATCCTTATCAGGAGACTTATGTTGTTCCTCAAAATACTGTACCACTGAATGGGACGGTAGATGGCCCTGGTGCTGCAACTGAGGTACAAGACCTTGTTGTCTCAGCTGATGGAAGTGACAGTGAACAAACGCAGCATGATGTTTCAGAGAGTACAGTCACACAAGAATGGGCAGCATCAGAAATGACTGGAAATATACCAGAACCCAGACCTGTAAGAGTGAGGAGAATGCCCCAAATTTTGACTTACGATAACTTTGGAAATCCAACTTACCAGCGTGTGAGTTCTAGCATCAGCACTGTGTATGCATTTCCGGTGATGCCCTATGATGTGTTTGGGCATTGCCCACCTCCTTTGATGGTAAACTGTCAACCCTCATGGACCCCACAAACAGTAATGTAGTAGTAAGAAAATAAAACGAATGGACATTGCTAAATATATATATATAAAAAAAAAGTGGGATACTGCTCTCATGGTTAGTTACAATGTTTTATTATACATGGTATACATTGTAGAAGGTTTTGAAACTACTGGCCCTATTGCTTGTGGCTCCATTGATATGTTGATACTCAGGTGGTCTATGTTGGAATTCCAAAGAGGAACTGTCAGGACCGATCAACCTGTCAGGTTCCTTAGGGCTACTGAATGAATATGGAGAATAGTGAACGGAATGATTGTTCTGTGGGCTATGTAGGTCAATGTTAGGGCCTGGTTATGATGTTTTATGTTAATATTGTTACTGTGTTGAAAAACAAACAAATCTGTAAAATGTAAGGGGACGACATTACATTTTGTGGGGGAGAGTGTGGGGCAAATGTACAACTGAACAACAAGACAGAGGGGGGGGCACTATTTCTTTTTAATGCATTTTCTTTTGTTGCTAATCGGTATATTGTCGGTACTAGTGCAGTACCTAAAAGAACCATTCTGTGGCAGATGCAAGCAGTTTTCAATGATGCAAATCGAGGAATAAACGTATTGCATTGAAGCTCACACTGCCTGACGTATTTGGTTTTATTTTAATACATTACAGGCTGTGCAACATACATCTCACCAAACTAAATTAAAACTTCTGCAGAGAAAGACACATTCTTCCAGCAGTCGACAAAACTTTAGCACAGTTGGAAGGAGCTGCAGTCTTCTCAAAGCTCAACACCACTTCAGGATTTTGGCAAATACCACAAAGACTCAGCACCACTGACCACATTCATCACATCCTTTGAATGATACTGCTTCCAGAGGTTGCCGTTTGGAATCTCTTCAGGGCCCGAACACTTTCAGAAGAGAATTTTACAGCTCTTGGATGGAATCAAAGGAAAAGTGTGTCATGCCCATGATATACTAGTCAATGGAAAAAACAGAGAAGCGCATGACAAAAGACTACATAAAGTACTGAAAAAATCCAACAGGCCGGTCTGACACTGAATGACAAGTGCCAGTTTGAAGTAAAACAGCTGAAGTTCTTGGGTGAGTTCCGAAGGATTACAAGCGGATCCAGAAATTATCAAAGCGATCTTAGACATGCCAGAACCCAATGTGGCAGATGTTTGCCGGTTCATGGGCATGGTGAATTTTGCATTTTCTCACCAAACCTGCCGAACCTCACAAACTGCGTAGCGGCGATTCTGCTGAAAAGAGCCATGTGCGGTTTGTTTACATTGCGTTCTTCCTGGTTTTAGAAATTCAATGTGCAAAGCAGCACATGGGGCTGGAATTGCCCAATGGAGAAGATGTCACTGTGTGTCATGTGCCATGGAGATCTGCCTTTACTAGCCAATCCAAAAAACCCTGTCTCAGCAGCTGATCAGTGTCGGGTTACAGACCGGGCAGCGCCAGAGAGGGAGGAGGAAGGGGAGAGGGGCAATTCAGCTCATATCTCAGTTATTATAGATGCTACTGATGTGGTATCTATGGATTCAGAACAGCTTCAGCTATGCATGTATGCATGTATTATGTACTTATAATACACTAATTATTATATTATTATATTACATATAAGTGGACAATGTGCAATAAAGTAAAAAAGAAACAGAATTAGATTATTTTTTTCCAGGAATGGAAAACAGAAGGTGATCAAGATTGTGAGGTCAGCAGAATATATAACAAGACTCACTGGCATGCCAGGTGCCCCTCTGCCACTTTGCTCAGTGGCATGTCTGAGGCACCTGAATAACTCAGGGGAAAATAGGATCTCAATGTTCTCCTGGGTCAGTTTTCAAAAAAAGTTGCATTATTTCAGTGTTATGTATATAGTTTATTGAAATACAATGCATATTTCAATACCTAAGGCTTTGAAGAGTATGTCCTAAGTGTCAAAACTGTTCACTATTACTGTGTGGGGTGTCAAATCAATAATAATAATACAAAAATGAATTGTTATTTTATTTTTGCACATTGTTCACTCAAATAGTGTCCTAAGAGTACATTATACATGAAAAATGAATTTAGCAGAGGTTGTTCTGAAAAAATAGATATAAAGCACTTTGTGGTTTATAAGCATATGCATATTGTTTATCAGCTAGAATGTAAAAGTGGTAAAAACAGGAAAAATTGTCTCAGTCCTCTGAGGGTTAACTTAGTATTAGACAATGAGAGACACTGCCATTAATACAATTTTTACGTTTATGTTACGTTAGCTAGCTACAGACGTTGACGTCTGGCTGCGTGTCATCTTTTCGTTGTTTAGGCATTTTTGGGGTCTTAAATTATATTTGTTGAGGTCTTAAAAATGTCTTAAAAAGCATGGAATTTGACTTTAAAAATGGTGCAAGAACCCCGTGTAAGGCCTAGGTGCAGTACTGACTCAGTTACAGACAGAGGGAGTGTGGAGAACAATTGTATTAATTTCCAGAAGCTTAACTGACACAGAATGCAGATATGCACAAATAGAGAAGGAAGCTTTAGCGTTGACATGGGCAAGCGAAAGCTTGAGTGTGTATCTTCTGGGACTAGATTACAATCAGAACAGATCACAAATCCCTGATCTCACTGCTAGGGTATAGGTCCTTGGGTGACTTGCCACAGAAAATTCTTAGATTCAGACTAAGACTACTCATTTCAGCTATAAAATAGTGCATATGCTGCGGAAACACCTAATAACAGCAGACCTCTGCAAACAGAGTTGCCAACAGAAGAGAAGCTGATGGAAAAAGAGTGTCAATTGTTGACTACATTGTGCAGCATGTACCTGCCACAAAACTGGAACAAATAAGAGAAGCCCAGAACAATGACAACACATGTAAACAACTGAGAAAATACACAGAATAAGGCTGGCCTGTGAACAGAAGAGGAGTTCCAGAATACCTTCTCCAGTACTGGCCGGATAGAATGGACATACACCCAAGAAAATGGTTTGCTATTAAAAGGGGAGCGAATAGTGATTCCAGAGCAACTAAGACCAGAAATGCTTGATACGCTTCACCAAGGTCATCAGGGAATAAATAAATGCATCGCAAGAGCTCAGGAGTCGATCTGGTGGCCAGGAATAGCAAGACAGGTGTGTGAACTAGTGGAAAGATGCGAGATCTGCATACGAAAATCACAGGTCAGACCAGAGCCTTTACTGACGACAGCATTGCCATCAAGACCATGGCAGCATGTAGCAGCAGATATCTTCCCCCCAAAAATAGGAATGGGAATGGGATCTGGTCACTGTGTCTCCTGGCTGAAACTGAGGATTCTCTGAAACTATTGTCAAAAGTGTAGAATTTAAAACAAGGGAAGTAATGTTAAGAGTAATGTTAATGTGTACAATGCACTAGTTAGACCTCATCTGGAATACTGTGTTCATTTCTGGGCTCCATAATTCAAGAAAGATATCACTGCTCTAGAGGCAGTTCAGAGGAGAGCAACCAGACTAATTCCAGGTCTCAAGGGAATGTCCTACTGAGAGACTGAGGGAACTGAACCTTTTCACCCTGGAACAGAGGAGACTACATGGGGACTTGATTCAAGTCTTCAAAAATCATTTAAGGGATTGACCACATCAAACCAGAGGAGCTTTTCCAGATCAGCAGAGACACACGCACCCGGGGACACAAATGGAAATTGGGCTTCAAGGCATTCAAGACAGGAGACACTTCATCACACAGAGAGTCGTCTGTGGTGGTGGAAAAGGCAATATCCTCAAACTCATCTTCTTCTATTTTCACGCACGTAAAGTCTGGATGCATTGGATCCAGTGAGCATGGACATGTAAATATTGTGCTACTATGCTACTATTGCTCTTATAATTTGCCCTGGACAAGGACGTCTGCTAAGAAATAAATAACAATAATAATATACATTCTCGTATTGTCTATCTCAGTTCAGAAATAAAACATTCTACCGTCATAGTCCAGTATTGGACTGCCGATGAAGCTATTTGATGTAGAAAAGTCTGTAAACACTGAATTTAATGTGTTTTATTTATTTTTCATTATTTATCAAAACAGTTTAGCACCTTTCAAAATGAAGAGTAAAACAGCTCTGTGTTTTGAAAACAAAATGTAAAAGTATCTGTTGCTATATGCACTATATGCAATAAAACCCTTTATTTCTTGAACACGTTTTCTATTGGTTTTATAGCTGCCATCTCAAGTAGTTTTAAAGAGAGCATTATACAAGAAGAGGAACAACTCTTGTGGGGTGTTCCCGGTCTGCAGTGGTCAGTACCTATCAAAAGTGGTCCAAGGAAGGAAAAGCAGTGAACCGGTGACAAGGTCATGGGTGGCCAAGGCTCACTGATGCATGTGGGCAGCGAAGGCTGGCCCTTGTGGTCCGATCCAACAGACGAGCTACTGTAGCTCAAATTGCTGAAAAAGTGAATGCTGGTTCTGATACAAAGGTGTCAGAACACACAGTGCATCGCAGTTTGTTGCGTATGGGGCTGCGTAGCGCAGACCAGTCAGGGTGCCCATGCTGACCCCTGTCCACTGCCGAAAGCGCCTACAATGGGCACGTGAGCATCAGAACTGGACCACGGAGCAATGGAAAAAGGTGGCCTGGTCTGAGGAATTACAATTTCTTTTACATCATGTGGATGGCCGGGTGCGTGTGCGTCGCTTACCTGGAGAGCACATGGCACCAGGATGCACTATGGGAAGAAGGCAAGTCAGTGGAGGCAGTGTGATGCTTTGGGCAATGTACTGCTGGGAAACCTTGGGTCCTGCCATTCATGTGGATGACATGTACCTCCTACCTAAGCATTGTTGCAGACCATGTACACCCTTTGGACAAGGTATTCCCTGATGGCATTGGCCTCTTTCAGCAGGTTAATGCGCCCTGCCACAAAGCAAAAATGGTTCAGGAATGGTTTGAGGAACACAACAACGAGTTCAAGGTGTTGACTTGGCCTCCAAATTCCCCAGATCTCAATCCAATCGAGCATCTGTAGGATGTGCTGGACAAACAAGTCTGATCCATGGAGGCCCCACCTCGCAACTTACAGCACTTAAAGGATCTGCTGCTAACGTCTTGGTGCCAGATACCACAGCACACCTTCAGAGGTCTAGTGGAGTCCATGCCTTGAGGGGTCAGGGCTGTTTTATTATATTAGGCAGGTGGTCATAATGTTATGGGTGATTGGCGTATATCCATTTTCAAAATATCACTTATCTCTGAAATGGTAAACATTCATACGATCATAATGAATACATCATTCAGCAGAGTTGATGAAATATCAGACAATATCACACATTACAAACCCATACTTTATAGCAATTTGCTGTTTGTAAAGAGATGTTTCTGTAAAATAAAGCGACAGACTAAAACGAATGACAAAACGAAATGCCCGTTGACTATAATGCCATGGTGAATGGAATGCCCATAGAGTACAATGGGGAAAACAGAAGGACGGTCTGTATCTCTAAATCCCACACAGGAATCCTAAAATCCTAAATACTCTTTCTTTAAAATAACCTCAGATAAAACATACAAGTGGAATGACATGGAATGATATGCCTGGATTATCAAAAACACATTGAAAACAGCACAAATAGGTTTGACTGCCTATATCGTCAAATCCTAGACTGGGATTCTAAAATCCTTTGTACACTTTCTTTAAAATAACCTCATATAAAAAATAAAAGTGTAATGACAGCTGATTTCCATGGAATGACAGGCCTGGAATACTGAAAACACAGTGAAAACATAATAGGATTGTTTTCACACACACACACACACACACACACACACACACACACACACACACACACACAGATTTACAAGCAGGTCTCACAAATGAAATACTTTGGACGTTGTATGGTTTGTTGAAAGGCAAGCGCCATTATACACTTCCTGCAGTGACAACAGAGAACCATGCCCTCCCTCATTTGATTGATTCATTTACTTTCAAATCTAATCAAACGTTATGTACTGCACAAAAATGCACAATACTTCATCTTTGATGTTATAAAACCTATTTGTAACCCTTAACACAGTACACAGAAGGTAATAATGGTTGTGGCTCACATACTTGTAGCTTGTTAGCTATAAACCACAATTTAAAATACATTTTGGACCAGTGTCAGAAGACGGCTCTGGAGAAAAAAAAACACACACACACTCACAAAGCAAGAGCATGATAGGAAATAACCACTATGTCATTAATGGTAAGTATTAACCATGAAAAAGGTATCTATATTTAAAATTAAATTCTTTTTTTTCTCTTTTCCTCTTTTAGATTCGTTTCACAGTAACTCTTGAAGTAAAATACAAGGAAAAAAACAGAAACAATATAAACAACAGCACGTCTCATTCAACTAAAATATCAAATGAGAAATATAAACAATGTCTCAATTCAAAATCAGTGTCTCAGTTTAAAGAAAATAATGCAGAGGGGTCACGTGAAAAGAAAGAAAAAGGAAAAAAAATGAATAGTTTCCTTAGTCCATGGAAAATCGGTTTCTCAATCCAGCGAATCTAAAAAAAAAAATTAAGGCAGTTCGGTCCAGTAAGAAAAGGAAAAAAATATTTTGTCCTACCACTCAGTATTTTCACACTCTTGAAATGATGTCACCAGGTACGAATCAGATGGGCATGGCTCGCCAGTCCAAGCAACCCGCAACCGTTGGAGCTCAGGATCACAGCAGAAGAAACATTCACATACATGCACAGAAAGAAAAGAGAAGTTGGGGAGAAAAAAAAACGGCCTTGCAAACACAAAGACAAAATAATAATCATTATGTTCATTTCTCAAATGTTCACACTGTCACTATATCTCATTTCAATTTCGAATAAACGGTTTAAATAAAAAAAAAAAACGATCGGTCTGATCAATTCTACTCCTCATACACGGAAAACACACATGCTAATCAGCTCACGTACAGCTGATACACCAGAAATCTGTACAGGGTTAGCAAAGCTTACACCTCGTGGTAATCACTTCACTGAAGAAAGAAAAAAAACTATCTTCACAAAAATGTATTCATTTCTCCTTCAACATTTAACACCATTTACACATTCATTTTTTTTCTTATACTTAACATCACTTTACAGAAATGCACAGGTCTATTTTAAAACGGCAATTACATCACCATTCCATATATACATTCTCAAATTCAAAACTCAAACATATCTTATAAAGAAAGTGTTACTCACCAAGGAGAAAATAATCCAACAAAAAAAGGAAAAAATGGAAGTAATTGTTAAACAACCATCGACTCTGCTTCTCTTCATTCAAATCTTTCCCTTTTTTATTCTACTCAAAATATCCACACTCAAATCTGGTGTTCAATACAGTTCACTTTCAAATGTTCCTCACTCAATATATAGATTTTTTTTCTCTAGCTTCATCCAATCAGCGATCTCATCAGGTTACTCTAATTAGTTTCCACTTGCATAAAATAAATAATTTTCATATCTATTTCTCGTATTATTAATACTACCCTTTGAGTAATATTGATGACACTTTTTTTTTTCAAGATTCTATTTCAACCCTTTAGTGACCTGGGTTACATATTGCTTTAATATTAAAATGTAATAAAATAGAAATTGCTTATTGAATGTCAATTACTGTGAAGAAATGGATTAACAACATAATTTTAAGTATGCAAAGCAAATAAGAGTTATTCAGTTAATTATCATAATGTCTTTATTGCTGTTAATTGCTTATTCATATGCTTTATTAATATTTCTATGCAGACACTTTATCAAGGGTGATTTACAATTGTTTCAAGATATCACATCATTTTACATAGTTGCTCATTTACAAGTTTATTTTTTCAGATAAGGTTGAACTTGCAGTGTACATAAATATAGATAGCAAAATATATATATATATATATATATATATATATATATATATATATATATATATATATATATACACTCACCTAAAGGATTATTAGGAACACCTGTTCAATTTCTCATTAATGCAATTATCTAACCAACCAATCACATGGCAGTTGCTTCAATGCATTTAGGGGTGTGGTCCTGGTCAAGACAATCTCCTGAACTCCAAACTGAATGTCTGAATGGGAAAGAAAGGTGATTTAAGCAATTTTGAGCGTGGCATGGTTGTTGGTGCCAGACGGGCCGGTCTGAGTATTTCACAATCTGCTCAGTTACTGGGATTTTCACGCACAACCATTTCTAGGGTTTACAAAGAATGGTGTGAAAAGGGAAAAACATCCAGTATGCGGCAGTCCTGTGGGCGAAAATGCCTTGTTGATGCTAGAGGTCAGAGGAGAATGGGCCGACTGATTCAAGCTGATAGAAGAGCAACTTTGACAGAAATAACCACTCGTTACAACCGAGGTATGCTTCAAAGCATTTGTGAAGCCACAACACGTACAACCTTGAGGCGGATGGGCTACAACAGCAGAAGACCCCACCGGGTACCACTCATCTCCACTACAAATAGGAAAAAGAGGCTACAATTTGCACAAGCTCACCAAAATTGGACAGACTGGAAAAATGTTGCCTGGTCTGATGAGTCTCGATTTCTGTTGAGACATTCAGATGGTAGAGTCAGAATTTGGCGTAAACAGAATGAGAACATGGATCCATCATGCCTTGTTACCACTGTGCAGGCTGGTGGTGGTGGTGTAATGGTGTGGGGGATGTTTTCTTGGCACACTTTAGGCCCCTTAGTGCCAATTGGGCATCGTTTAAATGCCACGGCCTACCTGAGCATTGTTTCTGACCATGTCCATCCCTTTATGACCACCATGTACCCATCCTCTGATGGCTACTTCCAGCAGGATAATGCACCATGTCACAAAGGTCGAATCATTTCAAATTGGTTCCTTGAACATGACAATGAGTTCACTGTACTAAACTGGCCCCCACAGTCACCAGATCTCAACCCAATAGAGCATCTTTGGGATGTGGTGGAACGGGAGCTTCGTGCCCTGGATGTGCATCCCACCAATCTCCATCAACTGCAAGATGCTATCCTATCAATATGGGCCAACATTTCTAAAGAATGCTTTCAGCACCTTGTTGAATCAATGCCACGTAGAATTAAGGCAGTTCTGAAGGCGAAAGGGGGTCAAACACAGTATTAGTATGGTGTTCCTAATAATCCTTTAGGTGAGTGTATATATATATATATATATGTTTTCATTTGATCTATTTAAGGCTATAATCCACCTCATACATACCTCCTATAGGGCAATTCTAAATGTTACAATTAATTCTATTGTCTGACTTTCCTCTATTATTTCAATATTTGTCTTTAAAAAAATCTTTACGCTCGATATCCGTAAAAGAAAATTTGGTATATATGATACAACTAAACAAGAAAGCACCCCTACTACCTAGGTCCTCGGTCTGTGCTACCAACCAGAGGAGCTCTTAGAGGCGCCTGCTCTGCCCCTGCAGGGGTTTTGATAAGCGGCTCCACCCCGGGCTGGGGGCCTCTAGCCTGTGACTGATGCTTATTACCGATCGCTGAGTTCACAGCTCTCTCATATCAAACCCCTGATCTGATATGAATGTGCAGTTCTTTTCAGGATGCTCAACCAGAAAGAAAACTGTAAAGAAAACAAATAAATAAATAGTAATTCAAACTTATGTAATGAGTCACAGTTTTCACAATCATGTTTTGTGACTTTTTAACACACAGACACAGTTAGATCCCTTCCACCTGGGCTGTGGTCCCCCGCTTTTCAATTTTCTTATTTGAACGACACAAATGTGTTGTTGTTTCTAAGCATTTATTAGGTCTCTGTTTTAGGGCCTCAACTTAGTTTTCTTTATTGTCACAAATGAGTAAAATGTTGTTGTTTTTTTATTTAAAGTTACACATTTGTTTATTTTATCTTACTTTGAAAACCGTTTTCAGCCGACTAATGTCATAAAGACGGAAAGTCTTTCTAAACAGTTATTTCTGATGTGTTTGAGGTATTTGGTCTAGTTATTTGAAATTACGTACTAATCTAAAGCAGATTCCCCCTGAGTATTTGTTATAGGCTCCCTGTTTGTATTCAGCATTGTGATTTATAATAATGCATTTGATTAGGGTTGAATAAATCCAAAACAATAAAATAAAATAAAATCTTGATCTTTGTTAAAATGAACCTTTGTCTTTAGCCTGTATTTTACTGATAAGTCAAATCCCGCTTAAAAATTGCTTGTATATCGGGCCCAAAAGCCAAATATGTCCACCAGTATAAAAACTGTGTTCATGTGATTTAAAATACATGTGCTGAATAAAACAACAAATCAATAAGATTTTATTAAACATGCTGTCAGAAAAACTGATGTGGTTGAGGCTGTACTTTTCATTTCAGGGGTAATGCAGACAGATGACGGGGGTACGAGAGTCAGTGTCCTATGCTGTGGGACGTGTGACGGTGGTTCAACCCCCTTAAAGCCTGAGAAATCCTGTCCCCCAATTTGTGTAATGCACCAGATGATCACTAGTGTTGTATTTTGAATAATGTTCAACCAGGCTTAATAGCCCTGCCCGTTCATTAACTGTGTTGCCCTGAATTCAAGGTAACCATTAAGATGCTACTTATTCTTACAATTACTAATCTGTTAAATCTCAATCATTTAATTTTAAACCCCTCTTAGATGCAATATTTAAACTTTCAAGTTAGTGTATTTTTAATGTCACTATTTGGAAAGTTTAATTTGTCTTTAGTGTGCTCACAGACAGGCAGTGGTGGGTGGTCAGTTTAGTTATTATTGAAGTTAATTGTAATACAAATCAATACAAATGTAAAGTGAAATTAATCTTTTAAAGCACAAACATTTCATTTTATTTTCCTTTAGTTTACTGATCCTGTCCTGATAATACCTTAGTAAGGAAAAATAAAAACATCAAGACCTTGCAGTTCTCATGCGTTTCTGTACAGCCTTAACAGTGTCAATGCTGAGAATTCATACAACTATCTAACTAACTAGACAGACACCCTGCATTTGCACTGCTGTGATGTGACATTGTGCTGTCCGGTCGGCTGTGGAGGATCTGTGTCAGGGGGTTCAGATAAGAGAGGGGCTGTGAATGTACGGGCCGCATTCCACGCAGCTTTTCAGGCGGCTCTCCACAGAGGCCGGATCTTTTTTTTATTTTCTTAGCTGGACTCTCCTCCCCCATCGATTTCTCCCCAGCGCGGTCAGATCAGACCTTTTTAGCAAAACGTTGGATGACTCAGAGTGTACAGGAGTCAAGGAGGTCATTAAAACAATACTTCTTTAATTTGTATACAGGGACACATCGAACAGGTTGATGTGCATAACTTTTGTCTTTTTAACTACTTTACTTATTTTGAATGTTATTTGGGGTACGGGTTGTACAGTAAAGCGAAATCAGATTTAGCAGAGAGAGACACAAGCCGGTAAGAACATGTTTTTGTACAAAATAAGAATCAGAGAGGTATCTATTTTATGAAATGCTTCTTTATTGTTAATAACATACACAAGGTGGGAAGGATGGAAATGATGCTACATCAGCTCAATGTATAGAATATTAATCTGAATTGCGCTGGTGCTGTTTCTGCTCACGTTTCAAAGATAATCAGTAAACTATTGGCCGGGTGACTGAGAATCTGCGATGCGTTTTAAACCCTAGATGCTTAAACTATATGCTGTTAGGTCCCAGCTGTTGATTTGACAGATCTGTTCAGGGTGATGCTGTGTCTGTCTGTCAGTCTGTCACTATGTGTAAACATAAAAAACAGCTTTATGTTATCACCAGACTACATACAGTTAAAAGGAATGCCAAATGGCTAAACCTGGCTCTTGAAACAGAGCAGGACATTAAGGCTTCTGGATATGCCTGAGCTCAGACCCCCACCCCAACCCATACAGAGCCGCTTAAACTCCTCTTGAGGAGACCTATGTGTAATAAAAATAATAAAATCAATATATGCAATAAGCCCACAAAGTATTTTGAATATAACATATAGACTATTTCTGTTTGCTATTTGTGCTTTGTTACAACTGGAATTGACTTTGATATAGAATATACATTTTATATTGCACTTATGTTGTAAGTTGCCCTGGATAAGGGCGTCTGCCAAGAAATAATAATAATAATATTAATGATAATTATAATAATAATAATAATAATAATAATAATAATAATAATAATCATAATAATAATAAAGCATTTCCCAAATTTCAACATTTGTAGCGAAATAGTAAAATCTATCACATCAGTATGTCATGTATTTCAGTACACTGTGCATGTTTCAGCACAATTGTACATTACTTAGATACAGACAATGAGTCTCATAAAGCAGTTTGCAAAACTAGTGAAATACATCTGGTGTCTCACATATCTGTACAATATCACTTAATTGCAAAAATGGTTTAAAACCATAAAAAGGAAGACTTAAAATCAGACACCCAGATAAGAACTACATAGAATTTATACAGAATATCATTTAGAGATGTTACTGAATCACATTACTCAGACAGGGTAGAAGTGCCTGACCGCTGGATTTGTACAGGTTTTCTGGTGATAAATTCTCAGTCATTAGGGGGTCTAGTTTTGTGTTGTTGATGGAACCGTGCCGCTCCTGCAAACCCCCACCGCGGTGCTGAGAGCAGGACGTGCTTCTTGTGAAGCCCCTCCACTGCAGTGTGATCATGTCAGGGCATCAGTGGAATGACTGTAAGCAAATTCTTAATAAAACGTTCAAATATTCGAGTGTGTCGGTTTGGTCTTTATAACTCACCCTGTTATTATGGTTATTTATTTATGTATGTATGTATTTTCTATTTATTTTTTATCGGTTTTCTCTATTTCTAGCCAATCTCTCTTTTTCTGTGCCTGATTGTTTTGTGTTAACCCTATCTCACTACAGACCTGCTGGATTCACGTATGATCCGGTGTGACTCTAGTGTGACTGTGTCTCCCTGCGCATTTCTTTCGCTGTTGTCTCTAAGGTTGCTGCTCCCTCTGGCCTCTGTCTGTATTCTGTTTATGTGCTGCTAGGTCGGTCTCACTCCCTGAGATGCTGAGACTGGAGATTATTTTTCTAGAAAAAGTATAAATCTACTGTTTTAATAGACACATACTTAATGAATGATACATATTTAATATGTCTAAAGTCTGTTCAAATGTCTTACTGTCAATACAACCAAGACCATTAAAGTCTTCAGACTGCACCCCCAAGCTATTGTAATGTGTAAATTATATAAATATACATACAAACATTGATTTTTGCTTAAATCATATTGTGTATTTACTTAATCTTATTGCATGAATGGATTACATTAGATATTTATTTAAAATAATTTGATGTTTTGTTACTAATATTATTACAAATGCTGCTTTTATTGAGTTCTATTGACATTTCACAGTTTCTACATATATATTCTATGGTTCTTCTAAGGATTTCTTAAGTTAACTTAGTAACGTTACATTTGATTTACATCACCGGTTGTTGTGAATACACACACACACACACACACAAACATTTAAAACATTATATTTGTATTTATTCAAGCTTTACATTTACCTTTTCTTTAAATAACACGTTTGATATATTCTACAATACCGGATAATATAGGTCTTGGGTAGGAGTGGTATTTACTGATATTATGTTGATTACTGAAAGTTCCAATTACATTTTCTGTACTACATTTCTTTTACTTTTGTGCATATTCAGGATTTTCTAAAGTTTAGACCATTTAGCCTGACTTATCATTCTTTAGCTCTGTACGTAAAAGTTGCAATCTAGTACAAATCTGTGCAAAGTGGAGGAAGGGCTGAATCTTATTAGGATCTGAAAAAGAAAAAGAAAAGAAACCAGGGGGCTGTGATCTCCAGCTTGCACTCGGTATATATGTAAACACACACACACACACACACACACACACGCACACACAGACACCCCTCTGTAAGAATGATACTACTTAAATGTACTGAAGGCTGTTCAAACTTGATATTGTCAAGCTATTCTAATGTGTAAATTATATAAATATACATACACACACACACACACACACACACACACACATACACACATAGGATGTGCTGAGATCGTATTGAGTGTATTTACTTAATCTTAATGCATGAATGGATTATATTACATATTTATTTAAAATAATTTGATGTTTGGTTACTAATATTATTACAAATGCTGATTTTATTGAGTTGTATTGAAATTTCCCAGTTTCTACATATATAGTCTATGCTTCTTATATAACATATATATTCTATAACTCTTCTATATTTAAGGAATTCTTAACTTAGTTACATTTAATTTACATTGCACGCTGTTGTGAATACACACACACACACACACCTTTAAAACTTCATAATTGTATTTATTCAATCTTTACATTGTATCTGTTCTTTAAATAATACGTTTGAGATCTTCTGAAATGCAAGAAAATATTGGTCTTGGGTTGGTGTAGTATTTAGTGAGATTATGCTGATTACTGAAAGTTTTAATTTACATTTTCTGTATTACATTTCTTTTCATTTTGCTCATATTCAGGATTTTCTAAAGTTCAGTCCATCTTGTGTCTCTCAAGCCGTCCACAGCCCCTCACCGCTTTTACAGATCGCTATCTCTCAACACATTCCATTATCCGGGGCTGGGGGGCCCATCGCCTCAAATGTAAACAGAGCCGCTTCTTAAATTGAAAACAGACCCCACCTGTCACCAGTGCCCTGTTAGCTCCGCCCCCATATATTTAAATTATTCAAACCAAACTCTAACGTGATAGGCTATTTCTTCAGTGCCCTGTCAACTCCGCCTCCAAACATACTAAAGACGTAGACATCTCCTTGCCACCCCCACTAGCTCAAAAAGCTCCAGACCGACATAACCCTTGTCCATTTGAAAGAGGTAACCCCTTTGGCCCTGTTGAAGAGACAGCCTCGCGGATCTCGCTTAAGTAGAAGTATCTATGTTACTAAAGAATCGGGAGGGCTTTAATAGAGCTCTTTTGGAGCTTCACTCGCGTAGGGAAAAATAGCTATTCTACTAAATAAATCGGGAGGACTTAAATACAACTCTTTTGGAGCTTCACTAGCGTAGGGACAAATATCTATGTTTTCTAAAGAATCTGAAGGGTATACATAGCGCTCTTTTGGAGCTTCACACGTATAGAGAAAAATAGCTATTTTACTAAAGAATCAGTCTGGCTTAAAGACAAATCTTTTGGAGGGTTTGAAAAACAGTTGAAGACCCCCACCACCCTGCACATTTCTTCGGAACCCATCAATATGGTAATTATTCTGTGACGCGGTACAAGCACCCCGCACCCCCTAGGAAGGCCCCCCACCCCCTAGGAAGGGCCCCCCCCACCCCCTAGGAAGGGGCCTCCCCGAGTTCAACTCAAGTTCAAGGTCAAAACGTCAAATCTCCCCTTAACCCCCATAGGAAGGCCCCCCCCCCCGAGTTCAACTCAAGTTCAGGTCAAAGGTCAAATTCCCCGCAGCCCCCCCTTCCGAAAAAGTGCCCTATATCACTACTAATGTGGATGACAAAACAACTTTTTAATCTGGGGAGGAAACTAGATTTCACCAAAACATAAGCTTAGGCTTTTACTTGAGCATCTTTAGTTGAGCCTGTTTTGCTACTGGACTGTAAAATATTGTTCCTGAAAAACTATTCAATCAGTAAGCAAAAACTAGTGTGTTTACAACATTGACTCAGAGCACTATGAGAACTCCATTAAAGAATATGTCCTGTATTAAATGCATGGCAGCACACGGGATTCTAAAGGGGAAAAATACTCACCTCTGGGTTGTGTTTTGTGTGGGGATGTAAGCGGCCATCTTTCTTGAGGGTTTCATGCTCTTTCCCGACCATAGTATTTCTAAGGTGGGGGCAAAGACGTTGTTTGATTGAAAAGTACATTTGTATTTGTAGTGAGGAAGCTGGCTGAGTGCTGGTGCCCCAGCATTAATCTTACGTTCGAAAACTTTGTCAGCATTTCTATGTATATGTTCATGGTGAGAACTACACTCATGACCTTGAAATGAGAGTAAATTCTGCAGCATGCTCTTTAATATCTTTTTTGTTGGTGCTGTACACCAAGCCATTTCAGTGCCAAGCTTTTACTAGGCTGAAGACAGTTACGTTCACTTCAGATGTCCTCCACAGCAGAATTTAAATGAGTTAAATGGAATATGAAGTTTAAGAACATGCAGTACAGTAGCTGACATTGTAAAGAGGAGACGGTGGCTTGTTTGCCAGTATGGAATATAGAAAACCAGACTGGACTGTTTTACTGAGAGGTTCCAGTAATATACAAGGAGAAATCTGGAGATATGCTGATACTGCACAGTGTTTCCAAGGGATGACAGTGTTGCTTCGGCACAGGGAATGAGCACTGAACTGGAGATTGGGAAGCTAACAAAAAATAGGAAACATTGTGAAAAGGGGCCTTCTCCTGTTCCCAAAAGTACAGCTGGTTCTTCCTTCTTTACAGATTTTGTTAGTTTTGTATCCTCACTGTGGGATGTTGGTTTTGTTACAGCAGGCCTTAGGGTTATAGAGTCACCCCCTGTCTGAAATCCTGTGTCTTTCTTGCCTCTGTTGCTCTGCTGCCATATTATTTATATTGTGAGACGGAGGCCCAACTTGTTTTTGCATGCCATAAGGTACACATTGTTGAATAAATTGCACCTCACAAAATTACAATTGCATCTGTAGAGTTTTTTAAAAGAAGGAAAAACACCTCCTCTTAACATATATTGCATATAACCAGTTTCTGAGAACGCGATGTAAACAAACCACACATGGCTCTTTTCAGCAGAATTTCAGCTACGCATCTAAAAAAAACACGTCTTTTTTTCTAATCGTTTCTCAGATATTTAATACTTTGTAATTTTGGGCGGATCCGCCTAAGTAGTCTTTTAATCAAACAAATACACGCTAATTAGACGTTTTACGTACAGTGCCACTGTGCGTGACAATTTTCCCATCAACCTTAAACGCACCATCTGCAAATTTAATACCTACAGCAAATGTACAGTAAATTTAAGACAATTCATAACCTTATTTTCCCAGATTTTATTTTAAGACCTTTTAAGACTTTTTAAGGTGTCGCGGGAACCCTGTTACAAGGAAGCATCAGCTGACACCCTTGAATCTTGTTTAGGATGTATTGTGCCAGAATTGCTGGTGAACTTTTCAAATGCCTTCTTTTGTTGAGTCTCCCATGCTCAACTACTGTCACTGCTTAATAGATCACGGATGGGTTTTGTGAGGTTCGGCAGGTTTGCTGAGAACTTTCATGCAAAATTCACCATGCCAATGAACCGGCAAACATCTGCCACATTGGGTTCTGGCATGTCTAAGATCGCTTTGATAATTTCTGGATCTGCTTGTAATCCTTCGGAACTCACCCAAGAACTTCAGCTGTTTTACTGCAAACTGGCACTTGTCATTCAGTGTCAGACCGGCCTGTTGGAATTTTTTCAGTACTTTATGTAGTCTTTTGTCATGCTCTTCTCTGTTTTTTCCATTGACTAGTATATCATTGGCATTACACACTTTTCCTCTGATTCCATGTAAGAGCTGTAAAATTCTCTTCTGAAAGTGTTCGGGCCATGAAGAGATTCCAAACGGCAACCTCTGGAAGCAGTATCGTTCAAAGGATGTGATGAATGTGGTCAGTGGTGCTGAGTCTTTGTGGTATTTGCCAAAATCCTGAAGTGGTGTTGAGCTTTGAGAAGACTGCAGCTCCTTCCAACTGTGCTAAAGATTTGTCGACTGCTGGAAGAATGTGTCTTTCTCTGCAGAAGTTTTACACAGAAGGTAATAATGCTTGTGGGTCACACACTTGTAGCTTGTTAGCTATAAACCACAATTTAAAAAACATTTTGGACCAGTGTCAGAAGACTAAGTACGACTCTCTGGAGAAAAAAAACACACACACACACACACACACACACACACACACACACACACACACACCCACACAGCAAGAGCAGGAAGGGAAATAACCACTATGTCATTAATGGTAAGTATTAACCATGAGAAAGGTATCTATATTTAAATTTAAATTTTCTTTTTTTTCTCTTTTCCTCTTTTAGATTCTTTTCACAGTAACTCTTGAAGTGAAATACAAGGAAAAAAATAGAAACAATATAAACAACAGCACATGTCTCATTTAACTAAAATATCAAATGAGAAATATAAACAATGTCTCAATTCAAAATCAGTGTCTCAGTTTAAAGAAAATAATGCAGAGGGGTCACGTGAAAAGAAAGAAAAAGGAAAAAAAATGAATAGTTTCCTTAGTCCATGGAAAATCGGTTTCTCAATCCAGCGAATCTAAAAAAAAAAATTAATAAGGCAGTTCGGTCCAGTAAGAAAAGGAAAAAAATATTTTGTCCTACCACTCAGTATTTTCACACTCTTGAAATGATGTCACCAGGTACGAATCAGATGGGCATGGCTCGCCAGTCCAAGCAACCCGCAACCGTTGGAGCTCAGGATCACAGCAGAAGAAACATTCACATACATGCACAGAAAGAAAAGAGAAGTTGGGGAGAAAAAAAAACGGCCTTGCAAACACAAAGACAAAATAATAATCATTATGTTCATTTCTCAAATGTTCACACTGTCACTATATCTCATTTCAATTTCGAATAAACGGTTTAAATAAAAAAAAAAAACGATCGGTCTGATCAATTCTACTCCTCATACACGGAAAACACACATGCTAATCAGCTCACGTACAGCTGATACACCAGAAATCTGTACAGGGTTAGCAAAGCTTACACCTCGTGGTAATCACTTCACTGAAGAAAGAAAAAGAAAAGAAAGAAAGAAAAAAAACTATCTTCACAAAAATGTATTCATTTCTCCTTCAACATTTAACACCATTTACACATTCATTTTTTTTCTTATACTTAACATCACTTTACAGAAATGCACAGGTCTATTTTAAAACGGCAATTACATCACCATTCCATATATACATTCTCAAATTCAAAACTCAAACATATCTTATAAAGAAAGTGTTACTCACCAAGGAGAAAATAATCCAACAAAAAAAGGAAAAAATTGAAGTAATTGTTAAACAACCATCGACTCTGCTTCTCTTCATTCAAATCTTTCCCTTTTTTATTCTACTCAAAATATCCACACTCAAATCTGGTGTTCAATACAGTTCACTTTCAAATGTTCCTCACTCAATATATAGATTTTTTTTCTCTAGCTTCATCCAATCAGCGATCTCATCAGGTTACTCTAATTAGTTTCCACTTGCATAAAATAAATAATTTTCATATCAATTTCTCGTATTATTAATACTACCCTTTGAGTAATATTGATGACATTTTTTTTTTCTACATATAAAACATTTTTTTCAAGATTCTATTTCAACCCTTTAGTGACCTGGGTTACCTATTGCTTTAATATTAAAATGTAATAAAATAAAAATTGCTTATTGAATGTCAATTACTGTGAAGAAATGGATTAACAATATAATTTTAAGTATGCAAAGCAAATAAGAGTTATTCAGTTAATTATCATAATGCTGATGCCTTTATTGCTGTTAATTGCTTATTCATATTCTTTATGATTAATATTTCTATGCAGACACTTTATCAAGGGTGATTTACAATTGTTTCAAGATATCAAATCATTTTACATAGTTATTCATTTACAAGTTTATTTCTTCAGATAAGGTTGAACTTGCAGTGTACATAAATATAGATAGCAGAATATATATATATATATATATATATATATATATATATATATGCAATCAATTCTATTTGCTAAGTTTTCAGTGCATTTTCGATATACCAGGCAGTTCCACTTTTATGTTTTATATGGGGTTATTTAAAAGAAAGTGTATTCAGGATTTTTGGATTCCTGTGTGGGAGTTTTCCTCATTGTAGTCTATGGGCATTCCGTTTTGTCATTCGTTTTAGTCTGTCCCAAATACGACCTCCAGTCCTGACCTGTGATGTTACCCACAATAAACTAACAATAACGTTATATCAACATTTCTTTGTGTTCTAGGTAAGTTGGTATTGTGATTTTATTTGTATTTATTTATTTATTTAAATATCAGGTACAGCCAATTAAAAAAAAATAATAATAACACAAGTTACACATCTCTGCACTTTGGGCATGATTGAGGAATAATAATAATAATAATAATAATTATATATATATATATATATATATATATATATATATATATATATATATATATATATACATTGAAGCGCTATCGTAGCCGTATAGGTTTAGGAATGTAGTTTATTGAGGTATAAACTGGGTTTAGTGTATGCATGTATAGACAACATTATATTTTCTAATTAACATGTCATTTACATACAGCGGCATCGACATTTTAACAATGTCTATACATACATGTGAGACGACTTCACCATAGTAACTGAGACCACGCCCACTGATATTACGTCACAAGTAAATTCTACTTCCTTGCCTTCATATAAATAGTACCAGATCCCAAGCATCAGTCAAATCCTTGTTCTGTTGAAGCTGAAGTTAGACAACTGGAGATTTGTTCGATATTTGCTTTGGGTGAGTAAAACCCCATTCAAAATGAAACATTTTGTTGCCGACAAGGTCTGTGCGAATGGGTCATTGCCGGCAAATCGTTGCAATTTGCTGGCTACGTGTCTGTTTGAATGGAGCAGGAAAATGATTGCCGCCAAATTCAAGTCCTTGCGTGTCGACGCACAGCGTCAGCTAACTGCGTAACCAATCTGAATAGGGGCGCATTTTTGCGACCACAACACAAGGTTAAACCACCTTTGAATAAGAACTGACCGTAACCAGAAACGGACCGGGTTGTTAGAAATGGCAGAGGTTGAAAATATTATAGTAGCAGCAATTCTGAGTGTTAATGATGAACCAACGGGTTGGCGTACGTAATGCTAACTATTGACGCACATGTCAGAAGTTATGTACTAATAAATAATACAAAATATAGTATCTCTATACAGGCAAACGTGTTACCCCTCACACTGGGTTCGTTTACAATGAAATCGGTTCGACTCGTTTGCTGAGACACAAGGTATCAGTCGGCGCTGCTGCTCACTGTCTTGTGTACAAACTGCTCAGCTCGTAACTCGGGCTCGTTTTCATGATTCACTTCCGTGTTTTCTCAGGACTCCGATCATATTGCAATAATCAAGTGAGCTCGGTTCCTTTTGTATTAATGAAACACCGGATATTTACATTTTACATGATTGTTGCATATATGGCAGCAAATAACATAACATATGACTACATTGTATTGTTCACTGTATATTTCGTATAGACGCGTGTAAATTGTAAATTGCATTATGCTTTGAACTGCACTGTAGTTTCGCACTTTGTATTGCTCTTATTTGTAAGGTCTGACAATAAATTAATAATAATAATGACAGCAATAAATTTACTACATGTAGTCTTAACACATTTGACTATTTCTGATACAACCAAATAATACATGGATGCGTTCAAGTTGTGCACAATGTGCGCAGATCTGACCAGCAAAGCAATTCATTTTCATAATCATATGACAACAGTCTGAATTATGACGCATCCAGCTGTCTATTAAACACTGCATGCAGTTATACAGAACACAGCAATGGGCTACTATATTTGTGAATATTATAATCAGCGTAGGGCTGCCGAATGGTGATTGTTTTGACTTTATAAAAATATACAATAACACAGTAGTGTGACGTCTCCTAAATATCCATCTCGGAGTATTTTACTTGTACAGACACGTCCACAGGGCCGGTCCGGGGCTCCTCTCTCGAATCCACGGGCTTCTGTAGCGTCTCGGTCCCAGGGCCACTGCGCTCTTGCCGGCAATCTCTGTTTTCTGTGTGAATGCATCCTTGTCGGCAATTTTCCCGCATTCAAAGCAAGTGTGAATGGGGGGGCAACAGGAAAAATCAGGCAAACGTTGCCAGCAATTTGCCTGCAATTTGGCGGCATTTCAGTGTGAATGGGGCTTAATATCAATCTTTGTAAGAGGTAAAGGCTCGGTTGAAGATTTATTTTTCTACTGTACACTTTTTCTTTCTTTCCTTAACATAGTAATGTTTGTTGACTAAGGCCAGTGTGATTGAACTGCTGTGAACTCCTGAAAGCTGGCAATGTATATTGGTTGTGTCTCACATTTCTGCCTTTGCTTTATATGTCTTTCAGTGCTAACTTTTTAAAGCAATTTGATGCAGTTTTTGAGAAGAATCGCACTCAACCTTACCGGCAACTCAGCCAACGTGCCGGAGACTTGCAGGCTTAGGCACAGGAGAGAGCAGATCAAGAGCAATGGCTGGAGGACCTCTGAGGCCACCACCTTAACCTCCTTCACGCCCCCTGAGACCTCCACGTCCTCTGGCTACAATGGAGAGGGGCACTACCATCTGAAACAGCATGAGTTGCTCTATTCCCATATGAGCACCTATAAAGTACAGGAGTACCTGGGCCGGGGTACTTATGGCCAGGTGGTGAAGTGCTTGAAATTGAAAACCAATGAGACTGTGGCCATCAAGGTCCTCAGCAAACACCCAGACTATCAGCAGCAGGTTGAGATTGAAATCGTCATCCTGGAGATGCTGACCAGAGAGAGCACTAAGAACAGCAACTTTGTCTGGGCAGTCGAATGGTTCCAGCACAAGGGCCACACGTGCATCGTTTTCGAGATGCTGGACAAGAGCCTGTACGACATCCTCAACAGGGGGCCTCTGCCGCTTGAGATTATCCGGCCGATCTTGCAGCAGTTAGCCACTGCCCTGATGAAACTGAAGACCTTGGGGATCATCCACGCCGACCTCAAGCCTGACAATATCATGTTAGTGGACCAGGAGAGACAGCCGTGCAGAGTCAAGCTGATCGACTTCGGCTTGGCCACCCATGTTTCACAAACAGATTTCCCTGCCTACCTGCAGACCAGATATTACAGGTAAAGCTAGGTGGCATCGTGTTTTCTAAAGACACCTCTGGATTCAGTCTTTTGTGTTCACGTAATGCACATAATACATGAAGATGTATAGTTTTTAATCACATTAAGGCCAGTATCTGTAAAATATGGGAGTGAAAATGGGAGGAGACAAAATAAAAAGACAATGTGGATGACAAAAAAACTTTTTAATCTGGTCAGGAAACTAGATTTCACCAAAACATAAGCTTAGGCCTTTACCTGAGCATTTTTAGTTGTGCCTGTTTTGCTACTGGACAATAAAATATTGTTCCTGAAAAACTATTCAATCAAATTCAGTGTAAGCAAAAACTAGTGTGTTTACAACATTGACTCAGAGCACTATGTGAACTCCATTAAAGAATATGTCCTGTATTAAATGCATGGCAGCACACAGGATTCTAAAGGGGAAAAATACTCACCTCTGGGTTGTTTTTTGTGTGGGGATGTAAGCAGCCATCTTTCTTGAGGGTTTTATGCTCTTTCCCGACCATAGTATTTCTAAGGTGGGGGCAAAGACGTTGTTTGATTGAAAAGTACATTTGTATTTGTAGTGAGGGAGCTGGCTGAGTGCTGAAGCATTAATCTTACGTTCAAAAACTTTGTCAGCATTTCTATGTATATTTTCATGGTGAGAACTACACTCATGACCATGAAATGAGAGGAAATTCTGCAGCATGCTCTTTAATATCTTTTTTGTTGGTGCTGTACACCAAGCCATTTCAGTGCCAAGCTTTTACTAGGCTGAAGACAGTTACGTTCACTTCAGATGTCCTCCACAGCAGAATTTAAATGAGTTAAATGGAATATGAAGTTTAAGAACATGCAGTACAGTAGCTGACATTGTAAAGAGGAGACGGTGGCTTGTTTGCCAGTATGGAATATAGAAAACCAGACTGGACTGATTTACTGAGAGGTTCCAGTAATATACAAGGAGAAATCTGGAGAGATGCTGATACTGCACAGTGTTTCCAAGGGATGACAGTGTTGCTTCGGCACAGGGAAGGAGCAGTGAACTGGAGATAGGAAACGTTTTGAAAAGGGGCCTTCTCCTGTTCCCAAAAGCACAGCTGGTTCTTCCTTCTTTACAGATTTTGTTAGTTTTGTATCCTCACTGTGGGATGTTGGCTTTGTTACAGCAGGCCTTAGGGTTATAGAGTCACCCCATCTGAAATCCTGTGTATTTCTTGCCTCTCTTGCTCCACACTGAACCCACTGCTTCTTTATGTCATGTCTCTGCAGGGCTCCAGAGATGATCCTTGGCCTGCGCGTTTCTGAAGCCATCGATATGTGGTCCCTGGGCTGCATCATTGCAGAACTGTTTTTGGGGACTCCTCTGTTCCCTGGGGCATCAACCCATGATCAGGTAAGTGCTGGAAGCTGCCTTTTCTGTCCAGTCCAACTATAGTCTGCACCCTGGCCTGTGCTGTACTCTATGAACACAGAACTGCGCAGCACTGACGTCTCGGTGCACCCTTATGGGAAAAGCACAACTGTACATTTCTTTGTATGTTTGTACAGTGTTCAGAACTGAGCTGCAGAATGTGTTAACATGCATAGGCATCATGCAAGGTACAGCAGCTTATTTCTTTGGACTGCCATATTATTTATATTGTGAGATGGAGGCCCAACTTGTTTTTCCATGCCATAAGGTACACATTGTTGAATAAATTGCACCTCACAAAATTACAATTGCATCTGTAGAGTTTTTTAAAAGAAGGAAAAACACCTCCTCTTAATGATAAAATAATTGCAGGTATGTAATCATTACTGTATGTTTGTGTGAGAAAATGTACAGATCAAAACTTCATTGCTGAAAGTACAGTGCAGCAGAGAAGGCAAAATAAGTCAGTTAGACAGACAAACATTTTCTGTTAAACCAATGTCAGGGATATTATAAGGTAAAGAAAAAATACATGTTATATTTACAGGTATAGGAGCATGTGGGCAAGTATAACCCTATGTATTTTTGGAGAAGCTGCTTCTTGCCCTTTAGGAATACTCTAAAAGACACTAGAATCTGTAATAGAAATTAATGATGACTTGTTAATGTAATCCGTTATTGCAAAAGAGAAAAGTATTACAAAATACAATACATATTTTTTGTTAGTTCCACTGGTACACCTGTTGTATTGCATTCCTAACACTGGTACACCTGTTGTATTGCATTCCTAAAACATGTATTTCAGTAGAAGTATACTCAAAATAAGTTAGAATACTGCAGTGATATATGTATCCAAATAAGTTAATTTACATTCTCTCTAGTATTTCAATTCATTTTTAAAACCTGCTCAGGTCACTTATTAACCATTTGTATAACATATATTGCATATAACCAGTTTCTGCAAATAAAAAGGTAAAGAGCTGCATATTAATTAATCCTGTTCCTAGTTTAAAGTATCCAGACTAAATGATACCAACAGATGGTTGGTTCCTAGCTCTGAAAAAGTGCTGTTGTGTAGAGCACTGTTAGGAAAACCTTTCTCCTGGTTCAGGTTTTTGAAAATCCAACATTTCTCTTGGTGGCTTTTGCTTTATATATTTTATGTTTTCTCTAGATTCGGTACATCATTCAGACGCTGGGTTTCCCAGCAGACCACCTGCTAAGTGCAGGGACAGAGACGACTAAGTACTTTGCCAGAGACCCAGACTTGCCCTACCATCTGTGGAGACTGAGGGTAAGATCTCAACACAGCTGCTTCTGCTAATGTGAATGACTATACCATTCAAAGACAATGAGCTCTGTACATGAACCTGTAGAGAAAGACATTAGTTTGATGCATCTGCAGAAACTTATTTAAAATGTTATACTGCAAACCACATTTCAATTTTACAATCATCAAGCACACATTTGGCCTAGTTAAAAAATATTTTGGAAATAGCCTTTGCTGTATATTAGGGCTCTCGGTGTGGTGAGAGTGACACCTGTGTAAAATCAACTCCTGAATCCACAGACTCCATTAGAGACAGGGATCGCATGGAAAGAGCAGAGGAAGTACATCTTCAACTGCTTGGATGATGTTGCACAGGTATGTAATCCCTCAAACACTTGCACTTGTTTGATGCTGCATTTGAACTATGTTTATAGACCCCAAAGATGCCTTCAAAATATTTAATTTTGATTTCAAGCAGTGTATGATTAATTGATTGTGCCTCCTGTCATCTACCAAATGTATCTGTAAGAACTAGACTGACCACACACACACACACTCACCTTCTCACCATTTTGAAAATATTATTTTTTCAGATTTTCTGAACCAATATCTTGAATTTTGTTGTTTTCAACTTTATTTTAAGTTTTTAAGTTTTATTTGTATTAAATTCACCTTACAATGTATAACTGTTTTGGGAAAGAGCAGGCATTATGAAGAATTCCCCACATTTCACTCCACAGATCAATATGCGAACTGAGCTGGAAGGAAGTGACCTGTGGGCAGAACTGGCAGACCGGCGGGAGTTTGTGGACCTGCTGAAGAAGATGCTGACGATTGACTCAGAGAAAAGGATCACCCCCAGTGAAATTCTGAATCATCCCTTCATCACAATGACACATCTCCACGATTTCCCCCCCAGCAGACAGTACGTGTTAATAGGGCTGGGGATAAAAACAAAAACTGTACACTTTGAAGAGCGTGCTTGTGTTGTGTTTCTTGTAATAGGCAGGGAATAGCTGTCGAGCTGAATCTCGAGATCCACTGTGTTTTCAGTTGATGAATATGTATCTTGAAATTGGAGTCATTTGTGGGGAAAGAGAAATAAGAACCTCAATATGAGGAACGGTTCTGAATTGTAACCATTGAAAATGGTCGTAATGATGCTTCTATAATCTAGTTTTTAATTGCCTTTGTGAAGGTAATTAAAACTAAAATATTATAATATAAATAAAATATTAGTTTAAAATATTAGTCATACTAGAATTCAAACTAAAATATTTAAGGTATTATCTTACATTTGGAGAGCAATCACTACATGTTCTTATTGAAAAGGAAATTTGCATTTGTATGTAATATAAAATGCCCCGGTAGAAAAGTACAAATGATTATAACACTACATATAAGCTGTGAGATTTTGGAATCTATTTGCTGACCTTAATGTCACCTGGATAGTTTCAAAGCAAAAGAGTATTTCCTTGTGTCGAGGTACAGGACTTCTGAAGTCCTCCAAATGAAAGTATAATACCATCAGCCTTTATCTGTTAGACACCCATGGAAACTAAATCTCTGGCTTTGCTGCTTTTCCAGACCTGTTAGGGATTGACTACAGTTTTAAAGCTAGTGCTAAGAATGTGGAGATACTTATTCTTAATGCATTCCTACGTATTCCCCTACTCTTGCCCAGCATCCAGTCTTGTTTCCATTGGATGGAGGTTTGCAGATGTGGGGTCAACATGGACAACAGTGTCGCCCCCAGCACATCCACCAACCAGCCAAAAACTGCACACAACCAGAGGAGAGAACTGGGGGAGTCAAAGTAGGAGAGCTGGGAACGCATTTGTTTTTATTTGTGATATGTGATTTTTATGTAGTACGGAGTGGAATAAAATAATTGTCCTCATTTAAGCGAATTAATTAATTAACTGTTAATGTATAGAAAGCTTCCCTGGAATCTTACGTACTTATTTTCTCTGTCTCCAAAAGAAACCCACTGAAGCGCGGCTCACATGACAACGCAGTCACTGGATCTCCACCCAGGAACAAGAGGAAGGTCTCTGAAAGAAAAGGGAGCATTACGCAGCTTGACCAGAGGTAGGACACTGCAAAAGCTTCACACTGAGAGCTGGGAACGCCTGTTTGTCCTGGCAGAGTACAGAAACAAATCATCATTAACATAGTCTAATATATGAATATAGCCCCAGCCTAAAGCTTGTACCAAACTATGAGTACCCAAGAGCCAGTGGTGTCTCTGTGTCTGTACTGTATCAGACATGCCTCTTGCCTGAGTCTTACAGTAGAGGTGCAGATTGCAATGTACACAAATGCAACCCTGTACCTGTAGTGTTTATAAGTGTGTGATCTGTGATTGATATGCAGTAGAATGTGTCTTCTGACAGTGAAGTAAATGGCGATAGGTTTGCACTTCGTGATTCATGGGAAGGTGAAAATATTGATTCGGTCAACCCTGTGCATCGCAACAGCCCTTAAACGGCCGTTTAGAAAAGTCACACCTCCCGTGCAGAGCTGCGTAGTGTTGCTGCCACCTGCTGACCTAGAGATGCATTGTTTTAAAAGAATTCTCTCTATAGGTCTAAATGTAAGCCAGGATATTTAGAAATGTCGTGTATTTCTCTGTAAATGATAGCAAACATTGCCAGAATTAGAATTGCATGTGTTTTCTTTGGCACGCTGTGATATTATGTTTGTCTCTGTCCCTACAGTGCATCTCCACAGAGGAAGAGGAGAAAACTGTCTGTGATACAGGTAAGAGTGGATGGTTCTGAAACGGGATCTAGCAGCTGAGGAATTCATTGTCGTGACGTCAGTTGTGCCCCCTAAGGCCTGATTGAATTATTTAGTAACTAAAACGCCAACTAACTGGCCATCAGGAGAGTTAAGTTACTAATGATTGTAATTGAAATTCAGTTTGGTGCAGAATCCAACAATATGCCTCCTTTGATGTCATGAGCCACATTGCAGCCGCCCTCACTAACTGTCTCCCTGTGGAGAGAGATAACTGGTCCCTACAGGTGATATCATGTCTTCTTCTCCACCCTGTTTAGGAGTCTGGCGGTCCCAGTGCAGCCCAGCAGACCGTAGTGCCCCCAGCCTGGCAGTGTACAGGAGTGGAGACCCACCCCCAGCAGCTTGACCAGAGGTAGGACACTGCAAAGGCTTTGCGCTGAGAGCCGGGAATACTTGTTGGTTTTGTTTATGTATTTGTGATATGTGATTTATATGTAGTAGGGAGTGGAATGAAATAATTGTCTGCATTTAAGCTAATTAATTAATTAATTAATTAACTGTTAATGTATAGAAAGCTTCCCTGGAATCTTACGTGCTTTTTTTCTCTGTCTCTAAAGAAACCCTGTGAAGCGCGGCTGGCATGACAAAGCAGTCACTGGATCTCCACCCAGGAAAAAGAGGAAGGTCTCTGAAAGAAAAGGGAGCATTACACAGCTTGACCAGAGGTAGGACACTGCAAAAGCTTCACACTGAGAGCTGGGAACGCCTGTTTGTCCTGGCAGAATACAGAAACAAATCATCATTAACATAGTCTAATATATGAATATAGCCCCAGCCTAAAGCTTGTACCAAACTATGAGTACCCAAGAGCCAGTGGTGTCTCTGTGTCTGTACTGTATCAGACATGCCTCTTGCCTGAGTATTACAGTAGAGGTGCAGATTGCAATGTACACAAATGCAACCCTGTACCTGTAGTGTTTATAAGTGTGTGATCTGTGATTGATATGCAGTAGAATGTGTCTTCTGACAGTGAAGAAAATGGCGATAGGTTTGCACTTCGTGATTCATGGGAAGGTGAAAATGTTGATTCGGTCAACCCTGTGCATCGCAACAGCCCTTAAACGGCCGTTTAGAAAAGTCACACCTTCTGTGCAGAGCTGCGCAGTGTTGCTGCCACCTGCTGACCTAGAGATGCATTGTTTTAAAATAATTCTCCCTATAGGTCTAAATGTAAGCCAGGATATTTAGAAATGTCGTGTATTTCTGTGTAAATGATAGCAAATATTTCCAGAATTGTGTGATTGTGATATGTAGTAGGGATTGGAATAAAATAATTGTCATCATTTAAGCTAATTAATTAATTAATTAATTAATTAATTAACTGTTAATGTATAGAAAGCTTCCCTGGAATCTTACGTGCTTTTTTTCTCTGTCTCTAAAGAAACCCTGTGAAGCGCGGCTGGCATGACAAAGCAGTCACTGGATCTCCACCCAGGAAAAAGAGGAAGGTCTCTGAAAGAAAAGGGAGCATTACACAGCTTGACCAGAGGTAGGACACTGCAAAAGCTTCACACTGAGAGCTGGGAACGCCTGTTTGTCCTGGCAGAATACAGAAACAAATCATCATTAACATAGTCTAATATATGAATATAGCCCCAGCCTAAAGCTTGTACCAAACTATGAGTACCCAAGAGCCAGTGGTGTCTCTGTGTCTGTACTGTATCAGACATGCCTCTTGCCTGAGTCGTACAGTAGAGGTGCAGATTGCAATGTACACAAATGCAACCCTGTACCTGTAGTGTTTATAAGTGTGTGATCTGTGATTGATATGCAGTAGAATGTGTCTTCTGACAGTGAAGTAAATGGCGATAGGTTTGCACTTCGTGATTCATGGGAAGGTGAAAATGTTGATTCGGTCAACCCTGTGCATCGCAACAGCCCTTAAACGGCCGTTTAGAAAAGTCACACCTTCTGTGCAGAGCTGCGCAGTGTTGCTGCCACCTGCTGACCTAGAGATGCATTGTTTTAAAATAATTCTCCCTATAGGTCTAAATGTAAGCCAGGATATTTAGAAATGTCGTGTATTTCTCTGTAAATGATAGCAAATATTTCCAGAATTGTGTGATTGTGATATGTAGTAGGGATTGGAATAAAATAATTGTCATCATTTAAGCTAATTAATTAATTAATTAATTAATTAACTGTTAATGTAGAGAAAGCTTCCCTGGAATCTAACGTACTTATTTTCTCTGTCTCCAAAAGAAACCCACTGAAGCGCGGCTCGCATGACAACGCAGTCACTGGATCTCCACCCAGGAACAAGAGGAAGGTCTCTGAAAGAAAAGGGAGCATTACGCAGCTTGACCAGAGGTAGGACACTGCAAAAGCTTCACACTGAGAGCTGGGAACGCCTGTTTGTCCTGGCAGAGTACAGAAACAAATCATCATTAACATAGTCTAATATATGAATATAGCCCCAGCCTAAAGCTCGTACCAAACTATGGGTACCCAAGAGCCAGTGGTGTCTCTGTGTCTGTACTGTATCAGACATGCCTCTTCCCTGAGTCTTACAGTAGAGGTGCAGATTGCAATGTACACAAGTGCAACCCTGTACCTGTAGTGTTTATAAGTGTGTGATCTGTGATTTATATGTAGAAGAATGTGCCTTCTGACAGTGAAGTAAATGGCGATAAGTTTGTACTTTGTGATTCATGGGAAGGTGAATATGTTGATTCGGTCCAGCCCTGTGCATCGCAACAGCCCTTAAACGGCCGTTTAGAAAAGTCACATCTCCTGTGCAGAGCTGCGTAGTGTTGCTGCCACCTGCTGACCTAGAGATGCATTGTTTTAAAAGAATTCTCTCTATAGGTCTAAATGTAAGCCAGGATATTTAGAAATGTCATGTATTTCTCTGTAAATGATAGCAAACATTGCCAGAATTAGAATTGCATGTGTTTTCTTTGGCACGCTGTGATATTATGTTTGTCTCTGTCCCTACAGTGCATCTCCACAGAGGAAGAGGAGAAAACTGTCTGTGATACAGGTAAGAGTGGATGGTTCTGAAACGGGATCTAGCAGCTGAGGAATTCATTGTCGTGACGTCAGTTGCGCCCCCTAAGGCCTGATTGAATTATTTAGTAACTAAAACACCAATTAACTGGCCATCAGGAGAGTTAAGTTACTAATGATTGTAATTGAAATTCAGTTTGGTGCAGAATCCAACAATATGCCTCCTTTGATGTCATGAGCCACATTGCAGCCGCCCTCACTAACTGTCTCCCTGTGGAGAGAGATAACTGGTCCCTACAGCTGATATCATGTCTTCTTCTCCACCCTGTTTAGGAGTCTGGCGGTCCCAGTGCAGCCCAGCAGACCGTAGTACCCCCAGCCTGGCAGTGTACAGGAGTGGCAGCCCACCCCCAGCAGTTTAACCAGAGGTAGAACACTGCAAAGGCTTTGCGCTGAGAGCCGGGAATACCTGTTTGTTTTGTTTATGTATTTGTGATATGTGATTTATATGTAGTAGGGAGTGGAATGAAATAATTGTCTTCATTTAAGCAAATTAATTAATTAATAAACTGTTAATGTATAGAAAGCTTCCCTGGAATCTTACGTGCTTTTTTCTCTGTCTCTAAAGAAACCCTGTGAAGCGCGGCTGGCATGACAAAGCAGTCACTGGATCTCCACCCAGGAACAAGAGGAAGGTCTCTGAAAGAAAAGGGAGCATTGCGCAGCTTGACCAGAGGTAGGACACTGCAAAAGCTTCACACTGAGAGCTGGGAACGCCTGTTTGTCCTGGCAGAATACAGAAACAAATCATCATTAACATAGTCTAATATATGAATATAGCCCCAGCCTAAAGCTTGTACCAAACTATGAGTACCCAAGAGCCAGTGGTGTCTCTGTGTCTGTACTGTATCAGACATGCCTCTTGCCTGAGTCTTACAGTAGAGGTGCAGATTGCAATGTACACAAATGCAACCCTGTACCTGTAGTGTTTATAAGTGTGTGATCTGTGATTGATATGCAGTAGAATGTGTCTTCTGACAGTGAAGTAAATGGCGATAGGTTTGCACTTCGTGATTCATGGGAAGGTGAAAATGTTGATTCGGTCCAGCCCTGTGCATCGCAACAGCCCTTAAACGGCCGGTTAGAAAAGTCACACCTCCTGTGCAGAGCTGCGCAGTGTTGCTGCCACCTGCTGACCTAGAGATGCATTGTTTTAAAATAATTCTCTCTATAGGTCTAAATGTTAGCCAGGATATTTAGAAATGTTGTGTATTTCTCTGTAAATGATAGCAAACATTTCCAGAATTGTGTGATTGTGATATGTAGTAGGGAGTGCAATAAAATAATTGTCTTCATTTAAGCTAATTAATTAATTAATTAATTAATTAATTAAATGTTAATGTAGAGAAAGCTTCCCTGGAATCTAACGTACTTATTTTCTCTGTCTCCAAAAGAAACTCACTGAAGCGCGGCTCGCATGACAACGCAGTCACTGGATCTCCACCCAGGAAAAAGAGGAATGTCTCTGAAAGAAGAAGGAGCATTATGTTTTATGGGTGCTATTTGTGTGAAACATAACTTCGTCCATGAAATGAAATGCATGCCAATGTCTCTCAGGGCAGCTGGGTGGCTTTCTAGGACTAAGTCTTTTCAAGGGTAATTCCAGGAATATTGTATATATTACTTTTTTATGTGCACATGACTTGATTAGTGACATCATCGTGACACGTGAGAAATTTTGGTTAATCTGATGAGAGTCATGGCGCATAGGAGTTGCGATTGTTTAAATCACCATTTCAAAAACCGTCAGTAACTTCTAATGCAGCTGATCAGCTACATTTAAAACCAGCCAATATTACATTAAATAAATAAGATTAAAATATCTGGTGCTGATAAAAAATCAGGGGGTCCTGATTCTCTTTCGATAGAGGAGAATAAATCCAATACACGTTAGATAACATAGTTGCATGAAGGGATAGGCGTGATTGAAGGGGGATCGAGGTGGTAATCTCTTCCCCTCGTTTTGAAATCGGTCAAATCACCCCTCCTGTCTGTTTTATAAATGTGATCTTTCACAATGAATGCCCCCAACACCCCCCCCCCCACACACACACACACACATCTGGAACTAAAGCTATGCCACTGTATCAGTGTCTTCTGGGTTCTCTCCAGAATATATGGATAATTATGCAATGTGCTTCGATGGAATTACTTCCAAATTATGGTTGTACTCAATCTAGACTCCACAGGGCAGGTATGTTGTGGCCTGGTTTAGTGATGTTGCACTTCAGGGCTTCCACTGTGAACTTGTGGTATCACACAGCTCAAATGGTGTGGAAACATACAATTTCTTAGAAGGCTGCAATTGGTTTCATGATATAATTTACAAATGGAGTTTCATACTACGGTAGAATACATTAAACAATGCCCTTACATCAAATTAATAAAAACATACGTGTTGTATCAGGTGGCACTTCTATGACTGCGGGGAAGATGTAGTTAATGATATTGCCTATTATCTGATTGATTGCCCATCTAAAGTTCTTCACTTAGGAGACTGGAAGATTACTGACTGTAATTTGCCTGGCTTTACTCTTTTTATTATTTTGATGCAAGGGGTTGTTTTTTTATTTTACCTGTCGTGTACCGTGGCACTACAAGTGGCTGAGGCTCCAGGCACTTTGACTCGCAAAACTGTCTCTGGTAGTCGATGAATCTATTCAATCAAATTGCAAAGAAGAGTCCGCTTTCAACCAATCAGACTTTACAGTTGCTGAGGATCCGCCTCCAACTGCCTAGCAGCCTTGAAACAGCAAATGAGGGAATTCGATTTGAAGGAGGTGAGAAGGAAAGGCTAGAGCCTTATACTATTATACCCTACTTTATACCGTTATTAATCAGATGTGCGCCTTTCCTTCTCGCCTCCTTCAAATCGAATTCCCTCATTTGCTGTTTCAAGGCTGCTAGGCAGTTGGAGGCGGATCCTCAGCAACTCATAGTGCCACGGTACACGGCAGGTAGAATAAAAAACAACCCCTTGCATCAAAATAATAAAAAGAGTAAAGCCAGGCAAATTACAGTCAGTAATCTTCCAGTCTCCTAAGTGAAGCACTTTAGATGGGCAATCAATCAGATAATAGGCAATATCGTTAACTATATCTTCCCCGCAGTCATAGAAGTGCCACCTGATACAACACGTATGTTTTTATTAATTTGATGTAAGGGCATTGTTTAATGTATTCTACCGTAGTATGAAACTCAATTTGTGAATTATATTGTGAAACCAATTGCAGCCTTCAAAGAAATTGCATGTTTCCACACCATTTGAGCTGTGTGATACCACAAGTTCACAGTGGAAGCCCTGAAGTGCAACATCACTAAACCTGGCCACAACATACCTGCCCTGTGGAGTCTAGATTGAGTACAACCATAATTTGGAAGTAATTCCATCGAAGCACATTGCATAATTATCCATATATTCTGGAGAGAACCCAGAAGACATTGATACAGTGGCATAGCTTTAGTTCCAGATGTGTGTGTGTGTGTGTGTGTGGGATGGGGGGTGGTGGTGGGGGGTGGTGGTGGAGGGGGCATTCATTGTGAAAGATCACATTTATAAAACAGACAGGAGGGCCGATTTCACCGATTTCAAAACGAGGGGAGGACATTGCCACCTCGATCCCCCTTCAATCACACCTATCCCTTCATGCAACTATGTTATCAACGTGTAGTGGATTTATTCTCCTTTATCCAAAGAGAATCAGGACGCCCTGATTGTTTATCAGCACCAGATATTTTAATCTTATTTATTTAATGTAATATTGGCTGGTTTTAATGTAGCTGATCAGCTGATAATAGGTATGTTTACAATGTCAACTCGTATGCGCCATGACTCTCATCAGATTCACCAACATGTCTCACGTGTCACGATGATGTCACTAATCGAATCGAGTTAACTCAAGACACATCTTTTCAGACACTACTTGTAATTTAGTCATTTACTGTCCTGTAAGATTGCACTTATTCAATGTTTTGTCATACGTCTTGCTTTGCATTACTAGTACTTGTATTGTTTATTTTGATTTCCCCTATGCTCTCTTTCCCTTGGCCCTTGACTGTGACTTAACATCTTGTCTGCACTCAGCTTTTACAATCTACGATGTAAGACGTTATATATTGTTTACTGTATATCTTGTTTACACTTGTGTAAATTGGAATTAGTAAAATGTATTATGCCTTGAACCGCACTGTATTTTTGCACTTTGTATTGCCCTTATATTTTGTAAGTCACCCTGGACAAGGGCGTCTGCTAAGAAATAAATAATAATAATAATAATAATAATAATAATAATTAATAATAAAGTATGGGAGCCCTTTACATTGAACACTTCCAAGAAGACATTTTGCTGCAAAATGTGCAAAGCTGAACTCACATGGTGTTGGAGCATGATAATGATGCATGAGCACCTTGAAGAGAAAACATTGGAGCCATGATGACTGATGAACTGCATTTCTTTCCCTGTGTGTCTGTGTAAACAAGGTCACTGTCTCGCGGCCTTGCTGTGCTCTGGTACTGTGCCATAGTGCAACCCTTATACACAAAGGAACAGAGTCTGATAAGAACCAGTTTTCTCCAAACATTTGGGCTTGATATATTCAATAAGCCCACCTTATATTAAACATTACATATGCCTTACGTTTCCCCAAGTTTAACCATATATGGGTTTTCCTAATGAGTTGTCAGGCAGAAACCGAACTTGCACTCATCACAGGACAGACATGTGGGTCCTGTTTTCTTTCTCTCCTGTCCGGTCTGCATAAAAGTGCCTGTAGTTTGTAACTTTGTAGTTTGTAAGACTACTGTTCTTGAGATTGCCTCTTGAGCTTCTTCCTTGCAGCTGCTTGTAATAAAAACCTTTGATTGGAAATATATATCTCTCTCTGGATTTCTTCAACTCTTCAATGACAGAGGATGAAGACACTCAGCACAGGATGGGCAGTGGCCACTGGATCCGACACGTTATTTATCGTCCGTCATCCATGTGCCAGTAGGCAACTAAAGGGTTAAGTCTCTGACATTCAGGACGTAGTGGGGTGGGTTTCCTTGGTGAGAGGTTGTGTAGGTTGTTCAATAAAGGGTATTCACATTTTGCATGGAACATGTCATCTGGTTGTATCCTTCTCTCCCAATAAACACACAACATGGTGTCAGAAGTGCCGAACTAAGTGAATATGAAACATAAATAATAATTTAAAACAAAAAAGAGATGGCGGAGAGCTTTATAACAAGTGTCCACAGGCTTGTGGAGCACGACAGAGAGAGAAAACGGAAGAGCGCAATGTGAATGTTGATGCAATAGCCACCAATGGTAAATTCAAAAAATTAAATACAGAAAGGCAGATCTGAACAGTGCTCAGCTACAAGAGCAAAAACACAAACGTCTGACAACAAAAACACCTGTGGGAGGTGTGGTAAAACCCCTCTACATCAGTGGAGCATGTGACCTGCCAGGGAAGCTGAATGTTGAAAATGCATGAAGAAGAAAAGGGCATTTTGCAGCTGTCTGCAGAACAGTAAAACAATTGGAAACAATAAATGATAAAGAAACAGAAGAAATAGTATTTCTAGGAGCTGTATAAACACAAGAGGAGAAAGATACATGGAAACAATGGCTGTCTATGAATGGAAAGCCAGTGTACTTCAAACTAGACAAGGGAGCTGCAGTAACAGCCATACCAGAGACCCTGTACGTTAGTGAGCATGACAGCGAGTTGCAGAGACCAAAGAAAATCCTCAGTGGTCCAAAATCAAATTGGAACATTAGAATCTGTGTACATGTGGGGCAAATGTACAACTGAACAACAAGACAGAGGGGGGGGGGCACTATTTTTTTTTAATGCATTTTCTTTTGTTGCTAATCGGTATATTGGCGGCACTAGCGCAGTACCTAAAAGAACCATTCTGTGGCAGAATGCAGTTCTGGCAGTTTTCGATGATGCAAATCGAGGAATAAATGTATTGCATTGAAGCTCGCACTGCCTGACGTATTCAGTTTAAGTTTAATACATTACAGGCTGTGCAAAAAAATTGAGGCACTCCTGGGATGGGAGTGTGAGTAAGTCGGAGTGAGCTTGCACACAAGCAACCCGACTGCAACATTTACCCAAGAAAGAAAAGGGATCCAGAGAAACGTCCTGTGGAGACAGAGGTTTGACAGAGTGGATAGTGGTGGCGCAAGAAGCGTGCTGTATCGCACTCACTGAAGCCTGAGGGAGAGGACTGCTCTTGAAAATCGCTAAAGTCATTCTGTGAGCAACTTGGCATTAGCGGAGAAAATGGTGACGACTTGGAAGGGAAAAATAGACTGTCTTTAATTAAGAAAATATACAATTATTTAGACCAATTGCGACTGGAAGAATTAGAAGACCAAGGTTTTTCTGAAATGCTAGCAATGATAGACAAGCTTGATGTGTTAAAGACAGAAATTAATGCTGCTAGCACTGAAGACAAAACGCAGTCAGAACTTAACCAGCTGCTAAAAGAATATGAAGAATTAAAGGCATTGCTGGAACAGAAAAAGAAGGAAGTGGAAATGTTAGCGTCAGAGAATAGTGCAGCTAAAACAAAAGCAGGCGCTGACTCTCAAATTAACAGATTAAAACAACCTCAAACTGTGGCAATGTTTAAGAAAGACTTTAAGATCATTGGTCAAATAGGGGAGCCTGGACAGAAGGATAAGCTTAGTTTTGGCACCCTAGCTCACCAAATTGAAAGTGGCCTGAACAAAGACTATACTGCAATAGAAATAACTGAAGCTGTCATCAGAGCAATAGTACCAGGGCTACAGCTCCAAAGTTACCTTGAGGGAAAAGTGGGGCTGATATTGCCAAAACTGAGGAGGATTTTGCGCTCCCATTTTCAAGAGAAGGATGCTATTGAGCTGTATAAACAACTGACATCAGAAGTGCAAGAGGCAAAAGAGACACCTCAAAACTTCCTGATGCGCATGATGGATTTTGTTCGCTTCCCAGGAGTCTGATTCAGGACTGAAGTATGACCCTGATCTTGTTCAGGGAATGTTCCTGCATACTGTACTCACAGGATTGCAGAATGACAGCATTAAAACTGACATGAAAGTGTATTTGCAAGACAACAGTGTTACTGATGAGGTTCTCCTGGAACAATTAAACATTGCATGCAGCAATGATGCCGAGCGCCAGTGAAAACTTAGGTCTACCTCCTACAAGTCTGCTAAAGTGAATGTACTGCACTCGGATGGCGACCAGCTTAGCAAATCTGGAGAAAAGCAGAATACATCAGCACTTTTGATGGAACCGAAAGAACTAAAAAATGAAGTGACATCACTCAAAGAGCTTAGAGACGAAATAGCGTCAATTAAACAGACCCTGCACTCCTCTTTCCAGAGGACTACCAATAGACCAACTGAATCTCCAGCTACAGCAGAGACAACAAGAGGACTTCAGTGGCGTGGATGTGTGTCGTGTCAAGAAAAAGGGCAACCACAAAACTGCAACCATTGCTTCCACTGTGGCAGTGATGAACACTATATGTCTGGTTGTCACAGGAGGAACAGGAAACCACCTTCTAGGGAATTGGGAAACGGGAGACAGTTACACCCGAGGGACAGGGTGTAACTGCAGCAAAACATCAGTCCCACCACTGCAGGAACTGTTTCAAGGAGCCGGAAGCAGGCGACGTGTTTCAGCAGTGTTCTCAGTGCAAAACTGTGTTGTACTGTTCCAAGGACTGTCAGCGCAAACACTGGAAGGAGCACCAAACTGTTTGCAGAGCAATTCAAGAGTTAGAATGGAAAGTGAATGCTAAAGGACAAACGGAGTGCAAAGGATGGGTGGACACTAGTCAGGTGACTCCTGAACAAAATAAAATTGCCAGACTAATTGGGTCCAAGTGTCTTGTCTGGTGCAGTGTGAATGGACTTAGGACCCAAGCACTTTGGAACACAGGATCTCAAGTCAGCATAATGGATAAAGATTGGAAAGATGTTCGCTTACCTGATGTAGAGTTGAAAAACATTGAGGAATTGCTTGGGGATACAGGTTGTCTTGACCTTGTAGCAGCCAATGGAACAAGCATTCCTTATGAGGGTTGGGTTGAAGTACAATTTAACCTTGTTTCTAATGATGGTAGGATGTCTGACATTACTGTACCAATTTTGGTGACACCTAAATGTAACATTGAGTATCCAATAATTGGTTACAATGTAATTGAGTCATTAGTTAAGGGTCACAGTGTAAAGCAAAACGGGAAAACATCCCCTGTTAGACTAGTGGAATTGTGTACTGCCTTGAGTGACATTCCAAAGGATAAAATAAGTAACCTCATTGGTCTCATTCAGAATGACGACAATGACAAATGTCACAGGTTAAAAACAGGGAGGACACCAGTAAAAATGTGAGTCTGAAGTATAGAAATACAGTTAAACATGCTACAGGAGGGACATTGCTAATTTTGAGCCAGATGTAGAAGTTTTGTGGCCTGAAGGGTTAGAAATTCACGAAACATTGATACATGTGCCTGAAGGCCAAGGGAGATGGGTAAAATTAGAAATGACCAACAGCACTGACCATGACATTGTCCTCAATAGTCATGTTTCACTGGGAACTCTTCAAAGAGTTCATGAAGTTTTTCCAGTTGACCTGGGTCAAATTGAAAGTGATTTTGCAAGAGTTGCAACTGTTAATGTAAATTCACTTATTGCTAATAATGGGTGTGGAGAGAACGAGCTAAAAAAAGAACATGAGTCCACTACTAATATGTGGGATCCTCCAGTTGACTTAAGTCATTTGACAGAACAACAACAGGGCATTGTCAAACAAATGTTAAGAGAAGAGTCAGATGCATTTTCAAGAGGTGAATCAGACATTGGCAATATTGAAAATTTGCAAATGACAATTAACCTGAGAGATAATGAGCCTGTGCAGAAAACATACATGTCTGTGCCAAGACCTCTTTACAGGGAGGTAAAATATTACCTTCAGAACATAATAGCCTGTGGTTTAATTGAAAGATCAAAGTCACCATACTCCTCTCCTGTTGTTTGTGTAAGAAAAAAGGATGGCAGCATGAGATTGTGTATAGATTACAGGGCTTTAAATAACAAAACTGTACCCGATCGCCAACCTATTCCTCGAATCCAAGACATACTGAATAACTTAGGGGTTATGGTTTTCTTTACTAGATCAGGGCAAAGCCTATCACCAAGGTTTCATTGTAAAAGAAAGCAGACCATATACAGCTTGTATAACACCTTGGGGCTTATATGAATAGATTAGAATACCTTTTGGATTGATGAATGCCCCAGCAGCTTTCCAGAGGTGTATGGAAGAGACGTTAGGAGAGCTAATAGATTAAATATGTGTTCCATATCTGGATGATGTCTTAGTTTTCAGTAAGGGGTTTTGCGATCATGTTAAGCATGTGATGCAGGTGTTACACAGGTTGAAACAGAGTGGTATTAAACTCAAACCCACCAAATGTGAGTTATTTAAAAGAGAAGTGCGTTATCTGGGTAGAATTGTATCAGCTGAGGGGTGTAAGATGGACCCAAAAGACATTGCAGCAGTCCAATCTCTAAAAGGCAAAGTCCCTGCTACTGTGGGAGAGCTGTGCAAACTGTTGGGATTGTTAGGCTATTACCGAAAGTATGTTAAAGACTTCTCTAAGCTTGCTAAACCCCTTTATGAACTTCTAACTGCCCAGGGAAATGATGTAAAAGTGGGGTCTACGCCAAAGAAAAGTGCGAGAAAATTAGATTATTTTTTCCCAGGAATGAAAACCGAAGGCGATCAAGATTGTGAGGTCAGCAGAATATATAACAAGACTCACTGGCATGCAAGGTGCCCCTCTGCCACTTTGCTCAGTGGCATGTCTGAGGGACCTGAATAACTCAGGGAAAATAGGATCTCAATGTTCTCCTGGGTCAGTTTAAAAAAAAAGTTGCATTATTTCAAGGTTATGTATATAGTTTATTGAAATAAAATGCATATTTCAATACCTAAGGCTTTGAAGAGTATGTCCTAACTGTTCACTATTACTGTGTGGGGTGTCAAATCAATAATAATAATAAAAAAATGAATTCTGTTATTTTATTATTGCACATTGTTCACTCAAATAGTGTCCTAAGAGTACATTATACATGAAAAATGAATTTAGCAGAGGTTGTTCTGAAAAAATAGATATAAAGCACTTTGTGGTTTATAAGCATATGCACATTGTTTATTAGCTAGAATGTAAAAGTGGTAAAAACAGGAAAAATTGTCTCAGTCCTCTGAGGGTTAACTTAGTATTAGACAATGAGAGACTCTGCCATTAATATAAGTTTTACATTTATGTTACGTTAGCTAGCTACAGACGTTGACGTCTGGCTGCGTGTCATCTTTTCGTTGTTTAGGCATTTTTTGGGTCCTAAATTATATTTGTTGAGGTCTTAAAAATGTCTTAAAAAGCATGGAATTTGACTTTAAAAATGGTGCAAGAACCCCATGTAAGGCCTAGGTGCAGTACTGACAGAGGGAGTGTGGAGAACAATTGTATTAATTTCCAGAAGCTTAACTGACACAGAATGCAGATATGCACAAATAGAGAAGGAAGCTTTAGCGGTGACATGGGCAAGCGAAAGCTTGAGTGTGTATCTTCTGGAACTAGATTACAATCAGAACAGGTCACAAACCCCTGGTCTCACTGCTAGGGTCTAGGTCCTTGGGTGACTTGCCACAGAAAATTCTTAGATTCAGACTAAGACTACTCAGATTCAGCTATAAAATAGTGCATATGCTGGGGAAACACCTAATAACAGCAGACACCCTGTCAAGGGCACCTCTGCAAACAGAGTTGACAACAGAAGAGAAGCTGATGGAAAAAGAGTGTCAATTGTTGACTACATTGTGCAGCATGTACCTGCCACAAAAACAAAACTGGAACAAATAAGAGAAGCCCAGAACAATGACAACACATGTAAACAAGAGCAAGAGCTCAGGAGTCGATCTGGTGGCCAGAAATAGCAAGACAGGTGCGTGAACTAGTGGAAAGATGCGAGATCTGCATACGAAAATCACAGGCCAGACCAGAGCCTTTACTGACGACAGCATTGCCATCAAGACCATGGCAGCATGTAGCAGCAGATATCTTCCCCCAAAAAATAGGAATGGGAATGGGATCTGGTCACTGTGTCTCCTGGCTGAAACTGAGGATTCTCTGAAACTATTGTCAAAAGTGTAGAATTTAAAACAAGGGAAGTAATGTTAAGAGTAATGTTAATGTGTACAATGCACTAGTTAGACCTCATCTGGAATACTGTGTTCATTTCTGGGCTCCATAATTCAAGAAAGATATCACTGCTCTAGAGGCAGTTCAGAGGAGAGCAACCAGACTAATTCCAGGTCTCAAGGGAATGTCCTACTGAGAGACTGAGGGAACTGAACCTTTTCACCCTGGAACAGAGGAGACTACATGGGGACTTGATTCAAGTCTTCAAAAATCATTTAAGGGATTGACCACATCAAACCAGAGGAGCTTTTCCAGATCAGCAGAGACACACGCACCCGGGGACACAAATGGAAATTGGGCTTCAAGGCATTCAAGACAGGAGACACTTCATCACACAGAGAGTCGTCTGTGGTGGTGGAAAAGGCAATATCCTCAAACTCATCTTCTTCTATTTTCACGCACGTAAAGTTTGGATGCATTGGATCCAGTGAGCATGGACATGTAAATATTGTGCTACTATGCTACTATTGCTCTTATAATTTGCCCTGGACAAGGACGTCTGCTAAGAAATAAATAACAATAATAATATACATTCTCGTATTGTCTATCTCAGTTCAGAAATAAAACATTCTACCTTCATAGTCCAGTATTGGACTGCCGATGAAGCTATTTGATGTAGAAAAGCCTGTAAACACTGAATTTAATGTGTTTTATTTATTTTTCATTATTTATCAAAACAGTTTAGCACCTTTCAAACTGAAGAGTAAAACAACTCTGTGTTTTGAAAACAAAATGTAAAAATATCTGTTGCTATATGCACTATATGCAATAAAACCCTTTATTTCTTGAACACGTTTTCTATTGGTTTTATAGCTGCCATCTCAAGTAGTTTTAAAGAGAGCATTATACAAGATGAGGAACAATTCTTGTGGGCTGTTCCCGGTCTGCAGTGGTCAGTACCTATCAAAAGTGGTCCAAGGAAGGAAAAGCGGTGAACCATGGGTGGCCAAGGCTCACTGATGCATGTGGGCAGCGAAGGCTGGCCCTTGTGGTCCGATCCAACAGACGAGCTACTGTAGCTCAAATTGCTGAAAAAGTGAATGCTGGTTCTGATACAAAGGTGTCAGAACACACAGTGCATCGCAGTTTGTTGCGTATGGGGCTGCGTAGCGCAGACCAGTCAGGGTGCCCATGCTGACCCCTGTCCACTGACGAAAGCACCTACAATGGGCACGTGAGCATCAGAACTGGACCACGGAGCAATGGAAAAAGGTGGATGAATTACAATTTCTTTTACATCATGTGGATGGCCGGGTGCGTGTGCGTCGCTTACCTGGAGAACACATGGCACCAGGATGCACTATGGGAAGAAGGCAAGCCAGTGGAGGCAGTGTGATGCTTTGGGCAATGTTCTGCTGGGAATCCTTGGGTCCTGCCATTCATGTGGAAGTTACTTTGACATGTACCTCCTACCTAAGCATTGTTGCAGACCATGTACACCCTTTGGACAAGGTATTCCCTGATGGCATTGGCCTCTTTCAGCAGGTTAATGCGCCCTGCCACAAAGCAAAAATGGTTCAGGAATGGTTTGAGGAACACAACAACGTATATTAAATGACTATACACAATATATATTTATCTTGTGTACAGTGGTATATTTAAATTATGACCATATCCATTGCATAAGATATCTTCTTTATAAATACAAAATGCATTTTCAGAGTGTTGACTCCCAAACAGGTAGTTTCACTGATACAGTTATGTCATATTTACATTACAGGGAAATTAATCCTAGACAGAGTATCCTTTTGTCCACAACGTGCCCTGTTAATTCCTCTTCAACTTGGCAAAACGCTAATAAACACATAATTACAGTATCTTCAAAAACACTACATCTGGGCAGTAGTGTAATCATAACACTTCCTATTCGAGGGTAAGTGCAGTAGGAACCATTGTTTCACCCGTGTTTCCGCACGGTCGGTTTTACAAGAGGGGACCGTTTGTATTCACGTGTATATTTTGTCTTCCGTGTGGTGATATGGTTATGTTGAAAATGTGATTTGTGTTAAATTAAGTCAGGACGGTTTTGTTAGTTAAAATAATATGGATATTTTGGCCGAGGAGTTTGGGGATTTGGGCCCCCAGCAGCTCGCTGCTCCTGTGAATACAGTAGAGGTAGGAAGACACTTTTTCTGAGCAATGGAAACATAAGGACTATTTAATATTGATTATTATTGTTCTCATTGATTAATACACAGCACCCGTCTTCAGAAGAAAATCCGGCATGAAATGGAAACGTAACATTTTTCTTTAGTATTATGTGTAGTATGTTAGTTATAACAGAAAAACGACTCTTCCACTTGTATACATGTTTATTAAAATATATATTTTAAAGAACTGTACTGGAAGCTAAGTTTCTCCAGTATTTGTAAACGTCGTTAGAGAACAAATCGTTAGGATAAAAACATTAAATGTAATTCAACGGGTAGTATAAATGGTTGCAGTTTTTAACACCCGTGGTATCTTAAAACAGTCAGTTAATCCCACATTACAGCTGAGTCTCACCTTGGAGCTGTATACCTCTGAATTTAAACAGACCCTAGATTATATGATAATAATTTTCAAATATCTACTGTTATCCTTTCCTTTACATTTTTCTGTTTTGTTCGTCCTTTAGGAAAAATGGAAGCTGCTGCCAGCCTTTCTGAAGGTAGGATTTATTCATTTAAACACACACATTTCACATTGCATTACTGGAAGTACTCTCGACATCCCAAGGGTTTGAATGTGGACAGAAAACTCCCCAGCTTGTCATTTTTATTATTTTTTATTATACGATATGTTTTAGATAGGATTGGTATATTTTGTTATGTACACGTAAGACTCCTTGCTGTTGTATGTGTGGTTTCAAACACCCTAATTTCCACTGGTCCTATGAAGATTAGTCAGTTAGGATACAAATCTTCTTTGTGTCAGATGTAAATTTAGTTTGTGGCCCAGTATTTGGGTTATGAGATTCAAATGAGCCTGTTAGGCTACTTGAAGAAAATTCCTTGCTCTCCTCTACTTACATTGGGAAATAACTGTTGCACAAAGCATCTCTTGTTACATTTCTGTTGCTTTTCGTTTTGTATTTTTCTTTTTAGGTGAAAGGGCTGGTTAAACAGCACATTGACTCGTTCAATTATTTTATTAATGTAGAGGTAAGTCTCTTTGTTAAACCAATTATCGATAGAGATGTTTTAAGATCTGCAGATTTTGAGAGCTTTTGTGCTGTCTGTTGCAGATCAAGAAAATCATGAAAGCGAATGAAAAGATTACCAGTGATGCTGATCCAATGTGGTATTTGAAGTAAGTGTATACCCTTTAGAGTGGTTCTCTGAAAATGAAGTGAAATAGTTGGTGGGTATGTAATAATCATAAGGATAAGCATAATTATGATCTTTGTGTTCCAGGTACCTCAATATTTACGTTGGAATGCCTGACGTCGAAGAAAGCTTCAATGTAACCAGACCTGTGTCTCCTCATGAGGTAAAGCTTCTTTCTCATTATTCAGTTCCCTGCGAGAAGAGTAGCTGTTGTGAGTCATTATTTGCTCAGCCTCATTGACATAAACGTGAACATGCTGTGCTGTACCCTGTGATATGGGTTCCAGACCTTTGAGAGAACTGAATTTGGGGTTCCGGATTTTCTCTGGGTTAATGCGTCTCCGCTCCCTTTACTTCCAGTGCCGCCTTAGGGATATGACCTACTCTGCCCCCATTACTGTGGACATTGAATATACCCGTGGAAGTCAGAGGATCATCCGAAATGCTCTGCCCATTGGAAGGTGACGTATTTTTACACCATGTGAGAAGGTAGACATCATGGGATGTGAATCTACACCTGTAATTGGCATATTTCAAGAAGGTCGTGCAATGTGATTTGTAGATCTTGAAGGACACAATTCAGTAGGTTATATAGGTCTTATTAAATCCTCACCTGTATTAGAGTTTTAGTTTGTTGGTTTAATATGTTCAGTATGCTAAATGAAGAACACAGTTGGAATGTGAATTTTGGTGTTTACATTACTTTTATTATTATTTGTAATTGTTTCTGCCAGAATGCCCATCATGCTGCGCAGCTCCAACTGTGTCCTGACCGGAAAGTCTCCTGCCGAGTTCTCCAAACTGAACGAGTGTCCGCTTGACCCAGGTTCCTGCTCTCTCTACCACAGGAAAACTGTTAGCCGACAGCCCCTGAAAATGCTAATGGTTTCTATTTAGAGGGGGAGGGATATATTTTTGAGAATTTGAGCTCATTGTAGTGCGTTCAACTACATAGTGTTTTTCCTTCTGCTATTTACAATGTATCTACCACCTCTGTCCCTGAACACCTTGTGTGTTTACCCAGAGTTTTGAAGATATGCTTTAGTGGTTTCATGTCCAATTCAGATTGTGTTATCTGAGTCATCTAGAGCAATAATCCACACAGTGACCAACAACGCTAATGAGAGTGATTTCACAATAACTGCTAGGATATTAAGTGGAAACCATTTTCTGGCTAGAGATTTAGAATATATTCATTTCTGTTGATAGATGTTTCTCAAAACTTGTTTTGCAGGTGGTTACTTCATCGTGAAGGGTCAAGAAAAGGTCATCCTGATACAGGAGCAGCTGTCCAAAAACCGAATTATAGTGGAGGCAGACAGGAAAGGGGCTGTGGGGGCCTCTGTAACCAGGTACCATTTTGCAAATTAAAATATTCCTAGTGATGCACTAGGTACATGACATTTTCAAATACTTTCTCAGATTTTCCCCTGCAGTGTTTAACTTTGAATTTAAACAAAGTGTTTATGTAGTTTGCCACATTCCTATAAGCTAACATGCCACCCTTTTGAAAGGACAGTTACTAATATGTCGTATCTTTAGTCCGGACCCACTATATAATCTGCATGTCGTTCCTCTAAACCCAGTGTAGAAATGCCACAGTTCAGCTTCTGATTATGTGTTTGCCTGCGTCTCGCGCCCCTTTCTCACACCGTTTTATGTGTTTTGCAGTTCCACACATGAGAAGAAAAGCAGAACCAACATGGCAGTGAAACAAGGACGGTTTTACCTGAGACACAACACTCTTTCTGAGGACGCACCCATTGCCATTATCTTCAAGGTACAATGTGGTTTATCCATTTGTCCAGTGTTTAATTATTATATACATTTTAGTGCAACTGCAAAGTGCTTAAAAGTAATTGTGTTGTAATGTCCAGGAGACATTGGCTGAGTTGTTACCGGTTTTTACATCTGTGCACCAGAAGGGGGCAGTCTGTTCTCATATTTCTCAACTGGATACATGAAGTGTTCTGTGTGGAAATCATTTATGTTCCCTGTTTGTAAAGACTTGTGTTTAAGAAGTACAAAACTACTACATTAAATCCCAAACTAACCATGCCAACTGTATAGGGCATCTCACTTTACTGTTAGGAAAACGTATATAGAATCCACTGGGAAAATAAGAAATATCCATCTTTGTCTAGGCCCCTTTAAGGTAGCTTGATTTTATGCTTACATGTCCAGTATTGGGTCCAAGTTAAAGAGAGTTTCTACATTATTTTACTTCATCTTAAAAAAATAATAATTACAAAATGAATGTGCTAAGAAACGTATAAAAACCCTGTTCATGACTAGTGCATTACTTGTTTCCTTGGAGAGGTGTTTTAATCCTCAATGATAACCAGTAATCCCTTTATTTGTTTACAGACTATGCTTGTATGTTCAGCTTGCGGTTCTACTGCAGTTCCTTCTGTGGTAACACAATGACAGTTGTTCTAATGCTTGGCTTAAACTGTATCATACTGGATAATCTGTCAAGTTACACTTGCTGGTTTTAATACATGTGTGTTGAACTAAAAATGCCTAAAGTAACCAGAGGATTGAGTTAAAAATGCCTGCATTCTCAGTTTAATATAGTGAGATTGTAATGATTATCCTAAGCACTTTGGTTCTTTAACTTCGAGTTAGTTCAAGAGAGTTGTATTAGAATATTATTAGAATATCATTATGCATGCTTGTGGAGAACCATAGAAAAGGAAAATGGCAACTTAAAGTAAATAAATAAATAAATTACACGTTCCACCTAGGTGAGGTGTTCTGTATTTGGATGCTGCTTTTCCACAGTGTGACACGTGGTGGCAGGCTAGGGCCCATTCTGGAGCAACAATGCACTGCTGACACCCTCTGTACCCCTGCAGCTCAGCGGCAAATTTCACTAAACTGTTTAACACTTGTTTAATGTCAAGCTGGCTTGATTAAACAGGGCACGACGGGAGGTGAGCAGGAATGCATGAAGGTATCCTCTGGCAGATAGTAAGAGCCACAAACAAGAAGACACTTCAGTTAGAAGTTAATGTCTCACTTTGTGCATGTCCAAAAGGCCCCAGTGTGACCAGGGTGGGGAAATCTCAGTATGCTCTCTGTGTTTTTTAATATCATTTAAGTTTTTTAAATAATTTACCTGATGTAACCTTAAACTACTACAATCTAAAACCCAAGTTACAAATTACCACAGTTTCAAAGTTTTTTTGGGGGAGGACTGCCCTTTCTGGAAAAGTGGTTAAATTAGTTTGATAGAACATTTTAAGATTAGGTGCTTAGGTGTTTAGAATGATTTATTTTCCAGGCTGAACACACTGCTTTGCCTCCCATGCCCAGAGACTTCCAGTTCAATAAGCTAATGTAGTTACTCGACAGTAAGCCAGGGATTTGTTCAATCAGCCTTCCTCTGGCGCACAGAGCTGTAAGCTATGCAAATACTCCAATGTGTCAGAATGGGAATACGTTCACAGTACTGGTGGACTGTGTAGAAGCAGGGGTGAACAACAATGTAAAACTTCTCCATAAGTTTGTTTGCCTTGCACTTGTATACGTGGAATGAATTTCCCAGCTCTTCTTGAGGAGGGCAGCGCTGCCAGAAGCAGATGGCACAGACAGGGGGAAGAGCACCAGTCTGGGCGCCAGTGGAGAGCTGCTCACACAATACTCTATTAGCATAAGCAAATGTCATTGTGCAAACACCCATCTTCATCCCTCCCGTCGTCCGTAGGCCATGGGGGTGGAGAGTGACCAGGAGATTGTCCAGATGATTGGCACAGAGGAGCACGTCATGGCAGCCTTTGCCCCCAGCCTGGAGGAGTGTCAAAAAGCACAGATCTTCACACAGACGCAGGTAGGCTACCCTCTGTGGGAATAGCTTAAAAATAGAATTAAATAGAATTAAAAAGGAAGAACACAAATGTGAACCCTCATCCAGCAGTAGCTTTGGATATTTGCTTTGACTGTCCACATACGGAAATAAATAAGTTAAGCTTACCTAAATTCTCAGTTTCCAACCTAGATGTGTCTCAATAATCCTAAAAAGAAATGTAGGACTAAGTTGCTCTGCTGTCTGTGGTTTTGTCCTTTCCCCTCTTAAAAGAATACATGTGTTGAATGGATTGTTAAGTCTTGATTTAAGCACCTTCAAGAGCTGAACTGCTAGTAGAAGTGTATTTTGGGAAAGCAGGGATGTCCAGGCCTCACAATTATTTATAAAACCTCCCTTTAGTAACAGGAATAGTTATAGAAATGCAGAAGGCCTAATTTGTGTCAAACAGCTCTGACCTCTGTCTGCTTAGTTCCACGTTTGTCCTAATCAAGAGTTTTTGAATTACTCCCCTGTAAATATCACTCTTATTTGATTCTATTTGTTATAAAATGTTATAAAATATGTTGTGTAGCCCCTACAGTACCTTCTCTGTCTTCAAACCTAAAATTAAGAAATCTCCCCTCCTCACTTACTGCCTGTAAAACTGCATATATTATAACCACTTCCAGTTTTCGATGCTGCATTGGTAGTGGCAAATTTGTATATTCTTTTGTTCAAATTTTTTACAAAATTTGTGTATTCATAAATGCTACAAATGTTTTTAGTACTACTTGAGAAGTTGCCAAGTTCTCACTCCTGTGATGAACTCTGTTGGAATAAGATCACAACTTATCTTTCATACACACCTGTCCAAAAATATACTCTACACCCCAAGTAGGTGAAGTTTATCAGCTGATGTCAGTCACTGCATGTTCCCTTGCATCGTTCCCTCTTTTGCTTTCTTCTTCCTCACTCACCTTGTTCATATGTAACTATGATTTTACAGGCACTGAAATACATCGGCAATAAAGTCCGCCGGCAGCGAATGTGGGGAGGACCCAAGAAAACCAAGATGGAAGAAGCCAGAGAGTTGTTGGCCTCCACCATTCTGACCCACGTGCCTGTAAGTGCTGCTTGCGTGAGAGACGCTGCATTTAACTGTAACATCTTTTGATATTGGCACACAAGAAAAGGTGGCACCTAGACAGCAAGTCAACAGATTTTTTTACACTGATACATATTGGCTACTATTTTCATTGGGATTCATTATGGCCAAATACACACAATCCATGTAACGGGCAAATGCATACAAAACAGGCTTAGGATGGAACTGTGAGTAGAAACTTTTCTTATGGCATTCTTGATTTTTTTTTTTTTTTGCCTCTTCATTTTCTAGGTGAAAGAGTTTAACTTCCGGGCAAAGTGCATTTACCTGGCTGTGATGGTCCGCAGGGTGATTTTGGCTCAAGGGGAAAACAAGGTGGATGACCGGGACTACTATGGCAACAAGCGTCTGGAATTAGCTGGGCAGGTGGGTATCGTCTTATTCTGGTATTCAAATAATAATGATTTATGAACTGTTAACTGCTTGCATATCTGCTTTTAAAGCGCAGTCATAACATGTTTTGAAAGATGATACGGAACTATAAATCTGTAGTTTGTTGACCAATATTCATCGTTATTATAAACGGCTCTGCCCCTTAGTTCAGATGAATAAGTGTAGATTTCTGTGTTTGATTGCGTATTCACATTTGTATCTTCATCTTTGTAACTTCATAATAGGTGCATTTACACTGCTATTTCTGATCCGGATCAAATGCATTGGTGGTGCCATGTACCACTTTATTAAGAATTCAAGTCATTTAACATCCTCCTCTAAGATTAAGATGTAAAGTTAATAGAAATGTTGGGAATGCTTTTCTGGGCAAGTTTTAGAAGTTATATAAATAAATCGGTCTAATTTGTCTACACAAGTACACAAAAAAAGGTCATATAACTTATAAAATACACTGCAGATTAAACCTTTGCTAGTGCGCATGTGAAAACCCCTGAATCTGCTGAGAGTTTATTATGATCAAATGGCAGTGTAGCCGTGACACCACTGATCCTATTCAAATGTATCAATGCATTTGATCCGGATCAGAAATGGTGCCTCTGGTTTTGTTAGTTTACAAAGACAGTTTTTTGCCCATCTCCCGTTCTTCTGGCTTTTCAAAACTCACTTTACATTAGTATTCAAAAGTGTATGAGTACACTTGTGTGTATTTATAATACATTTAACAATGTGTTGGTCGTTGTTCTGTTCTCTGATGCTTTGACCCCAAATATATCATGCATTTGATGGATTAGAGAAACTCTTTTATTTTCAGATATGAACATGAAACAAAAGGGTGAACAAAACAGCTATGTTAAAAGCTAACCAACAAACCGTGAAGTAGACAAGGCTTTTGTGATTACTTGCACAAGACCATACGTAAAATAAAAAAAAAAATAAAAATAAAAACAAAAACTCTTTAATACAATGCCATGCACCATGCAGTTTAGATAAAAAAAACAAAAAAGAAACCTTTTGGATCTCTGTCTGACTGTTTTATTTCATGCTGTTCCTAATTAATTTAAGCATGATTGACGGTGTTTAATTCTGCTGGATTAAAACATATTAAGACAAAAGGGGCCCATTTTCAGTGTCGTGCAAACCATCTATTTTATGCGTCTGTAAATGGCTAGCAGTTTTGCTCTGTAGCTAAATGGGCAGCCTTTTCAGACACCCTAGAATCTATTAATCCCATCACTGATGAAAAACCCACACCTCATGGGAAAAGCTGTTTGTCTGTCAAAGTGGGGAAGAAAGAAGAGGAAAAAAAGATTTTAAAAGGACTGTTTATTTCAAAAAGGAAAAACAATGCAGGAACAATCTGTACTAATTTCACACCCCGAGGGGCAATTGGAGGAATCTGCGTATGCCTCACCTTTAGATAATTGAGCTGTAATCATGAACCAGACCTCCTTTATCATGGGCCTGCTTCCATAGCCGTGGATCCCACTTGAGGACAGATCAGAAACTGATGCCAGCAGAGGTGTTGGCAGAACCTGCTTCATTCAGAATTAATCTCTGGCCCGCTCCTTTTGTTTAAGCTGTCTAATGTGTTCATTATATCAGGAGTGTTTTTTTTTTTTTTTTTCCCCTTCCTTTCCTTTGTCGTTTTTATTTTTATTATTATTATTATTATTATTATTTTCATTTTTTACATATTCCAAATGCAAGCTTCTTTTGTCAGCCGGAGATATGGAACGCTACCAAGCTCCCAACACCCTGGAAAGCATGGGGATTTCCACTACATGACAAAAGAAAGCCGCCTTGACTTCAGAGATTGTCTAATCCCCGCCCTGCTCTGATAATGTAATTACAGCTGCCTAAAGTCTTTTAATTTCGCCAAACCAGCTCGCTTGTGAAAAGGGAGACTTTGGGCACTCTCAATAGGCTTAAATGCTAAAAACAGCAGTCTCAAGGCGCTCTAATTAGAATTCCCTGACATTCAGCTAATTGGCGCAACTGTATTGCAGAAGCTTAATTTCTTTATTAATTTTGCAGCCGCTTATTTTGATGTATGTAAATGCTATTGATTGGGCTGTCAGGGAAAGATTTTCTGTTCGTTGGAAAGGATTTCTGCCTTGAAGCCGACTTTCGATAAGGAAAGAAAAAATGAATTTTGTTATGAACTTTCCACTCCCTTATTAAATACTTGCTTGTTACCACAACCAAAGAGAGACTGGAGCATACACACACAGACATATAAATATGCAATCTTCCTCCCTCCTCTGCTTTTAATTGATTATATAAGACCTATACTGGGGGCATTTTCAGTAGTCCAAAGCTTTATAAAGGCTACTTCCAACTTGTTACAGTCAGATCCTGCCTGACACTTGTCAAAATCTCGGCATTGCAGAGACTGACCATATACAACAAACCGTGAGTCTGTGCCATGTCCAGCTCAAAAGCCCCTGTCCACCCTCGCCTAACCCTTTAATGTAACTGTTGGGCCTGGCTTGGGTTTTGCATTAAATTAAATGAGGCAATTGCACCTCTAGTAAATAAGAAAAAATATGAAAATATGCAGGCCATCAATCAAATTTTTATTTGAATTAATCCTTAATCCTATCCTTATAGACTGTCTGTGAATAGCGTTCACTTGACTTCAGGTGTTGTGCATTTCACCAGAATTTGCTTGAATTCAGCATGAAACAAATATGTCCGTACCATATGCCTCTCATACATATATAATGGTGTATGTACAGTACTGTGCAAAAGTTTGAAAACTGAAAAAATGCTGTAAAGTAGGAAAGCTTTAAAAAATAGACATGTTAATAGATTATATTCATCTATTGTGAGAGACCTTGCTGATGCAGTATAACTACCTTGTGTCTTGTTGCTGTGCTTAGTCTTGCCATAGTGTATGACTTTTGACGGTAAACTGTCTTCAGCAACCTCACCTTATTAGCTGAGTTTGGCTGTTCCTCACCCAGTTTTATTCCTCCTACACAGCTGTTTCTGTTTCAGTTAATTATTTTGTTTCAACCTACATGCTGAATTGATGATTAGCACCTGTTTGGTGTAATTGTTTAATCGTATACCAGACTATATGCCTACAAATTCCCTGACTTTGTACAAGTCTACCTAGAATAATTGATACTACTTTGAAGGCAAAGGGTGGTCACACCAAATTTGGATTTGATGCAGGTTTTTCTTCTGTTCACTCACTTTGCATTTTGATAAATATAAATATAATCTATTAACATGTCTATTTTTGAAAGCATTCTTACTTCACAGCATTTTTTCACACCTGCCTAAAACTTTTGCACAGAACTGTATATGCCTTTCATTCCGAAGGATCCCAGGTGCTTTACAAATAGGAGGGTACTTGCTTAATTTGCCAGTGACATATATAATACACACAGCACAGCCATATAAAGACTCAGTCTACAAAACATTAGGAACACATTCCTAATATTGAGTTGCACCACCTTTTGCCTTCAAAATAGCCTCAAATTGCTGGAGCATTTACTCTACAGAGTGTCAAAAGGGTTCTATTTTATGGAAAGCGCAGGTGTTCCTAATGTTTTGTTGTATTATTTGATTTCTTTCTCTAACGGCACATACTATATCCGTGTCTTTTCACAGCTGCTGTCCCTCTTGTTTGAAGACCTGTTCAAAAAGTTCAACTCTGAGCTAAAGAAGATTTCTGACCAGATCATCCCTAAGCAGAGAGCGGCGCAGTTCGACGTGGTGAAACACATGAGGCAGGACCAGATCACAAACGGAATGGTCAACGCCATATCTACAGTGAGTTCCCGGCCTTTTATAATGGGGTGAAGACAAATATGCCTTCTGTTAGTTCTACTGGGATCAGTCTTGCCTTATCTATTAGCTCATGGATTTTAACCAGATACAAACTACATTTAGTTGATAAGTAATCTAATGAACTACAGAGCTCTTCGGTCAGTCAAGTTACATACCAGATTAAGTAAAGATAAATATCTAAAACACTACCTAAGAGCAATTGTAAAGGACTGTCAGGGCACAATCATGTTACAACTGATAAACCAATCCGTTATTGGTGCATAACTTTTGTTTAGGGTAACTGGTCACTGAAGAGGTTTAAGATGGACCGCCAGGGAGTGACCCAGGTGCTGTCTCGACTCTCCTACATCTCGGCCCTGGGCATGATGACCAGAATCTCTTCACAGTTTGAGAAGACAAGGAAAGTGAGCGGCCCACGCTCCCTGCAGCCCTCGCAGTGGGGAATGCTGTGTCCCTCTGACACCCCTGAAGGAGAGGTAATGACTGTGTGTCAGTCCTTTTACTTCATGGTGACCAGGGGCTGGTTGCATAAACATAGTCTAAGTCTTTGTCTTAGTATAATTTTAAGTCACACAAATGATAAACACTAAGTTAAAACCATCTTTCCTTAGACTGGTCTTACTTAGTCAACTATACAACTCATTTTGGGGATTTTAAGACACTTGAAGAAGATTAAAAAAAAACAAAACATGGCGGACGCTTCTATAAAATTGCGTTATTGGAATATAATGAAGAAAAATTATATTCTTTGGGCGACATTTTCTGAAACATGCACTAATGCAGTCAAACACGGCGTGAGATAAAATAACAAAGTGAACGGCTTCAACCCTCTGTGTGTGGTCTGCAATACAGTGGCTCTCAAAAGTATTCACGCCCCCTTGTACTTTTCCATGAAATCTAGGGCTGTCCCGAAAGGTAGATTTTTATCTTCAAAGGTGCAAAGCTTCGTTGGTGCTAATTTGCATAATGTGTCGATGACGTCACATTAGCTACTAGTGTATAGATTTGAATGAAAATCCTACTTTTTTTTTTTTTACAGGTCCATTTAACAAAATACAGTCTCGAACAGTAACCATGTTTTTTTTTTTTTTAAACAAGCACACAGTTTATATTGCTTTTACTTAGCATGTTTCATGCAAGTAAAATCATCTTACTCATAATATGCTGTATGCCTGGTGAATTATGTATGTTAATTTTAATTTGTATTTTATTCAGTAGAGAAAAAGTGTCGGAAATAGCGAATCGGTGTAAACTCCTTGATGAATATATCCCGATGTTCAGTGTATTTTTTAATGTTACAATATTAAAGACACCAGATCACAGTAACCTTAACATTTGGGTTAACTAATAAAAAGTCAGTCAATAGGCACCTTTGACAGCAATTACAGCCATTAATCTATGTGGATACATCTCTACCAGCTTTGCACATCTGGATATGAGCAAAAATTGCTGTTCTTTGCAGCATTGCTCAATCTCCATCAAGTTGGATGGATTTTCAACTCTTTCCACATATTTTCAATTAGATTGAGGTCTTGGTTTTGACTGGGCCACTCCAGGACATTGACCTTTTTGTTTTTAAGCCACTCCAGTGTGGCTTTGGCTGTATGTTTGTGGCATTGTCCTGCTGTGAGATTAATCTTCTTCCAAGTCCCAGGTCTCTTGCAAACTTCAGCAGGTTGTCTTCCAGGATTTCTCTGTACTTTGGTGCATCCATTTTGCATTTATCTTTACAAGGTTTCTATGTCCCGATACAGAGAAGCATCCCCATAGCATGATGCTGCCACCACCATGCTTCACGGTAGGGATGGTGTTCTCAGGATGATGTGTGGTGTTGCACCAAACATAGCGCTTAGCGTTAAGGCCAAAAAGCTCTATTTTGGTCTCATCAGTCCATCGAATCTTCCTCCACTTGGTTTCAGTCTCCCACATGCCTTTGATGTGAGATTTTATCAACAAAGGCTTTCGTTTTCCTACTCTCTCAAAAAGGCCACTTTTGTGAAGCACCCGGGCTATTGTTACAGTATGCAGTGTCTCACAGCTCAGCCGTGGAAGACTGCAACTCCTTTAGAGTTGCCATAGGTTTCTTGGTGGCCTCCCTTACTAGTGTCCTTCACGCCTAGATACTCAGTTTTTGAGGATGGCCTGATCTAGGCAGATTCACCATTGTGCCATATTCTCTCTTTCTTAATAATCGACTTACTGTGCTCCGGGGAATATTCAATGCCTTGGAAATGTTCTTATATCCTACCACTGATTGATGCTTTTGAAAGTCCAAGGGGGGTGAAATCTTTTGAGAGCCACTGTAATGTGCTACAACAAATATTTAAGAGGAAACGTCCACTTACTGAAGGAAGACCTCCCTAAAAATTAAACAAACCACATGATTGGTTATTGAAATCTTTGTGGAGGTGTCCCAATGTTTTGGGGGATTGCCGGTGTATGAGAGCTGTGTGAACCAATGGGAGACTCTGCCTGTCAGCATCAGTGACAGTGTTGTCATAGTCAATTGAAAAGATAGACTTAAATAAGTTAACCTGGGAGTCAGAAGGCTACCTTTTCAGGCTGTCTAAGGCCGTCTTAATTTTGATGCAACTAACTAAATTGCATTAGACTGGTCAATTTAAGACTAGTCTAATGGTTAAGACAAACGATAATTTAAAGAGATCTATACAACCTTCTGGCTGGTGGCCCTACAGGCTTGGATTTGAAGAACCATGCTCCTTGTTAACGCTGTTGCACTGCTGTGCCATATGTTAACAATTTTAATGAGAAAAATGGACTTCCAGTATTTACTGTGTTATGAAATGTTTATTTTTTTATTGTGTGTGTGTTTCATAGGCCTGCGGTCTGGTAAAAAACCTGGCTTTGATGACCCATATCACCACAGACATGGAAGACGGCCCGATTGTCAAATTGGCCTTTAACCTAGGAGTGGAAGATGTCAATCTCCTGTGTGGCGAAGAGCTGTCTTACCCTAACGTTTTCCTTGTGTTCCTGAATGGTAATGTCCGTCTTCAAAGTGTTTATAATTGGTACATACATGCGATTAAGGGAAATGCTAATATTGTAGGTCTTTGCCTTGCAGGGCATTTAAATGCTCACTTTTATTACAGTGACCACAGGTAAGTAAATATTCCAAAGAATTAAGTATTAAGAAAAGTTTGTAGAATTACCATGAATTTGTACAACTATTAGAAAAAGCTATATTTTTTAAGAGAACATCTTCGAGCACTGAGGGGCAGACTTTTTACATAGTTCATTTTCCACTCATTTTTATGAATGTGTTTAGGATTTTCTCGTAGGCAAGAGTTATTAGGAACCTATTCTTTCTGCCATTTTCCTAGAAAATGTAACTGAATGAATTGAAGAGGCTGTGTCACTCACATTTCTCGTGTATGGACTTGCACTTAAACAAAATCCAGCGTGGCATTTTCAACGTTTTTTTTTCTTTCCCCCTCCCTGTCTTTCCACAGCTCAGAACAATTAACTAAAAACAACCCTGCTCTCTGTGTAAGAACAATATGCATCAAAGTACCATACACTGTACAATTCTTTTTTTTATCGGTTATTGCTGGTGTGCAATATTGTGTACAGTAGAGCAATTGAAGTGTTTTGGGCCCCTGCTGTTTTTTTTCCCCCTCTTTCTTTCCTGTGCTTTAGTGTTAATTATGCAGTGCTTCATGGTAGGCTGAATAAACCCTTTATGTACACTGAAGATAACTGCACCGGGTTTTGCTGAGGATTGAAAGTTTGACAAATTAATTGGTATTTCGTTTGGGATTTAAAAATAATACCTTTGTGTGCTCAATGTTTGAACTTATTAAAGACCATCATTGATGTTTGGCAGGTAACATCCTCGGGGTCATCAGAGATCACCCAAACCTTGTGAATACCTTCCGTCTGATGAGGCGAGCCGGGTTCATTAATGAGTTTGTGTCCATCTCCACCAACCTGACTGACCGCTGTGTGTACATCTCCTCTGATGGAGGGAGGCTGTGCAGGTAAAGAACTGGAAGGAATTTAAATGCAGAAGGAAGTTCTCTGTTATTAGGACCTTAAAACTTCCAAGTTGAACTAATTTATTACCTTCAAACATGAGCAGAAGAGGGGAAAAAACACCAAAAATCCAATGTCATTGTGCTCTTTGTTATTATGTTCTTGTGCCACGCTTTGTAAGAAGGCTCATGCCAAGGTCCGTGCTTGTACTCTTCCTGTAAACAATGATTGCAGTGTTTAAAGGAGGTCTCTGCTCAATGGTGAGCACGTTGAAGGCTTACAATAGGTGATGCATGTTTCCATAGCAAGATGCCAAGCCTCGATTTCCAGTCATTCCTCTGTAGGGTATTGTTCAGGTGTACTGCTCAAGTGCTTAAGAGGTGCAATTAGCCCCCTCCAACAATTAGCAGGACTTTCTTCGCTCGGAAGTATCATGCGTTTGTTTTCTCCACTTTCTAGGGTCCAGCTAGTTCGAATAGCTGCGGCTCTTGACATTTGCTTCCTGCATACTTCCCTTTGTGTGCTTGTTTCCTCTGGGGGATATGTGATGGTGCATGCTGGGATATAGGATCCCTAAAGCAGGGTGCAATCACCATGATAATAGGGTCAATCCCCCCCCCCCCGCTCACACATACCAACCCCCCCTGGATATACTATTTTTATGTTTACATGCTGCGAGACTTAATAATGGACTTTTGGCAAATTTGTGCATTCTCCTGACTGTACCTGAGTGGTCTGTTCTGTTGCATTTTCTACAGCAATTCCCAGTCTTAACTGTTCTGTAGATCAGCCCAAAGTACAGTTTTTGTCCTGTTGTTTGCTTGAACTGTACTGAACCAGCTGCTCTCTTTTTTTTTTCTTGACCAGGCCATACATTATTGTAAAGAAAGGAAAACCTGCTGTAAAAAACAAACACATTGAAGAGCTATCCCAAGGATACAGGTACAGTTTAATTTGGGTTTAACTCCATAAGCTATTACAATTAAATAATTTTACTTTACTATTCTAAATTGCCATTTATATATCAAAGGTGATATTATGTTTGTTGTTTCAAACTGCAAACTGTGAATTGGTGGTTCAAGTAGTACTCTCATTTGTCAGCACCCTAAAACATCTTGCATCTACCTAAAACATCTTTCTGGTAACTTGAATGTTACCTGCATGTTGTAAATCATTCTAGGCAGATTGAAATGTTGTTATTCAAAGATAAATAGAAAATGTAAAAGCTTTGTTTTTATATTTTGAATTGAGTGAACTGTATTTATTAACAGCATGCATTGGCTGTTTTCTTACATTCAGGAACTTTGAAGACTTTCTTCACGAAAGTTTGGTAGAATATCTTGATGTCAACGAGGAGAATGATTGCAACATTGCACTTTATGAACATATGATTACCAAGTGAGTGTGGCACAAAATAAACAGTATCAATCTGGTATTATATTTCTTCTGTTGATCATATATTTAAATATATGTATATATATTTTGTTTTTCTTGCCCAAGATATAAGACCACATTGACTTTTATATTGAGTAAAATATTTATATTGAGCCACAAAGGTCTGGACATTTTCAGTTTATTGTCCTTTTTGTGCTTTACTTTTCAGCAAAGATTTTGCCTCTCTGCATGTTATCAGCCCCTTTCTAATGTTAAATTGTATGTCAGATTCCCTCTAAAATCAAGTCAAATAAACTGATGGCATACTTAAAATTGAAAAGATAGTGTAACACAGTCAAACTTTAATATAATCCAGAGCAAATTGTCATTAAATTAATTTCAAACTAGCAGCTGTAATATAATTTGCTAGAATTAGTTTTATTTATATTTTGTGTGCATACATGAAATCAAATATTCATTAGTATATTCATATTTAATAAAATATAACTAATCTGTATAAATAATAACATAGTAATTTGTTTTTTAATTCTGTCTTCTATCCCCCTCTCTCTCAGAGATACCACACACTTGGAAATCGAGCCATTCACATTGTTGGGCGTGTGTGCGGGCCTGATTCCATACCCTCATCACAATCAGTCCCCCAGAAACACATACCAGTGTGCTATGGGCAAGCAAGCTATGGGTAAGATTGGTTTTCCATCAGGGTTCTGCAAGTCTCTGATTCTGAAACCTTTTAAATGGATGCCATTATGTCCATTACAGCTTAAGCATTTCAAATAAGGATTTGTGTATAGTAGCATTTTTTTCCTCTTTTATTTTTTAGCTCCCATCCGCTGGTTGATCAATGGCCTGTATATGAAATTTGGGGAGCAGTGTTTCTAAAGGTCTCTTTTGAAGACTAGTGTTGTGAAGGAGCATGCTTTTCCAAACAGGGCGCAAAAAGGCAGCATTTCACATATTCAGGGTGCCGCATTTGTTGCCACACACACAGTAAAAGCAGAATCGGTGTGTGCAGACTGAGCATCCGCGCCAATAACTGTGCAGCCTTCTTTTGTAGCTGTGTGTGCAAAGGCCTTTTTTTTTTTTTTTTTTTTTTTGAGTGTCATTAGCAATTCATTGTCCGCATTTTCAGAGGTCAGTGTATTCAGCTGCTTGGACGGGGAGTTTGCACAGAGTTCCCTGGAAACCAAACTCCCCACGTCACCGCTAACATTACCAACAGGGTATCAACCCTGCCATCCCCCCTCATTCCAACCAAACTACAGAGACTAGAACTATATTTATTGGCATCTCAATTGCTGTTTTTTTTCATGTAGGCAGACTATACATGTGCAAATCTTGCTGTGTGGCCTAGCTAGTACTGAAGAACTATTTTTGTAACCTCATTGTGAAGTAATAAGAACTGACAAATGCCTTGCCCTCAGGGGACACAACCAAACATCCATTTAACTGGTTTGAAGTTGGCTCAGATTTGTCTGGCGAATCACCTAATGCTAATATTAAGTTATTTAGAGCTAAAAGGTCACTAATTGGGATTGATTTGGAAAGTCATAAGACTGTAAATGTAGAAAGTTTTCCACTTAGTTTAAATTCGGGGACATGGGACTGCAGATATTTATATGGAGTGTATATATATGACCTCTGGGTTCTAAACTGAGAGCCTGGTTACTTTTTTGAGCAGGCGATTTTCTAAATCTGCACTGAACCGTTAAAGTAATTACATCTGTGGAGAGGTGCTCCTGTTAAACTTTATATTTTTGTTTTGGAGAAAGAAGGAAAAAACAACAACTTGTTGATACATTAGGTACATTTTTTAACAGTAAAATTATAGCCGTATGAGTCTCACTGCCTAAAGTGAACAATGACTTCAAACATTGTCTATAACAGGTATTGTTAGATCTCTCGCTGCACATGATTTAACAAATGGAAGAACAACCTACTTGCGCTGCCTTTTCCGAAACCTCATCGGACAGTTTTCTTTGTGAACCCCCCTGGGACAGACTCGGTGCCATTGAACAGATTAAATATCGAAGTCTAGTCCTTGGCTCTGGGAATGTATTGTATGTCTTGATAAGCAGAGCTCAACCAAAAGTAAATTACTTCATCTTAATGTTGTTTGTGTGTGAGTGAGAGAGGGTGCAGTAGTAATCGCTTATTACAGGAAACAGAATATGTATAAAATTAAAAGTCATTGAGTATAAGAAAGAAAGGGGTGGGTGGGGGAATAGCAACTTGTTTTTCTCATTTCTAGTACAGATTAAATATTTTTTCTGTCTTTAGGAACCATTGGATACAATCAGAGGAACAGGATCGATACACTGATGTACCTGCTAGCCTATCCACAGAAGCCCATGGTGAAGACCAAAACTATTGAGCTGATTGACTTTGAGAAACTGCCAGCAGGCCAGAACGCCACGGTGGCCGTGATGAGCTACAGTGGCTATGACATTGAGGATGCCCTGGTGTTAAATAAAGCCTCTTTGGACAGAGGTGAGGAGTAAACTGTCTGTATTTTGAAAGCAGTATATTAATGTATAAGTAAAGTGTTGGATGATGGCTTGATTCTTGTGGATTCAAACTTCTTGTGCTGTTTAATGTAACTTTCTAGATATGGATTTGTTGTTGTTCGTTAGAAGTTTCATTAGAGAAATACAAATGAAAACTTTGAATTATTGTATTTTATTTATTTGTTCCTCATTTGGGCTGAGATTTTTCTCCTTTCATTCTGGTCAACCTTAGGTTTTGGAAGATGCCTTGTGTACAAGAATGCAAAATGCACTCTGAAGCGATACACTAACCAGACCTTTGATAAAGTCATGGGTCCGATGCTGGATGCAGCTACAAGAAAACCCATTTGGAGGCATGAGATACTAGATGCAGATGGCATTTGCTCTCCCGGTATGTGTACAAAAAAGAAACAACCACCACCATTTACATCTGCTAAACATTAAATAATGGATCCAATGGCACAATCTGGCGATGTAACAAATATAAATTTTAAGTGGATGTTCCTGCAACTTCTTTTTTTCTTACGATTTGAATTTCGAAATCCCTTAAATAACACATTTTTAAATTTATTTTGAAGTATATCACACTCCATTGGAGCAATGTTCAATGTTGTAAAGTACAATTCATGTTATTATGCACTGGGAAATAACAAGGTTTTGATTGACAAATCGATATTCTAGACCGTGCATATTACTTACAATTACAAATTACAATTAAAGTCCGCTGTGGAAATATTCATCATTGTTTTTCTTTTTATTCTCGCAGGTGAGAAGGTGGAGAACAAGCAGGTGCTGGTGAATAAGTCCATGCCCACTGTCACCCAGACTCCACTGGAGGGCAGTGCCCATCCCCAGCAGCCCCAGTACAGGGATGTGCCAATCACGTGAGTGCACTACAGAAACTTACGGCAAGCAGGCTGGCTGCTACGGCTTCTCATGTTTGTTTGTTTGTTTGTTTGTTTCTGCATCTTTTTCAACAGCAATGTTTATACAGTACATTTTAAGGGTTGTATTGTTTTAATCTAGCTACAGATACAATTTTATTTTTATCCATTAAAAAAAACAATCGGTTTTGTATCTTTCCTTTATTAATGTATTTATTCAGTAGTGCTTTTTTTGTGTGCTAAATTTAGCTATATATTTTATTTTTCTTAAAATACCACGCACAAGCCCACAATGATATCATCTTGTTTAATATTTAGAACAACATCAAAGTATTACAGTTGTGGCACTCTTTCTACATTTTGACAGTTACAAAGGCTCAACCAACTCCTATATTGAGAAAGTGATGATTTCCTCCAATGCGGACGATGCCTTTTTGATCAAAATTCTGCTGCGACAAACCAGGAGGCCTGAGATCGGTGATAAATTCAGCAGTCGTCATGGCCAGAAAGGTAACTGGTTCAAACTTGGTACTCAGATCTCCGAAATCTGTCAATGGTTGATATGCACACAGCATATAGACATGAAAGTGCCACTCTGTCTGTGTGCAGACATCAGTCCAGCTTGTATAAAATTGAATCAAATCAAAATATCTTGCAAAACCTAAATATGGATTATACCTATATATTTACAGGAGTATCATCATTTATTTTCAATTAGATACCTTTTTGTAGTGCCACATTATCACCGTAGAAAAGATCCCAGGCGTGAGTAGCCCATGTACTTTGGAGTTCCCAGTTACTTAAGTTTAACCAAGCTGTACAGATTACCATTTGGGTTTTTTGTATGTTGATGTTGTCTTTCTCAGTTGGTGAATGGAAATGGGCATGAAATGTAAAACTTGAACCTGTGACCCCTACTTACATATTTAAATGCAGAAGAAAAGCTGGTTAGCATTTTATGGTACACTATAGACTGAAGCAAAACCTATTAGCCATCTCTAGCAGTATAAACCCCTATGCATTTTTCAGTAGCTCGTAAGGATTCTGCGGTGTGTGTGTTTAGTCAAGTTCCTATGCTGATTGTTTTACAATAGCCCCTCTCATGGACATTCTAGGGCTGTTTTTCAATTAATCAGTTCTTTGTGTGCTCCAGACTATGCAAATTTATTACATCTAAGTATGCCACAGTCCCTGGGAAAGCTGTGTACAACCTGTATTGTCTTTCAGTACCTCCCAAAAGTCCAAGTGATGTTTTAATCAGAAAGCTAACAGGCTCGGTGCATTAATCACTTGCTTAAATAAACAAGGTCAAAAATTGGCATTAGTCGTAAGCCATAATAATATTTTCTGTTGTATGTATTTTCTCTAGGAGGTGGGTATTGAAAATTGTGAAGCTCTAAAAGTTTTAATTATTTTATTCAGAGAAATTTGTTCTTTTCAGTTATGCTGACTTTATAAGGCCATATCCGCAAAACTAATACAGATACTAATGCCGCCTTGACTTTCCTTTGATAAAATAATAAGCAAGATTAATAGATTTAGAATTCATTTAGATTGCGAATTAACTGTGAAGATGCTGATATTTGGCAGAGCAGGTCACAAATGCCAGTGGAAAGAGAGAACTTGCTCTCAAATGCAGAAAAGTGATTTTTATGAGCTATATAGTGAGCATATGTGTTTACAAAATAAGTAGTATAAAGTATTGTGGGATTGTGAAAAAGTAGAAACTATAAGAGATCTTGCAGCAGCAACTTGATCAAGGAATGCTAAAACTCTGTTAACAAGTTGTGATTATAGTGGTTGAATGTTTCTTTCAGCAGTGGTAGACTTCATGACCTGTGACCTTTGACCCACTCAAACACCCTTTCTGGGAAATGGAAATCTATGATAATATTTATATATAACTTAGTTTTCCTTGATCTGTGCAGATTTATTTTTAGGAGTTTGGACAACCCGAACTGATATATGTAGTAGAACTAGAGTTGATTTTTGGCCTAGACTTGCTTGATTTAAAGGTAACCCCCCCCCCCCCCCCCCTAGGTGAAATGACCCAAGATGCTGCTGCAAAGGCTGTGTTTGGGGTGGAGAAGGGATGCAAAGCAATAAATCATGGGAAAGTGCGTGTGTTGCAGGATACTTATGTTAAGGAGCGAGATTGGGGTTCTCTCCTCCTGAACGTTTAAACTCCATTTATTGTTATGTTTGTCTTTTCTTCTGCTATTAGAAGCAAGAAACCAGGCTGGTAACGTTACTAAATTGAATTTAATGTGAGGAGAGGTTATACAAAAAGATTATTGAGTGAAGTCCATTAATTTTTTCCAATGCATAACAACAGTAGTTGACTAATTCACTGCTCCTAGAAGGATCCATTCAGTTCTGCCATCTTGTGTGAAGTGTGGCACCTATGCAGTTTCTGAGAGTTCAAGTGTTAGTTTCCAAGTCAACTTGTTGGTTGTGTCCATTTTTGCTAGCCTGAAAGCAGTTTATTGTTGAAGGCTATAAACATCTCTCTTGAAAAATCTATCGTAGGTAATGTGTAGAGGGAGTTACAGGAAAAGTTGAGATTGGAAGGGATTGCTACAACATTAGATAATAAATGTGAAATGAAAGTTACTACACCAATAACATCAACAGGAAATGTTCAAAACCCGCCAAATTGGCATAAAAAGGTAAAGGCTGTTATAATACAGGTGGGCATGATTTCTAAATTAAGACATTTCACATCTGTTTTCTTACTCTTTTAATTTAATTTAAAAATGCCCCCTGCATACTTAACCTGAACGTTTCAGATAACTAAGTGCATTGCTTTGCTTGCAGTTGATATTGCATAAGTGGTTCTCTCACAAAACAACAACAAAAAAACGTGTGCCGATACAAACTTTGCCGTATTAGACCTCGTCATTCTGATGTCAGTGGCAGGTCATTGCCCCTATGAACTGCCCCTCACCTTTTCTCTCTTAGCACTTCTTACTTTGTGGAAAACCTGCTTCTGACACGTATGCCTATGTAAACTTTATTAATAATATTTTAAATTAACTGTTGTATTCCTTCATTTATTTGTAATCTCTATCTCTATATATTTTTTTTCTTTTCAAACCTCTGAAAGTATAAACATACAATCAACCTAATTAAAAACCAAAGCAAACATCTGTGAATCACTTGCTGTGCCAGGCAAAATACAGTGCGAGTGAAAATGAGAGACATACTTTGTGGACAAACTGCTCCAGCATGCTAAGGCCCAGTTCATTAAGTACAAGCTCAGTGAGCTGGTTTGCATGTACCCTTCCACATTATTTAAAAAAGAAAAAAAAAAAAAAAAAATCCAGATCCCAGCCACACATTTGTCACTTTCATGTTAAGCAAATTTTACTGTTTTTTGTGCAACTTTTATTAAATTCTCTCAGCTATGACTAGTCTCATAAGCACACTCAGCAGACCAGAATAAGTTAATTATTTACTTGTGTCACTAGTTCCCCCTGTGTCTGATCGAAGGCACAGCTGTGTTAGATGTGCAGTGGGATGTTTGGACCCCATTGTTCCTCCAGTCAGCGCGGAGCAGAGCTGGCTGTGATGGAGAGCTCAGGGTCCGCTCTGTTGTTCTTCCTTTCTCTGCTGATTTCACGGCTCTTTTATCATTCACTTTCACACAAAACAAACAACACAGTGCATGTCTGCTATGGGAACCCTTTTTTTGACTTAATAAAAGATGACCCTCTGATCAACGGTTGCCTTTTTTTTTTTTTTTTTGCCTTAAAAAAATTAATAAATAAAAATGTAGTATCATCTCCTCCCAGCTGTGTATTTTCTTTGTAGTATTTTAAATGTCAAGATCGAAAACTCAGTTCTGTTCCACAATATTAAAACTATAAAAAATAAAAACATTGCCTTTTATAGGTGGACTTTCCTTGGAGTAAAAATGAAAACAAAAAAGACCTGTTTAAAAACTTGAAATGGTCCTCTGTATCACAGTAACACTGCAGGTAGATGTTTATAAAACCAAAGTGTCTTGTTTAAGACGTGGACATGATTTTGTGATCTACAGACTGTCGTCATGTTTTGTGTCGATGAGTTCTTCCTCCATTCCATCAATGACGAGCAGAAGGACATGAAAATGTAATCCTACTTTGACTTTCAGCTAAAGCCATGCGTAAACTTCCTGCTCATCTTTTTTTACTTGCAAATTGTCTTAATGTGTTTGATCAGGTTTAAGCTTAACGCTGAGGTACTTCGGCAAACATTTGCACTGACACTTGAAACTTCAGGCGTATGTAACTGCAAAAAAACACTATAATATACTTCAGTGTAAAATCTGTGTGAGGTGGATGAGGACTGTAAAGAAATATCTAAATATTTTGTTTAATGTAAATATTATCCTTACCATAAAATGTATATTCTGAAATCTTAGGCTTAGACCTGTTAATATCTTTTTTTTTTTTTTGCACTGCACACAAGTGGAATATATGTGTTGTGGTTTAATTTATTTTTTTATACTTTTTTAAATGAGTTAATTTGTATTTACAATGAATAATTATTTTATGTAGTCGTATAGTCTTATTTTAAAGCAGGTGACTTTCAGTTTGAGGAGATAATAGCCTTAATCTGTCTGTAGATTTACACCTTTTAACAATAAGAACTGTGGCCCTAATACATGAACAATGATGCAACCACATTCAGAATTTGCTTTTCAAAACTACAGTAGCTTTTAAAACATAATCCTGAATGAGAATCTCACTGTCTCCTACCACAGAGCAGAAAACAACCGTCAAGTTTAAATTAAAATGTTGACAAAAATCCATATTTTACCTGTGTGACATTATTTCAGTTCCTGTCCTCCAGCAATTTCTACTCTGCAGTTGTCTTATGTTTCTGCAGGTGTGTGTGGGCTCATTGTTCCTCAGGAGGACATGCCTTTCTGTGACTCTGGAATCTGCCCTGACATCATCATGAATCCGCACGGTTACCCTTCCCGTATGACGGTAAGACATTCTCTGTTCTTTTCAATCAGCAGTATTTCAGTGTTTTTTATATGGTTAAATAGGGCTACCTTAGGTTCGTTAACCAGAACTTTGAAGGCTTTTCCAAACATTCGAAGGTTGGTCACGTTACAACCGCATCGTTTTTTTTTTTTCCTGTTAGTACTACATACTATTTTAGTTTTGTTTGTTTTTGTTTCTATAGCCAGTGTGACATTTTTTCCCAAAAAGTTTCCATTTTTATTATAGTTAACTAGACTGTTAAGATTACTTTGTTCTGGAGTCTTTTAGTATTTCCTACTTTCCATATAGTGTTTTTTTTTTTTTTTACACTGAATTGCTATTTGCGTATTGATTAAAATACATATTAAAGTTAACAACATGAATACGTCAACACACCGATTATTATTAATATGCTTTGTATGAGTAGATATTTTTTCATGCATTGTGCAGCTTGTTTGTACTTTTATTGGTGTTAGGAACAAAAACGAAATAGCAAATTGGTGTAAAACCGTTGAATATAGGACACCATCTCTTATAAGGTTAATTGAAGGTCCTATTTAGTTTCTAATCTAAATGTTATGTTACTATGTTCTGTATTTCTGTGTATTATCTGTATAACAATTTTTTTTTTTTTTACTTCTAAATAAAAAAGTCAGTTGCAGTTTCTTTAGTTGGACGTATGAGTAATGTGCTCTTTTACTGGAAGGTTAATGTGTCGCACAAGTAAAATCAAATACCTGTATTAAAAACGTGTTTGTGAAATTAAATAAAAACATGATTACTGTTTGAGATCTACAAGGGGGTATTTTGTTTATATGGATTACCAGTAAAAAGTAGGATTTTCAATTAAATCTATATACTATTAGTTAATGTGACGCCATGAGTAAAGTATGCAAATTAGCACAAGGAAGCTTCGAACCTTCCTTCGGTAATGTTCCAAAACATCAAAGGTTACAATTGACGTTTAAACAATTAACATTTAAATATTTTTTGCTGTTGTTGTTGTTGTTGTTCACAATGTCCTTGAGGTGATAATACATTTGCACACTTTTTTAATGTCTGTGCTTCCCAACCTTTTCAAGGATAAGACACTTCTGCTTTATATCAAATGTTATGGTAATTACACTACTGATGTCATGCGATAAGGCACACCTACTTTGATATTTTGAAAATATAGTTTTTATATATATTTGTCTTGTTCTATTTTTCATATATGACTGTTCAAGTAGTCCATAGTACACCTTTTCATGCCTGATGGCACACCAATTTGCCACGACACTGGTTGGGAACCTCTGCATTATATAATTCTGGAGGTTGCAGTATTAAGGATTAAGTGTTGAATAATCCAAGATTATGGTTTAAACTGGAAAGCTGTTTTTTTTTTCTTTTCTTTTCTGTGTTTGTTTGGCCTGTATTTCCACAACCACACATGAGTATTGTCTCTTATTCCTCTCCAAGGTCGGGAAACTGATTGAGCTCCTGGCAGGCAAGGCAGGGGTTTTGGATGGCCGCTTTCATTATGGTACGGCCTTTGGAGGCAGCAAAGTAAAAGATGTCTGTGAAGACCTTATCCACTACGGCTATAACTATTTGGGAAAAGATTATGTGACATCTGGCATCACAGGGTAAGGGACTGAATGTTTTGTTTCTCTTGTGGTTGTGTCAATGTGCAAACGGGAAGATCAACACAGAGAAAACTGTTTCTTTCTTCTTCACATTGGAACACATATTTAGAACATTTGTGGCCTGTTGCTGTAGAAGAAGTGAATTTATCTTATTGCAGATTTTTCAGTTTCTTATTTTAATTTAAAACACTTTTATTTCAGTCCAGGGTTGTTCTAGGATTTCAGTATATCAGACCTGAAAAGTTTCTGCTAAATACCTATATCTTGTTTACAGTGGTTTTCAGCTTCCTCTGATAAACTTATGTTTTGTTTTATGAAATGTCAAGGATGAATACTTTTTATTTCTTATAAGCTTTGTGCTATTAGCTAAATCATAGTCAATTAAATTGTAATAACTTTTCTGTGTGTGCTTTATCTCAGAGAACCACTGGAAGCCTATATTTACTTTGGTCCAGTTTACTACCAGAAGCTGAAGCACATGGTTCTCGACAAGATGCATGCCAGGGCCCGAGGCCCAAGAGCTGTTCTGACCCGGTAAGCAGGAATTGGAGAGCGATATGGACATGCCAGCATAGTTCCTGGGCACGTTTCCAGTCTTGAATTTGTCTATTTTTTTTTTTACTTTGGTTTGGTCTCCAAACCCTCTCATTTATTTATGTATGTATTTTCCTTTTCTTGTTGGGGTACAGCCAGCCCACAGAAGGTCGATCCAGAGACGGTGGCCTGCGTCTGGGTGAGATGGAGCGGGACTGCCTGATTGGCTATGGAGCCAGCATGCTCCTGCTGGAACGGCTGATGATATCCAGCGATGCCTTTGAGGTGGATGTGTGTGGGCAGTGCGGGCTGTTGGGATACTCCGGCTGGTACGTGGCCACACCTAAGAAGCGGTTCTTATGAGGCCCCTACTTTCTGTTCACAGTGCACTCTCTAACACTTGATCGTGTAGGATGTATAGTAGTCACACAACACACTGCAGTGTTGTGTTTTTAGCATTCAAAATTCAGGGTAGATGCATCAGTTGCAGTATCTTTTACTTTACTTTGAGAAGGTTCAGTAGCCTACCACCATTTTACTGCATGTGAACTTTGAGATGCATCTGTACATTTTGCTGTCCCACCCAGTTGAAATTTGAAATAAGTCTGTTAGCTGTATAGGAAAATAAGTAAAGATGAAAATGAACAGAATAAATGTAGCCCTAGGAAAGATGGAGATATTTAGTGTGAGTTGTTTTAATATGCTCAAGTTTGTTGGTTTGTCTTTCCTTGACAGGTGCCATTATTGTAAGTCTTCTTGCCATGTGTCCTCCCTACGAATCCCTTATGCCTGTAAGCTGCTCTTCCAGGAACTCCAGTCTATGAACATTGTGCCCAGGTTAAAACTGTCACGATACAACGAGTGAAGAACTCATACCTTGATCCTTGCAGTGCTGCATCAGATATTCAACAGGAGGGATGGATTGGTGCATAAGATATGTATAGTGTTTTGGAAACTTGAAGCGCACAGTCCATCTTTGACATTGACTCTCAACACTTGTACTATTTTTGTTTTGAAAAGCAGTTAAGTTAACCTGAAAGCTAGATGATAACTTTTTGGAACAAAGTTTTGATTTTTGTGTAAGTTCAACTACGTTAATTTAGCTAATCGCAGTTCAAATATTTTTGAACTGGTATTTAGTGTATTTGGTCTTCGCTTAACTAAGGTTGCTTTTGTTGCTCACATATATGAGTGGACTATGGTGAATAAAAGGAGACTGAATACTTGACATTGATGTCAAGGAAATAAAATATATTTCTTACATGCTGGAGAGTACTGTACATACAGTAAAGCTGTATATTGTTTTATATGAAAAACTGGACACCTAAAACCATGGCAAAATAATGTTTTCCTTTTCATTTTTGTAAAGAGTTGGAGAATGTTTCATTTTGGAAGGAATAAATTATGAAAGTATAACTGTTGCTATCAGTGTTCATACTAATGTCATGAGGGGTAAGACTCCTTTCTTCTTCGGGAATGTTATTGCAGAGGATTTTTTTTTTTTTTTTTTTTTATTATTATTTATATAAAAGTGCCTGCACTGTTAGGGTCAGGGCTCTAGTTGTGATGGATGAACTGGTATCGTGTGACCCATCCAGGCTGCTGTAATAAAGGATTTGTGTCATACTGAGGGGAATGAATAAGAACTATGTACATGTGCCTTCCCAATTTTTCCATTTAATCCATAATCCATAATAAATCAGCGATCTTTCATTGCGTGTCCCATAGGCTAAATATACTAACAAAAATAAAAGGGATCACTGAACATTCTTTAGAAGATCAAAAAGTTGTTTTTTTTGAGACTTGAATTTAAGAAAAAAAAAAAAAAAAACTTCTAAGCAATCTTATGCGATCCCTGATTTTTTTTTTTTTTTTTGTCAATTTTAATCCATAACATAAATATTTAAAAGCCTGTTTATTTTTGTTTGATTTATTTATTTTTCTTCCCATCAACCTTTTTTTTTTTTTTTTTTTTTTTTTTTTTTAAATTACAAATCTGAATTTGTATCGTTCCAATTTAGTTTTCTGTGTGTGCAGTTGTCATTGTCACTGAAGGATATTGTGATAAAGACATAACCAACATATGCACCATGTGTTTTGTGTATATTGGTTTCAATAAAAAAAATCCTGTTTTCTATTTATTTAACCTCACTTCTGATTCTCTCAGAATGATCCATGGTTGTTTCGGCAGTTTGTCAGGGTTGCTGAGCTTGGAGGGGTGTGAGTTAGCACGTTCAGACAGTGCAGTTGGTGTGAGGTGAGAGAGGGAAAGAAGGAAAATCTGAACAGGTCAGTTTAATGCTTTTAAAGGTTATTTATCAAGACAAGCCCTGATGGGGACAATTGTGTCCAAGTCTTATATTTGTAAAATTTTAAATTATGTTTTAAGCTTCTGCTGTACAATGTCAGAGAGGCAAATCCTACAACAGAATGAAGGTAAAGAAGCAAAAATGTGCTCATGGTGTTCTTCTCAAAAGACAACATTCACATTATTATTTATTTCTCGGCAATTGACACACTTGTATAGGAAATATACAGTAAACAATAGAAGTCCTAGATCCTAGATAGTAAAAGCTAGTACGTGCAGATATCATTAAGAGCTAAGGCAAAGGAGGCATAGGAGAAATCAAAAGTACAAATACAAGTACTGGTGATGCAAGCAGGGGGTATGTCAAAGCATTACATTGAATCAATGCCATTTTACAGGATAATAAACTACTACACAACCACCATAAGGGAGGTGTGTCCCATTGGTTTTTGAACTGGAGGGTATTTTTATAACCTTGGGATATGTCTTGGACATGAATATGCTCCTTAGTATAACTGCAGTAATTGTGCACATCGTATAAGTTTGAGCTGTAAATTTAAAAGTGTGATTTACTGCTAAATAGATAACCATCCTATATGTATTTTTTTTTCTCAGAAATGTAATTTTAACTGGGAAGCACATAAAATAAATGCTTTTCTACCTTGTCTGTTCAGGATTATATTCCAGAGGGTGTCCAACTTGGATTTGTAATGTATGAAAGGATACAGTCATGGGATACAAACTCAAAAGTCTAAACAGAATTTTGAAAAACAGAAGTAATTTTAGAGGTGAATCTGCATGGAGAATAAACACGTGGTTTCACCCCTAATACTACTATATTGTCACTGCAGCCATTAAGCAGGGTATTTCAACATCATATGTGGTGTCTGGATGGTGAGGTATTGTTCTGAATGGAGTTTCCCTGTCTTCCTGTGTGTGGGTGGTCCCGTTAGGGCCATGTTCACCATGACCAGTGTGCCCCAAAATATGTGAAAATTACTGCATGAGAAATATTAAGACATGACACTGCATCAAGACAACCTCAGATTTTTCACTAAAAGTAATGTGCTTTTGAAACATTATAATAAGGTTATCAGGAAGGGTCAATAACAATGCATTTACTTTTGTAGTGCACAATCCATTTTAAGAAATCTCTACATAAAAATGTAAATTTCACAATAAAGTGGAGAATGCAACAGCTAAACGATGAAAATAATCTGTCTGTAGTCCAGATTTAGCAGTCTCAATAGACTGACTGTCCTTCAATGTACAGTGTTCCTGAGCCGAAGAGCCACAGAGTAAAGTGTCAGATTGCCCATAGTATGTTGTGTCCTAGACACTTAGCAGTTGAGAACTAGCAGCATGCATATTCCAATGCAATTGCTGTGCTGCCCTGAGTTTTTAGCTAAATTAGGTGTCTTTGAATATCTTGGAAATAATTTGTGTAGGGAACAGTTTGTGCTCATTGTCCAGGAGGTGTGGGACAGTGTCATGTTCTGAACACACAAAAGATGAATAAACATAATGACGATTTAAATAATACATTTTTTGGCAGACCAGTGTGAAGCTAAACTGATCAAATTCAGAAATGCAACCCAAGCCGTACCCCTTAGGGTTTTGTTATGTCATTCGTTTTTAAAGGTGTTCAGATTTGTGCTCTGTAGATGTTCCCTTATCGCATTTGGACTGACCTATATATAAACATTGTACTGTGACTGAAGCATACAATTTCTTCCCCACATCATATACTCACTGTACCCCTGTGCTTAGTAGTCATGACAAAAAATTAAAAACACCTGTTCCTTAATTGGATGTCTTTCTTCAAAACAAGCACCTTTTCTTTCCTCTGCAACATTTCAGATGTGTGCATGCCACAAAGCTCCCGCTATATAATGCATAGTTTGAATATATTGACTCAACATGACAGCTTCCATTAGTTTCATATCAAAACCTGGTGTTTGGCAATGAATAATCTGACATTCTTAATGTGTTGTAGGTGCTACAGTTCTATTGGCAGCCTGCACCTGTCAGTCCTAATGAGATCCTAATGAGCAAGGGAAAGAGATAATAGCACAGGCGCCGCAAAGAAAAAGCAAAAAAAATCTTCAACAGAATAAAATAGATTGCTTTAATTAGTTCTCTGAGACCAGTGCTGTTCTTGCACAATTTCTTGCTTTCATTATGTTGATGTTAAAGCAATGTATCACTAATAACCTGCATTATTCTGTCACTGTGGTTTGTTAAAACGGGTTGACATGTACTAATTAGGGAGGCAACTTGTTACGTTTTTGTATCCCTTCTAAAGGGGTGTCTTGGATCATTAATGGACGCTACTCCCAGAGAAGAGATGTGATGTGAATTCCTTCCAATTTATCAAAATGTGCAACAGAAGGGAGCTGGAGTAAGTCCGTGCTGACCGTCTCATGAAGTTATTTGCAAATTGCATAGCCCCACAATTAAGATGCTAACATTTTCATTTTTACAAACATGCAGACTTCATTTAGCAAAATTGCAGTGCAGAACTCGGGCAAAAACAATTGAATGACATCAATATCAATAGATAACTAACATTCATTATTTTTTCCACTAGATATTTTATTAACAACTAGACCTGTATATTTGCAAAACAAGCGTTTCATTTATACCTTGGCTCTGACCAGGTAATATAGATTGTGTGATGAATGTCTATGATGCATTTGCAAAGCTCTTATACAAAGTAGTTGAATGTCAACCTTATTGATAAATCCAAGTGCACTAGTTAACATGAAGTTTAGGCAGTCTATACAGTGAGGGAAAAAAGTATTTGATCCCCTGCTGATTTTGTACGTTTGCCCACTGACAAAGAAATGATCAGTCTATAATTTTAATGGTAGGTGTATTTTAACAGTGAGAGACAGAATAACAACAAAAAAATCCAGAAAAACGCATTTCAAAAAAGTTATACATTGATTTGCATGTTAATGAGGGAAATAAGTATTTGATCCCCTATCAATTAGCAAGATTTCTGGCTCCCAGGTGTCTTTTATACAGGTAACAAGCTGAGATTAGGAGCACTCTCTTAAAGGGAGTGCTCCTAATCTCAGCTCGTTACCTGTATAAAAGATGCCTGTTCACAAGCAATCAATCAGTCAATCAGATTCCAAACTCCACCATGGCCAAGACCAAAGAGCTGTCCAAGGATGTCAGGGACAAGATTGTAGACCTACACAAGGCTGGAATGGGCTACAAGACCATCACCAAGCAGCTTGGTGAGAAGGTGACAACAGTTGGTGCGATTATTCGCAAATGGAAGAAACACAAAATAACTGTCAGTCTCCCTCAGTCTGGGGCTCCATGCAAGATCTCACCTCGTGGAGTTTCAATGATCATGAGAACGGTGAGGAATCAGCCCAGAACTACATGGGAGGATCTTGTTAATGATCTCAAGGCAGCTGGGACCATAGTCACCAAGAAAACAATTGGTAACACACTACACCGTGAAGGACTGAAATCCTCCAGCGCCAGCAAGGTCCCCCTGCTCAAGAAAGCACATGTACAGGCCCGTCTGAAGTTTGCCAATGAACATCTGAATGATTCAGAGGAGAACTGGGTGAAAGTGTTGTGGTCAGATGAGACCAAAATCAAGCTCTTTGGCATCAACTCAACTCGCCGTGTTTGGAGGAGGAGGAATGACCCCAAGAACACCATCCCCACCGTCAAACATGGAAGTGGAAACATTATGCTTTGGGGGTGTTTTTCTGCTAAGGGGACGGGACAACTGCACCGCATCAAAGGGATGATGGACGGGGCCATGTACCATCAAATCTTGGGTGAGAACCTCCTTCCCTGAGCCAGGGCATTGAAAATGGGTTGTGGATGGGTATTCCAGCATGACAATGACCCAAAACACACATCCAAGGCAACAAAGGAGTGGCTCAAGAAGAAGCACATTAAGGTCCTGGAGTGGCCTAGCCAGTCTCCAGACCTTAATCCCATAGAAAATCTGTGGAGGGAGCTGAAGGTTCGAGTTGCCAAACGTCAGCCTCGAAACCTTAATGACTTGGAGAGGATCTGCAAAGAGGAGTGGGACAAAATTCCTCCTGAGATGTGTGCAGACCTGGTGGCCAACTACAAGAAACGTCTGACCTCTGTGATTGCCAACAATGGTTTTGCCACCAAGTACTAAGTTGAAGGGGTCAAATACTTATTTCCCTCATTAACATGCAAATCAATTTATAACTTTTTTGAAATGCGTTTTTCTGGATTTATTTGTTGTTATTCTGTCTCTCACTGCTAAAATACACCTACCATTAAAATTATAGACTGATCATTTCTTTGTCAGTGGGCAAATGTACAAAATCAGCAGGGGATCAAATACTTTTTTCTCTCACTGTAAGAGCTCTACTACATTGCCATGCAGTGATGCAGATAGTTTTGTCTGCATTCTGTTTGTCCCTTAATGGTTGACTTTTTTTGTAAATGTGTTCTAAGCAAAATCGTACAAATACCGGATCTAGATTTGTAAATCACAAATGCTTCCTGCAGCTCACATGAATAGAAGTGATCCACCGTGCAATCGATGGATTTGGGAGTACAGAATTATCAGTTTACAGCAGAAACCATCACTGTTGTGTAATCATGATGGTCTATCATCTTGAGATGTACAAACAAGCTCCCAACCCAAGATCCCATGCCACTCCTGAAGCCACTGTTCAAAAGCTGTTTTCAGTTGTCACTGTGTCAGTTTTCAGTATGACACCTGTGTTATTATCAGTGTTGTTTATGGGAATTAACACGTGCTTTCAACTGAAATGCAGCTCAAGTTCCTATGACTAGATAGGTGTATTTCAAACATAATTGTCACACAATCACAATTGGCTTTTGGTTAGTGGGGTATGAGGCTGTCTCATTTCTTAGTAGAAGCTCTTTTTTCCTCAGGTCATTTCAATCTGTAAATTTAGCACGCCTTCTGTAGAAAGAAAAACAAATATTTATTACAAGACATAATATCCCAGACAAATCATAACCTTGTACCACTCAACTGTTGAAAAATGAAAAACTGTATTTAAAGGGAGGTTTGCATTAACTATGGATTAAAAACTAAAATTAAAAAAATCCTCTATCGAGTTTTGGAATTGTAAATTGTCATTGGCAAGGGGGTCAAAGTTCGGATTTGGTCCCGGCACATATCTAATGCCAATTAAATGGAAGAGTAAAGTATGTAAAACTTATTTTCCCATGATACTTTTGTCTTGCCACTTCTAGAAGCCTTCTCTGTTCTGTTCCACACCTCATCCCAAATCCATATAATTTAATTCCTCAAAGTGCATATCCCCTAAAATATACTCTAAATAAAGCGATTTATACCATTTGTATACAACTTCTTCCTTTCTCAAATATTTTCAATATTCCACATTTGTTCAAGGATCTTGGTTTTAAAGAATATACTTCATTATACAGTCATGAGCTTCACCATTAGGCATGTACAGTTATTTCTCCAGATCTTATTAATCTCTGGATGAAAATTATATTCATTAACTAACAAAGGTTAAATATAGAGGAAGCTAGCATTTTAGTGCTCTGGCATATACACAAATCAAACCAGAAACTAAAAAACATGTTGCTGCTGGGTGAATACCTTAAAATGATACCTCACCTTTGACCCCATCATCCTACACTTACTATCTGTGGTCATACATGTGTGAACTAAGATTGCCATGTGCTGTCAGCTCTGCCAGGCCTGCAGAGTTTCCTGCAAGAGAAAGTTTCTGCTGCTGTCCATGGTCAAAGAAATTCAGCTGTAATCCCCCTTTCTTTCTCCTTCTCTCCTGGAGCTCCATTCATATTCTAATCACAGCTTTCCCTTCCCTAAAAAACAGCCACTTTATCACAGTCTTCACAACTACAGGCTTTGCACTTTTACTTCCCTTTTGTAGCACGCAGTTTTTCAGGCGCTCTACAATAAACTTGCCTTGGAGAGAGAGAGGCGGAAAAAAGAGTACTTGTGATTAACAACTGGAAAATTGCTCCCAAATGTCCTTACTTCTCAGTTGTTCACTTTTAAAATATATTTGGAGTACCTTGTTCGTTCGATATTTGAGTTTAAAATGAACAAGCTATGGCCACCGTAGTAGAGCTGCCATGACATGTTTCTAGGATTCATGTGCATGCATAACTTTAATTGTTATTAATCATGATGTGTATTAAAAAGGTCAACTTACTTATAACGGTGTGCTGTGTTAAAATTCACACCACACTGGTGCAGAATACATTCCCTATGCCGGAATGGTCGTGGAATGCGGGCTAAGAAAGAGTTTATGAATATGGAACAATAATAAGTCATCCCAGGTCTTAAGCCAGTAAAAATGTGACCAACACTAAAACTGTTGTGGTCAATTTTCATTAAGGTCCCATAATGAGTAAAGAAGTGGTGTAGGGCTGTGGGGCTTTAAATAAGGGGAGGAAAGAAAAAAAACGTATTAAATGCTATAATGGAAGACGGGGAGGCCAAAGTGCTGGGATTGCGTAGATCTAAGCCCCTCTTTTACTGGGGAGGGAGCTTTTCTTATTCAAAACAGCATCACAATGGGCTTCACAGTGAGCCTTGCCACATCCCCATCTGACTAGCAGCCATTCATCAGACTGCCTGGCCTATCAATGACATTTCTCCCATCAGGGCTCCTATAAAATGATGCTTTTTCCCATGAAACATCAGCAAACATTTTGACGGGTCTGGCTTTTCCCCTGCTGGATTACTGGAGTCCCCCAGTCTCTCAGATCTGTACATCCACTACAACAACAACAAAAACAACAACAACAAAAAATACTTTTTTGGGGAGATTTGTATACTGTTGATGGGAAGAGCATGCATTGTGGGTTACTGGAGGAACCTGACATGGATTCCACAGGTTTGTGTAGCACTAACTGTCTTACATGAAAAGGATGATTGTGGTTGAATGTTTAGCAAAGCAAGCTGAATTTCAGTAATACTCAAGGGTCAGCTGTTGCAGCTACAATTAAAGTTTTTAGTCGTTTTTTTTTGGGGGGGGGGGTACTTTTTTAGGTTTTTAATTTAGATTTTACTAATATTACAATATGAAAAGCAGGTTAATATGATTAAAAGTGCAAAAGTACCACTTTGGTGTAACTGTATTGAATGTATATTAGAACAAGGCAGAGTTAAAGAAATGCGACTAGCAGATCAACAATGTATTTGAATGGCATTAGTCATTTGCGAAATCAATGTGTAAGGAAAATGCTTGACTTGCATGAAAAGAGGATTTCAACTTTGTGGGAATTTGCCACCGCGCTGAGAAATTGACAAATTATTTAATGAATAAATCAATGCGGGAAATGCATGTGCATGCTTTAAAATATGTAAGGTTTGCTTACTGAAATTAGGCCCCTATAGATAGACAATCTATACCCGCCATCGCTGTTTGCGGTGCACCTGCCCTAAACAACTTTTAAGCCATCACCCACTTCCCGAAGCAAACTCGCGTCTAAAAATACAGGATGATGCAACTGTTTGATTATTGAAGTTTCCCAGGTTAAACAATCCAAGCATGTGCGCACTTATTGCCAGAAAATAAAATAACACCTTATGTCTCAAGACAAAACCTGGTTAGCTAATTGTGTGAGAATTTTGTAAAAGAACAAACCACTATAATCCAAACAACGAAAGTGCTTTTCATCAATATATGTCTCACTATAATTATGTATTTATTTTCGCAGTAGTTTGCATATATATTATTTGAATATGTAGGTTACACTAAACACCCAGTGTACAATTAAATAGTGTTTTTATAGCTTACTATATTTAATTTGTTGCATTATTATTAGTATAATTATTAAACATGTAAATCAATAAAATGTATATTTGTTAAATGGTAAATGTTTAATGATATACATTCAGCCATATGGTCCAAAAGGGAGGTAAAATCAAAGAACACCTCCCGTTTCACTTACAAAATTGAATTTAATCCAATTACTTGTGGGTTCTAAATTAACTCTGAATATACCGGGGGATTAAATAAAACCGGAGTAAAGCACCTTCCGTAAAGTAAATAAGTAGATTAGAAATAAGATTATATATATACATATTATATATATATATATATATATTTTTTTTTTTAAAGGGAGATGCATTATTTTGGGATACAGAATGCACTATATATATATATATATATTTGTTTTCCTTACAGAATGACACATAGTAATTAGTATACTTATTGACAAATATTTTAATAGTTCGAGTGTATATGCGTTAGTAAGTAATTTTATTGTACAGCTGAATTTTAAAAACGTAAGAATGAATCTTATACTTAAGTAGTTTATACGCAATATTTGATTTATTGTCTGTAGCATAATTTTCTTTATGCCTTAAATGAATCACTGGCAATGTAACTAAAATAGATCATATAAAAATAATGATATTTGCGTTTTCTATATTTAATTACATATGCTTTGATAGAGTGTTACTATAAATAAAAGAATATCAAAACCAGATTTGAAATACAGTTGTTTTATGTGTTATTACCCACGTAGAACTAACGTTACAAAGAGCAATCATGTTTATTCATGCGACAAAACGTGTTAATTGAATATTCGATACTTTATTTTATTGTTAATTACAAAGTTAAGAAATTAAATAATTGTAATTAACGGTGCATATTTTCACGGAAGAAATGCAACAACGGTTTTACGAATAGGCTAAAAAAGGCTGGATTTAAATGTCCTTAAAAAACATAATGAAAATAACTTCTATGCATAGAATTGTAATACACCTGTTGATATATTGCAACTGTCCCGACTGCCCTTTCAAACGTTTTGTCTTTAGCTTTATCTTAAGCTTATTTTATATTATTTTAATTATTAATTACTACTACTACTACTACTACTACTACTACTACTTATAATATTAATTGATTTTAACTCCCGTCCTTGCAGTTACTTCCTTAAAGCTTTTTTAAAACACAAGAATAAGCAAATACATTTAATAAAGTAGGGTTCTTGTAGTTCATAAATTAGGCTCTATGATTTATGCTTAATTCAATAAATATATACCAAATAACTTAAATAATAAAGTGTGAACTAAATAATGCGCACGTGTTCCTCAATAGGCCCAAACTTTGAAGACTCGTGACCAGTTCTCACTACAGTGGCTGCATGTTTGCATTGAGTGGATTAGATGACATTTAGCTTATATATGTATACGAATGTTTCAATCTATTATATATAAGGTGTTGGCTATATGTAGGTCTATAGCCTATATGGATACATATGGCTACACAGCCTACAGTAGGCAGGTTTTAATGCGCCTTTAATATTATAATAATATTGTCTTGTTGATCCCACCGTTATTGCTTTCCGACCTCCCCGTAAACCCCGGTGATTTACACAGTACACAAGTGGTCAGAAATGCGTTGCTAAGCATGTTAAAACTTTGTCAGTCAGTGAATGAAAAAATGTCTAAAAACTTTTCCTTGCAACTTTCACCCTCTGATGTAACTGGAACAGGTTGTCATGCCAACTGCCATTCCTGGTAACTGCTGCTATAGTGACCGTTGTTACGGCCTATGCGGGAATCGAGATCTACAAGAATAAGCAAAATATTATGAGTTGCTGATTCTCCCTCTAGAAAGGACACCAGTTGCGCCATTTCTTAATAGAAATTAGAATTGAACAAAAGGAAGCTGTGTCGTGAAGCTGGTCTTGCAATGAGCAGGGACTCAATTGAGCATGTGTGTGCGCTTGTAAGTCTCCCAAAGAACAATAGAAGATTCCTGCAGTTTTAGGTGAAAACATTTTAAATAGAAACCCGGCTGAACAAAAGCCTGTGCCATCAATTGTTGTTTAAAGGCCCTGTCGCAAAACCTACATTTTTTTATTCAAGGTGTGCGGCTTGCTGGTGGTTTTAGTTTGCAATAACAGTAATAACAGTGAGGCTATATTATTTCTCTACATATTTGTTGCACAATTAATAAAAATGGTAATTCTTCCATTTTATATATATATATATATATATAAAGTAATAAAAATAGCAACTTCACCCAAAGGACTGACATCTGTCCAGACCACACACTTAACTCTCTAACTCTGTAGCACGTTTCCTGACACTTGTCTGCTGCTTTTACAGAGAGCTGGATTGAGAGATGTCTCAGCGAAAGTGAAAGTAAGCGGTACTCCAGTCAGACTTCCCTGGGGAACATGTCAAATGATGAAAGTAAGAAACAGTTGAGCACATCTTTCATATTGGAGTGACCAAAATAACTCCTTAATGTTCAGTGCAGTGAAGAGCCATAGATCTAAACTGGGGTCATAAAAAATACAGGAAGGAAGCAGAGAAAGAGAGATAATGACTGCTTTGTGACTCAGTACATGCCATATATTACTAATAAAGTTAACACAGGTTAGTCAATGTTCAAACTGGATACAAATTATTTCAAAACTAGTTACAAACTTGTTAAAGATACATTTAATTAAATGTCCCACTGGTACAAAATGGTTACACCATCACTTAGCTAGCCCATGTTCAATACCCACAAAATTGGACAATATTACTTTATTTTCTCTCTATTCATTCAGCCCTTTAAAATTCCTCTTGAATTCCTTTGTAATCAATATCTCCAATGTTTAGGAACTACCGAAACCTTTAAGTGTTTTTCTTTGAGTATTATTATTATTATTATTATTATTATTATTATTATTATTATTACAATTTGTTTTATATGTATTATAAATTCATATTCGCGCTTTCCAGAATTTGGTAAATAATGTAATATTTGTGTGAGTCAAGATTTGATATATATACACACACACACACACACACACACACACACACAGACACATACTTATATAATAGGTAAAAAACTAAAAACTGGACATAGTTATATAAAGAAATAAAAAGTTGCATAAGTATGGTTTTGACAATATATTAGTTAGTGTTGCATGCTTTAATTTGCATTCACGATAATAGTTTTTACAACTAACACACTTAAAAAAAAGTCTTATATTAACAGAAATGGATCTTTGCTATTTTCTTACAGTGTACATGGAACTGCTTCCCTTTGTAATATATCAAAATTAAATATGTTAATTGGACTAGAATTGCCCCAATACATGGTCATCTCCTCAATAATATGTCTGTTGTCATTATTGTTGTTGTTGTTATTATTATTATTATTATTATTATAATACATTAATGTACTATAAACCATGAATCAATTGCAACTAAAATTCAGTTTTCAATACCAAGTTTTACAGCTGATAAAAGCTTAGAACAAAAATCAACTACAAAGAAATCAAATGCTGTTTTATTCACAGTAAGAAGTAGCTCTAAATGCATTGCTTATCAATTCTTCAGTAGTCACCCTAGAGTGTCTATGATAGACTTGGAGTTAAATGCTACTGAATACCTGCTTCATGACTTATTGATTTAACTGGAATAGTATCAAGTCAACGATGTCATTTCTCTTTTGGAGACTGAATACTCAATAGACAATTCAAGATTTTAATACAGTAATATAATGATTATTAATATTATTATTGATCTAATAACATGTCCTCTATAGAGTACAAATTGAAGAGTTTTAGAAAAAGCTTAAAAAAATATGCACAGTGATTTATTAGCACTATCAATACTTACTCAGAAAGCCTTTACATGTTCTAAATATATCTGATTTCCCTCCAATGACTTCCTTTAATTAGGAGTATCTAAATGTTATTGCTATTAAAGAGAAAGCTGAGTTATAAAATGGATGCTATTCCATTCAGCGCTCCTAGAAAGCTACATAGTGAATATTTGTGATCCCCCAGTCAATTTAAAGAGTTTTGCATATGCCAGCACTTGCAGAGATCTAAGATGTGAACTGAAATTCAATCAAAATGTATGACAAAGGGAATGGACAGGTGCATTCAAAGAAAATAATTGACTATGTTGCCGTAGTAAGTTATATAATTATGTTAGTGATATCAGAATACTAATGGTGCCAGCTGTGCATCGTATTATAATTGTAAAATAATTTTTCAACACCACAACGGTACGTAAATCATGTGAATGTTTCTTGAAATAGATGAGGAAAAGGAAAACAACAGAGCTTCCAAACCACATTCCACACCAGCTACTCTACAATGGTAAGTTTACAGATGTCTTTTGGAGTAATAACTTGATTTTTAGTTAATGGCTCTTAATTTTACAGTCGTCTCAATGCTATATTTTGGGGGAAATAAAGGATTTGTTTTTCAGTCCATAATTTTACATATGAATGTGAAATTATATGTTTAAAAAGTTTTCTTTCCCACCCCCAGCAATATCAATAACATCACAAACAGCTTATTAAGCAAAGGCCAGATTCAATAATCAATGGGAAATAATATAGTTGTCAAAATGTATGTTATGTTAAATATGTATACAGTGTTGCAGTAACATTATTTTGTATTGATGGGATGTTATAATATTTCTGTGAGGACCTATAATAAGTCTTTGATTAATGTTGTATTGTTCAATGAAGTTGGTAGTCAAGCTCTTTATCGCTGTCACAGTTTTACAAAACTTAAATAGATATTATATAAATTACATTTTCATAAAGTTTAGTAATCTATAATAACAATAATAATAATTATTATTATTACTACTACATACACATGGTTTGAATGGATGAATGACAGGATGGTAGATATGAACTAACTTTCTTTTGCTGATGATATTGTACATTTATGACCAAATAAAGATTGCAAAAGGGCTAGGTGCTAGAAATAATAAGATACACACTGTGGCTGTGCCTATGTATCTAGTGGGACTGACGTACCAATTAGAAACCTAGCTTCACAGGCCTTAATAAGTGTGTCTGAAAGAGCTGGTGACACCAGTAAATTGTATCTGAGCCGATTGTGTTTCTTTGCAAGCCCACAAAGCATTACTCTACCTTTTATGAAGGCAAATTCCATGTGTGCCATTCCAGTTCTAATAACTGGGAAATTAGATGGCGTGAACCAGTGGTTACATTGCAATGCCTTCTGTTAGACAAAGGCTCAAAAGGCCACCTGTTGCCAATTAGTATTTATATGAAAGAATATTCCAGCAGGACACAGTTTACAGACAAAAGTTTGCACACCATCTAGCTCTTCAATGCAATATGCTTTCATTCACAATTGGCTTAATTTCTTCAAGGGACATTTGGATATGCAAAACACCTGTAGTTTTCAATCATACCAGGAGGTATTGTGTAAAGTACTTAAATTAAAAAACAACCAAAAAAATAATTAATTTGAATTTGAATGTGGAAACATAAGACAAAATTATAATAAATGATTGTAAATTGTTATAAATTATTCTCTTACGTTAGCTGTTTTTTAGTCATAGCTTTATTAGACCATTCTTGGAAATATTTTTATAAGCCTTCTACTTGAACCGTCTTTCCACTTTCCATCATAATTTCATTTTGTTTTTATGCAGGAGAAGTACTAATATATATGTTTTATAACTGATTTTAAACCAATATACATAAACATGATATAAGCTACTACATAAATATATACTACATACATATGATTTTGTTTAATCAGAGAAAATCAATGTCACTAATAAGATCAACAAACAATACCCATATACCTGAAATTTGAAAGTGATGCTGTTTATACAAGTTGGTTTTCTTATAGGTTAAAGGATTATTTTTGGTGTGTTTTTGTAGTGTTTGGTTAGTAAATTGTTTTACATGTTGTGTATTTTATATATTTAAAGCAAGATTTTACATGCAATAGATGTTTATCGTCTGTAAAATACAGGTTATATAACACTGACCAATATGGAATATGAAGCTGATAATTTATTTAGCATGTGTAAACAAACTAGCATTTCTACATGTGCATGTTAACGCTTCAATTTACAGGTTGGTAGACAGGCCACTTTGATTCAGCGGTTGTTGGGAGACTGTAGTTCGCTATTATGTCATGATTGATGGGGAATGTCAAACCAGTCAAACAGAACCCAGGGAAATCGGACTGAACCTATTATAATTTCTTATCTATAGCTGCCAACAAAGTTCACAAGGTTAAGATTAGACCTTGTACTGATCTGTACTAAACCCTTGACCTTATTTAAGTTCATTATTATTATTATTATTATTATTATTGTTATTATTATTATTATTATTATTATTATTATTCCATATGATTTGATTATTTCCTTATAATATGGTTAATGTATTTGGTGGGATGCCCTTAGCCAAGCTGAACTGCAAGGTTTACAATATTAAGATGTAATCAACTACAATGCTTTTTTTGCAACCTATATATATATATACTATACTGCATTACCATTGCAATGTATAATGTACATTTAATGTTGTTGTTTTTGTCATTTGGTCGGTGTTGTTCTTTTTTGTTTGTTGGTTTAATTTTGCTTTTTAATATGTAAACTTTAAATATTAGGCAGATATTTGGGTCATTTGGGATGATGCCTCTTTTCCTCCAATTGCTAAAGTTCAGAAGAGGTCTTAGCAATATAGAACAAGCATGTGAAAAACATCATACTTTCCTAAGCAGACACCAGAATATCCCATATGGATTTGAAAATGAGGGGCCTTCAACGAACCGTGTGTTGTATCAGTGTTTATGTGTTTGAAAGAAACTTCACTGTGGCAAAGCACCAAGACATGGTTTGAACAGTACCAGCTGGTTGTATATTGGTGTTAGTGTAATATCTTTATGTGAACAATGTGAACTCCAAGGAAAAGTCAACATCAGCAATTTCAAAAAGGAAAAGTAGAAACATGATAAACATAGGAAAAGTTCAGAAATCGCCTGCCCTGCAACATATTCATATGGTATGGGTGGATTAAAGAAAAAAACCAAAGCCTTGGCTGCTAGGAAACCCACCAATCTGAGAGCTTTGAATATAGGTCAGGAGAGATGCCAACAGCTCATCCAAAGCACCAAAAATTGTTGCAGAATGAAGCAGCTGATGATAGACACCTGGGAGAGGACATTCTAGTGGTTTCATATCCAAAATTTTAGTTTTATTTCTTTGCTCATTATATATATATATATATATATATATATATATAATACATTTTTCAAGCAATGACTTCAGTGTAAGCAGAAGGTGTTATGAGGTCATTGTCAAGCTGATAATGTGCTCTCTTTTGAAGGCTTGAAGAAAACTATGAGATTGCCGAGGGGGTGTGCATCCCTCGAAGCGCCTTGTACATGCATTACCTGGACTTCTGCGAGAAGAATGACACCCAGCCTGTTAACGCTGCAAGCTTCGGGAAGGTAAGACCTGAGAATTGCCCGAGTTAAATAATAGGCTACGATTGCTTGCTCTGCTGTTTGTGCCAGCTTTTACAAAGATAAAACGGGCATACATGGAATTCTTGTAAGTGGTTGGCAACATAAAGCTTCTTAGTCTGTTTATACGACTTGGCCTGAGCTGAACATCAATAAATAGGTTTTTTGGCAGTGAATATAATGCTCGGGTTTAGGTGAACCAGAATTAAAGAGCTCTTTGGCATGTCAATAAAATGTGGACTGAGAAAGCCTTGGCTTGGGAATTGTTTTAAGCATGTTAGGAAGCTTCAGTATGTGTATATTTTGTGATTTCTAACACACTTACAAGGTGTTAGTGTTTGGTCTTCAGAGAGCACAATCAAATGAATAAAATGACTTAATTTTATTTACTGTAATCCGTGGATAGCTAATTTGGGTATGCACCGACATAATATATTAAGACTTGTAAAATTGTATATATCACCTTGGATTGTGGTGTCTTTTAAATGGCTTCATAGAGTAGGAATCTCCCTAAACTAAAGATCTCTTAAGTAACACATTAATACACAAGGCCTACAGTCACCAATTAATACTGTTGCCAAACAGGCTATATTCCTTCTTCACAGAGGACACAATAACATAATCATACACTAACTTTAAAGTTACAAAACACTAGTAAAAGGAGAGGCACTCTCAACCAGCCACCAAGCAAAGACAAAATTGCTGCTAGTAATTAAACTGTTAAGTTCCCAATGAAGAAATTATAACACCAAATCTTAGATCTTTAGCTCTCATTGGTAAATGATTGTAGTTTGGTACTTTCTTTTGCTCAGTGAAACCTCAGCTTGGCAGGATAATTATATTAATGTGAAACTGATTAACCTTGGTATCATAATGATTATAGGGAACATTGTATGGCATAATTGTATAATTGCAATTAATCCAGTTGATTGAAGTGTGAATTATTTTTTTTACGCTTTGGTTGGGAATCGTCTATTTTGTAGGTACAATGAAAAGCTCCCAGTTTTGCAGAGTTTGGAGGCTGAAATATATCATGATTTTATTATTAAACACATATTCAAAATAATTACACACACAAACTCACACATATAATTAAACTAATACTATAAAAGGGGTTTAATATACAACATCAGATAAAAGTCTAGCTGTGGTGATGTTCATGTATGACTATAATATATAATATGTAGGCTATATGCTCAAAAGCCAGTTTCTTTAGAAGTGTGTTCTGCAAGTTAAGTGTCCTACTGGCCCACTCATATAGTGGAATATTTATTCTTCATAAAATAAATACCATCAGATTTTGGATTTGTGTACATATGTTCTGTAACCTTTCATTCCCTCTGGGACATCCTGCAACCATGTTGTGGCATGCAATCTGCTCTGTGGAGTGCTTGAAGATTGCTTTTCAGGAAGATTTAGATTTCTTGGAATGGGCGATAAAACAAAATGGCAGAAGTGGTAAACATGGCAGAAGGAAGTGCATGCCTTGTCTCTCATTATGCAACTATCATTTACAAACCACAGCACACACACACACAAAAATTGGAGTTCTTGTGTTAAAATCCTCAGCCTCCCCCTTAAAATAACTATATAGAACAGTCCTTATGGTGTTAATGAGAGGTCCCCTGAAGCACTCAAATCTAGGCCTAGTTATTCAGTATTTTTATGAATTCCACCCTATCGATAACAGTAACACTATTCCCATCAGATCCATTTCATCGCAGTTTTAGTCCCTCGCACCCTGCCCCAAATTTCCCCCATGAGCACCTGACTTCATCTCCACCTGCAGATGCAAGCTCGGCCAGCAGCCACTCAGAAAAGGCAATGCCGACGAGTGGCGAGGTGCCTTTTGAAATCCAGCTGGAGAGAGACAATATTAAATCATGCAAAGTGCAAATTCCAATACTACTGGGCTGAGCGCTGCTGTTCCTGTTCCCACAGCCCCATGAAGCTCCCCCCTCCCCACTTCAGTCTCCTGTCTGAGGATATTGAAAAAGAGAGGGGTTGGGATTAATGTCTAATTAAAGGGAATTTGGAAGGCCGAGATGTTGCGGAATGTTAGATCAGTAGCTGGAACAGCATGGGGTGTCTTTAGGAAAGCTTCATTGACTCAGGACAAAAAGCACGAGGGCTGCCTCCCCGTCTGCTCATTTATCAAACAGCCGGACAGAAACTTCACAGCTCTCTCCTTTTTTTATTTTAAACAATGGAAAGCTTGACTATATGCTAAAGTTTTGCACCAAGAATCGATGCAAGGAGACTCTGGGCAAGTGTATAGACATTTCTCCAAGGTGCCAAAGTTATACAGGGAAAAATAATATCCTTAAAATCTGCCTTAAAGAATCTGCTGACAAAGTTTCCCTCTGGAAGGGATTTATATTTGTTTAAGTGGGCAATTTTGTCAGTGGGTGTAACAACTAAAAATATATTTGTAATCACATACGAGGCCCTATACACACATAGATAACTTGCTGAAAAGCCTGATGGAATTCCACACACTTGCCTTTACATATATTATATTTCTTTAAATTTGCAACAAAATAGAGCATTTGTTTTTAATGACTAACATAACTAAGTGTGCTTTGCTTTGATCTGTAATTCTAGACTGTATTGCACTTTTATAATGCTCGTATGTTTTGTAAGTCGCCCTGGATAAGGGCGTCTGCTAATAAATAAATAATAATAATAATAATAATAATAATAATAATAATAAAATAGCTCATCATATACAGCTTCATTATACAAATGATGACATAACCACCATTTCCGTTTATGAAGCCCGTATTGACAAGTATACTGCTCAAAAAATTAAGGGAACACTTAACATTGATTTCTGAACTTGGAGTGTTCCCTTAATTTTTTTGAGCATTGTATTTCAATGTGCCTGCAATGAACAAGACATAACACGTCATTACCTCAGGAGAAAAATGCTAACCAAGTCATTATTTAACCGTTTTTGTTATTTATACAGATAATACGACAACAGTTCCCACAGTTAACAACAAGAAGACTAGGAACAAGAGGCCAGTCAAAGTAAGCATTACCCTTGCTCTTGCACTGCCTACTGTTACTGACTTACTATTTGGATCCCCCCCGGACTTGAGCAGTAATGGACAAAACAGAGGCCATTCCTGACAAGTAAAGAGGAATTGGTGCAATATTGTCTGTGTTTAAAGGAAACAAATTCATGTTGTATTCCTTAGCTGCATATTATATATATATATAAATACACACCGATCAGCCATAACATTATGACCAGTGTCAGTGGGTGGGATATATTAGGCAGCAAGTGAACATTTTGTCCTCAAACTTGATGTGTTAGAAGCAGGAAAAACGGGCAAGCGTAAGGATCTGAGTGACTTTGACAAGGGCCAAATTGTGATGGCTAGATGACTGGGTCAGAGCATTTCCAAAACTGCAGCTCTTGTGGGGTGTTCCCAGTCTGCAGTGGTCAGTACCTATCAAAAGTGGTCCAAGGAAGGAAAAGTGGTGAACCAGTGACAGGGTCATGGGCGGCCAAGGCTCACTGATGCATGTGGGGAGCGAAGGCTGGCCTGTGTGGTCCGATCCAACAGACGAGCTACTGTAGCTCAAATTGCTGAAAAAGTGAATGCTGGTTCTTATAGAAAGGTTTCAGAACACACAGTGCATCGCAGTTTGTTGTGTATGGGGCTGTGTAGCCGCAGCCCATGCTGGCCCCTGTCCACTGCCGAAAGTGCCTACAATGGGCACGTGAGCATCAGAACTGGACCACGGAGCAATGGAAGAAGGTGGCCTGGTCTGATGAATCATGAGTTCAGGGTGTTGACTTGGCCTCCAAATTCCCCAGATCTCAATCCAATTGAGCATCTGTGGGATGTGCTGGACAAACAAGTCTGATCCATGGAGACCCCACCTCGCAACTTACAGGACTTAAAGGATCTGCTGCTAATGTCTTGGTGCCAGATACCACAACACACCTTCAGAGCTCTAGTGGAGTCCATTCCTCGACGGGTCAGGGTTGTTTTGGTGGCAAAAGGGGGACCTACACAACATTAAGCAGGTGGTCATAATGTTATGGCTGATCGGTGTATATATATATATATATATATATTAATTTGATGTTCTGAAATATTACACACTTCATGGGAGATTCATGAAGAGGGCTTTTCATTATGTTTTACTTAATAATTATAAGTACATTATAATTATATAATATTATCCAGAAGTCTAAAATGAATGTCTCCCTGTTTTCCTCATGCATGGATTAGGTACCATTACTACGGGATCGCAGTGAAGGAGAGCTCCCAGTACTATGACGTTATGTACTCCAAGAAAGGGGCAGCTTGGGTAAACGAGACAGGAAAGAAGGAGGTCACTAAGCAGACAGTGGCATATTCACCACGCTCCAAACTGGGGACGCTTCTGCCAGAGTTTCCAAATGTCAAAGATCTAAATCTGCCAGCGAGTCTGCCAGAAGAGAAGGTAAACAGACTCTTAAATACCCAGCTGGCCTCTCTTCCTTTATTCCTTCTCTTCTGTGCAGGAGCCCAACTGTGTAAGATTTAGCTGCAGAATTTCTTAATTTATGCACAAATGCCATTCACCCCCTTTTTATACTTCAGTGTAGGGCAAATTACTGTGAGTGAGGATTTTTCTTTCTTTCTTTCTTTCTTTCTTTCTTTCTTTCTTTCTCTCTTTTCTACTTTATAAGTCATTGTAACACTCCCTTTATGTCATATGCATAGTGGCATTGAATTATGAATTTGTATGATTGATTAATTTGATATTTGGAATTTTCTTTTCACATTATAATTTGATTAATTTTGATTAAACTTCAGTACAATTCAGTTACATGTTTTATAAAATGTAACTACCGTGTGTGTGAAACTTTAGCATAACAAAACTGAAGCAAATGTTCTGTTTGAAATAAGTTATATCATAGAATGACATCATTTTCAAATAACATGAGAAAATTGTCCCTTTTTTGTGCAGGTTTCCACATTCATTATGATGTATAGAACTCACTGTCAAAGGATTCTTGATACTGTAATACGAGCAAATTTTGATGAGGTACGTCTTTTCTGTCATGTTGCATGACCCCTGTGTGACTGAATTGCACAGAGGTGTTGTTATTGTTATTTGTTAATCTGAGGAACATCAGCTAACTATAGCTATAGTTAAAACTAAAATACATATTGTTAAAAAGAGAAAGCAACTCACGACATGATTTGCTAAGCATACCAACTGAAGCATCCTGTGTTTCCTTTTGGATTTTAGTCCTGCAATATATATATTTTGTGTGCCTCCTTGTGTGAGCTCCATTTCCTCCATTTTTATTTTTTATTTTGTTGCAGGTACAAAGTTTTCTGCTGCACTTTTGGCAAGGAATGCCACCGCACATGCTGCCAGTCTTGGGCTCGTCCACAGTGGTGAATATAGTTGGCGTTTGTGACTCTATACTTTACAAGGCCATTTCTGGAGTTCTTATGCCGACTGTTTTACAAGCCCTACCAGACAGGTTGGTTATCTTCCAGCTCACTGTTGAGCCAAGTCTGTCATTTGGCCTTTTAAGGCAGAAATGAATAGCCATCAATTTTGAGTAGCAGTACTAAGTTCGTCCGTACTTATTTAATTGCATTGGTTTACAGAACAGAATACAAACAGTTTCATTAATCGCATTGTTTAAACGATAATTGAGGAGGATTTGAACACAAAATGTGGGGGTTTTCTCCCCTCTGCTGCACCGCATTAGTTACACTTGAAATACAAGCAAATGTATAGTTTAAATATGACATCACATGTAAGCATGTATCAGTGTGAAATATTTCAATGTGCGCGTAATTAGTTTCAATCTGAAATATTAAGCGGTTTGTATATAAATATGTATAATTGTAAACTAAATACTTTGTAATACGGATACTCTATTACCGACATTCAGTTTAATCTAGACTGCTAAATGTAGTATTTCTGTTTAGTTTAGAAGAACTGACTATATTTCGTTAGTATGGGATATTCAGAGCTGTTAACATGCATTTGTATCCCCCATAGAAATATTACAAAAAGTAATATGCAAGTCGGTGTGTAGGTATCCCAGCATAATGTTAAAAAAGTGGCTGAGGGCATGGCTTTTTATAAATTAATCACTGTACATGACCTCTTAGGTCTCTTAATCCATTCTATTCATCGGGGAAAAAAAGAGAAAATCAAGTGAAGAAATCAAGCAGATTAATTCTGGAGTGCTTTTAGATTCTTTCAGAGCATTGGATGGAGGTTTTGGGTTAACAAAGTCCATAATTCTCAGGTCTAGTATTCCTTGGTTGCAGAGTGAGGTTTAAATACATTAATTCAAAGAGGGGTAATAGACACATATTCTCAAAGCCTTGGGTACTTTTATGCAAGGTTTTATTCATAACAGTTAGTACCTCTTATTGGTTTAGGCACAGCAATTTAATAGCCTATTACTGCACTTTGCCAGACTGCTTTATCTGAGAGACACTGGCTGCCCAAATCAAAAATTTGACCCGCCCTCCACAAGTCCACAAATTGTGATCCACAGCCACAAATTCCAATGCTTTTGTATGCTGAAAATCTTTCTACCTAATGCAGAACAAGTACTATGTTTTTATTTTGCAGTTGGTGAAACACACACACACACAAAACTTGCTAGATATATCACAGTCAGGATTGTATATCTCAAAAACATCACCTAGGAATGTGAACGTTTTCCTTCTAGCTATATGTGATAGATCGGAGTCGCTCACTGGAGTGTAACAGAAGAATAACAGCAATTCAATTCAAAACTAAAAAGGAAAATTGTTGTTTAATCCCTTGCCAGCTTGACTCAGGTGATCCGGAAGTTTGCCAAACAGCTGGATGAATGGCTAAAGGTGGCTCTGCATGACCTGCCCGAGAACTTAAGGAACATCAAGTTTGAGTGTACGCACTGAAGTAATTCCTTGTGCCTTTTATATTTATTGCATAGCCTAGTCCAGTAACCTTTTGCTGGTATTGTACCATCTAATTTCAGTTACACCATCTTATGCTTTTTATTATTATGGTTTTATTTACTTATTACTTACATTTATTTTCAAACATGCATCTTTTAATATATTCAGGGTGGCACACAATCTATATTAAACAAGATCTGGAATATATATATATATATATATATATATATATATATATATATATATATATATATATATATATATATATATATTAATCACTGTTGATACAAATGACAGCAACTACAATAGTGACAAGTGTGGCAGAATGTATTGCATTTACCAACAATCACACAGCTACTTTGCTCATTTTACAATTGTATGGTTCTTCAGGTCATTCATTAGTACATGACTTCCAGTCAGTGTCATTTACCTTATTCTGAGAAACCTACACTATTTTAGTGGACACTGTTAATGTTACCTGATCCAGGGAAAGAAACTAATTTCTATCAAAATATTTGTTGTTGTTTGCTACCATAACTGAATGTTTCTTTTTTCTTCTTAGTATCAAGAAGATTTTCTCAGATTCTAAGAAGGCAGACATCTTTAAACCATCTTTGTCAGGTAATTGGTAGAAAGTAATAATGTTAGTTAACAAATAAATGTAAATGTTAAACCAATAGAAACTGCACAGAAATCATGCATCTTATAAACAAATCAAAGAAAATGATGTTAATTGTGATCTTGGCAAGAATATTGTCTTAAGAAAAGGAAATTAGCTTAATTTGCTTCTGATTTCCCCCCGTTTGCAAAAGGCCTCCCGAACCGTCATCCATAGTGCGGATATAACATTCCAGATGCTGGAAGACTGGAGAAACGTAGATCTGAACAGTATCACTAAGCAGACTTTGTACACGATGGAGGACTCCCGAGAAGAGCACAGAAAACTGATCATACAGTGTGAGTAGACACCCCACCTCAGACTCATACTGCACAATCCACAGAACACAAGCACCCTGGGAGATGGGCAAAGGGAACCCTGACTGCTGACTGCTCTTCTCCCTGTACTTCAATCTATGTAGTTATGTAGTTCAATCACAGAATTGAACTTGTCGTCTAATATGGAATCTCTCTATTATGATTTACAGCATGCACTTTTATTAGATTAAGTGCTATTCCTAAGATTTCCTCATATCCTTATTATTGTGTTCCTTCATTTTTTTCATTTTAATTTAGATTGAATTACATTTCAGTACCTTTAATTTAATCGAAAAAGAAGATCTCATGCAGATTGATAAGTTGAACGCTGTGTCTTCTTATAATAAACATTTTGGGTAGCTAACATACTAAATATGCAGCTACCATCTCCTTTTTTACTCTTGTACCTTGCACCTTAAAAGTCATTGGATGTGCATGTGTTTCTCTTTGGTACTTTATGAAATAGGATAAAAAAACAGTATGTATTCCACCTTTTATTATGAAAACAAACAGATTGAGGGGTGGTTGTGAGGTAGAAATAGTGAATCCTTTGAACCCTCTCACCCGCAGATTGGATTCCATTGCTGGCTGCTGTTATGCATTAATTCCCACGGCCACGAAAGTCAAGCTTTAGTGCTGTTGATTTAAAGGTTAAACAAGTTGATTCTGTCTTCCAACACCCCAGGCAGCATCTCAAATTAATTTCAAGGTTGCCTTCTGAATTGGGCCACTCAGGGTCAAAGTGCAAAGTTGTACTGCAGTCACATGAAGACCCTTTCTCAAAGTGAACTTTGAACTCATATCCTTATCAGTCGTTTTTATCCTTCCATTTTTAATAGTGTAATGGTTATAATTATTAGTTTAAGAAAATATTTCTAAAGAGCATTCCATCAATATTGTAATTGCATAGGTACTTAAAACACTGTAGTTTGAAAACTAAAATTGGAATGTGATGACAAATATCAGTAAATGTTTGATCCTGGTTCTAAATGTTTGTTTTTAACGTTTTTGTCCTTCCCCCGACCATAGTGTATCAGGAATTTGACCACCTTTTAGAAGAACAGTCACCCATTGAATCATATATTGATTGGCTGGACTCCATGGTAGACAGATGTGTTGTACAGGTCAGTAAATGGCAACCAAAGATTATTTAATGTCAAATCACTTGAATCACAATAAAGGTTTATGCTCAAGGAAACAAAAGTTAAAAAATAATATATAATTAACTTTCCATGAAGACAGATCAATAAAAATAGCATTTACACACTCCATCTAAGTGAAACTATAATATTTGTCACATTTCCAAATCTAAAGTATTTGCAGGGTGTTATTGCTGGTTAAATATATACTTTTTTGCAATATTCATTAAAATAAGGTATTTAAACTATTTTTTTAACATAGCTGAATGTTTAAAATCTTTTCATGTGTCCAAGTGTTTCTAATTTCGAGCATATAATCATAACATGTTACTTTGATAATTACTGAGCAAAGCATTTCCATTGGTTTGTTTAAATGCATGCAATGGGTTCATTATTGTACCCAAGTGTTTGTTCTTGTTCTTGTTCTTGTTGTTTTAGATCTTAGCGCCTAATGATTTCTTCATTTGTAAAATTATGTTGTATTACGTGCTGAGAATGGTGATTGTTCAACTCTGTTGCCTTGGAAACCTTTCCTGACTTCCCACACAATGAAGAAAATCGAGAGAGGTCTTAAGGGGCAAATTAAATTGTTTACATGTTTCATATTGAAGGCTCATACCCAAGACTTCCCAGTGGTTAATGGTTTTTCTCCCTTTTCTGATGGTAATTATATGTGTTGTACTCCATTTAGGTGGCAGGAAAAAGACCTGGTTCCCTAAAGAAAGTCGCTCAACAGTTCCTCTTAATGTGGTCCTGCTTTGGGACAAGAGTCATTAGGGATATGACTTTGCACAGTGCCCCTAGCTTCGGTAAGTGACACATTATTTCCTGTGCATAATGACAGTGCAGGCTGCTCTCTGCTAGGCAAGGTGTGAGGTAGAAAGTAAAGTTTTAGCGTGAGACACTACATAATCAAGATGTTTCCACTGGCCTAGAACTACAGCTTCTCTTCCCATGTCATGCCTGCAAAGTGTATCTTCCCATCTTTTATGTGGTCGTCTTCTAGGTATTTTTTCATCTCTTGCTATCCATTCAATAGCTTGTACCTTGAATCCTTTTGAATGACCATAAGTTAACTTCAAAACATACATCAGTGTCCATTAGCATGTAGACTGTAGACAGAGTCACCAGCAAACGGAAAATGGGTGTAAAAGGAAAAAAAAAAGGCTGGGTCTACTTGATATCTTCAGTCATTTGATAATGGTATGGGCCTAGTCTTGTTTAGCGGTAACGTGTTTGTAAGTAGTGTATGACAGAAAAGCTGAAAGAGCCATGGCCGCACAAAAGCTCTTACCCCCTCCATCTGTCTGTGAATATCAAAGACACAGCTGGTTGCAGTGTTTTGATAAAGCAGCCCCCTGTATGAAAACGGCTAATTAACAATAGACGCCCCCCCTTCCCCTCCCTTTCTAATCTGTGTATCTTAACATTTTATGACACTCGTGTATCAGACTGATCTTTGTGAATAGCTGTTAGTGTTTATTATGCAGCAGGCAAATGGAATGACCATTACAATATGGCGATTGTGTCATTCTCCACCACAGTACACTTGTTTCTTTCATTGGCAATTTAGTGCTGTGGTCAGCCGTGGGGAAATGTCTATTTTCGGCAGTAGGGTCTCCTTATTTTAAGGGGAGAAAAGGATTGTCTCTGCAATCGCATCTATAATAGAACTTGTTGAAGTCAAAGTTGCAATCTGGCGTGAAACAGCAGTCTGCATATTTGCTGAGATTATTTTGTGTGCCAGTATTGAAATTGTATTGTTGTTTTTTTCTCAAGATATTAAGAAAGGGCAGTTTCTAAATTGTAACAGACAGCTGCATGCATGTATAATAAAAAAGATAAAAACCTAATTTTGAATGTGAATAATATAAATAGAACATAAATAAAACCTTTGGGATTAAATAGAGAATTGCACATTTTTACACCCGAACCTCTGAATTGTGGCAAAGAGACACTATTACAACATTTTGATTTGTTTGCTCTGTGTCTATTAACTTCTAAAACTATGTTACAATGAATACAAATACATTTATTTTCATATTATCATTATCTTTTTAGTTTTAGTTTTTCACCTTTACACTTTTCCACTTCATAAAATAGGAATATACATATATACATATATATATTTCAATGGAATATAGAAAATGTAAAGCATATGCAGTCTAAAATACAATGTTATTTAAAAGTAATTTTATAAGCAAACACAGTGTTAGCTTCTGTGTTTAGTTTTGTGTCCCCACCACCTCCAAACTAATCAATGATTGCAGTCTCTAAGCTCCATCCAGTGGGGGTTTCTTCAACAATACCAAAGATACACAAAATTAAATCAAAAAAGATAAAGCCAATAATAGGGACCCTTTGCAGAAGCTTGCCTCTAATCTAAGTAATCTGGGTCTGCTGGAGAAGCCGAGAACTATTTCAGTCTGTGAAAATTCTGCACCTGGTACTATTCATGCTCCCTGTGATCCCGCTGAACAATCTGAATGTTTTGTTTAGTTTAGTTTTTTTTTTAAATCCTTTTCCCTTCAAAATCCTGATAAAGAAGCTTTATTCGCAGAAATCTTAAACACAGGGGTATGATGTCTTGGCAGCTTCTGATTTTGTTTTTTTCTTTACAAAAGGTTCCTTCCACCTGATCCACCTCATGTTTGACGACTATGTCCTGTACTTGCTGGAGTCTCTTCACTGCCAGGAGAAAGCCAATGAGCTAATGAGGGCCATGAAGGGGGAAGGAAGCACAAGTAAGGTTGAGTGGAGCATGTGCAAGTCTCCTGTTCTCCCATTTAATATACATCCGATATATATGTCACACTTCCAAAGTGCAACACTAGGAAACGCATCCTTTATGTTGCAGTCTGTTGTGGCCAATCAGAGTATGAGAAACTGACATGTGTCATTAGCATCTGTTGTGTATTTATTTTAACCAATACCAGTAATCCCCCCGCTCAAGCCTTCCCAACCAATCAGAGAAAACACACACGCATCACAGCTGTTTTACTGAGAAGCAGAATAATTGGCCAACTAACATAACCAATCAGAGTCTGTAAATTATGTCGAATGACAGACAGAACCAGTGTCCAGTCAGATCTGTTTCAGAATTCATTGCACACTTTTGCTTCTGCTAAAATGTATGTATATATGTATTTCTTTATGTATTCATTGCTGGGTATTTTTTGTTCACAGCAGAAACAAGGGAAGAAATCATGCTGACAGAGGCCACCCCTCCCTCAGCTTCCCCAGGGCCTTACTCTCCTGCAAAATCAGTCACCTCCGTGGAAATCCCAGCCGCCCAGTCTCCTGGCAACAGCCAATCGCCAGAATACACAGGTGTTACAGCTGCAACAGGTAAGTGATGCTCGAGAATGTTGACATTGGAAAATTTGATTTGTAAACCAGAGTATAGAATTAACAGACCCATTCCTTCTCTGCTTAGTTTAAATCCTTTGCCCTTGTCCTAGCATCAAAGCTAAGCCACTCTGAAAATAGTCAGCACTATGATTTTTTTATCCTAAAATGTGTATGATCTTCTAATATTGTATAAATAAAGGTTTTGTGTGAATTTATCTCGAATAAATTGGTGAGATCTCCTTCACATGTGATTACTATAAGATATTACAAGGAAACATATAATAATGACTTTTAATTTTTAAATTATTATTTTTTAACTGGTGTGATCAATAGATCTTGAGACATAGAGAGTTTGTTTCATTGTTTTATTTTTTTAAATGAAGTATTTTCTTAATAGGAGCTGTTCAATCATATACCTGGTCCCTTACGTACACAGTGACAACAGCAGGAAATAACCCAGCCGACAGCGGGCAGCAGCTACCTTGCATGAGAAGCGGTCATGTCCCTCCCTCCTCCACTGCTCATAGGATGCCAGTCTACCCACACAGGGAGGAGCATGGGTATGGGGAACACGGACACATTATAGCTGCAGCACAATAGACTCAGGCTGAATTGGTCTGAATTGATTAAAGTTTTGTTGTCCAGTTTGCTGAACATGGACACTCTTAAAAGTATTAACCTCACTCAATCCACTCTTGTCTTCTTCTTCTTTTTCTTCTTAGTTTTTTACTAAGTAGTAGTAGTAATAACAGTGGTGATAGCAAAAGAAGTAGAAATGGTATAAGTAACAGTAGTAGTCATAGTTTGGGTGGTGGTAGTAGTACTTCTTGCAGTAGTATTAGTGGTAAACTAGTTAAACTAGTAGCAGCCGTAGTGTGTATGGTAAAAGTGTTGTTATTAGTAATATATTGTATTTTCCAGACTTATACGATGATGACACAATAATAGTAATTTTGCTATTGTTATTTTTGTGGTTGTATTTTTGTTTTTCAATATTCAATTTTCTCTGTTTTTTGTTCCACAACTTTAAGGTACACGGGAGCGTACAACTATGGCAGCTACTCCAACCAGCATCACCATCCAATCCAGAGCCAGTACAGCACTCTGCCCCATGAGGCGGGGATCACCGCCCCACTGCACTACCCTGCATATCACCGCAGCTCCTCACAGGCAAGACAGCAACCTTTCACTACTACTACCTCACCACAGAGGAGTCCCACTGTCTTTGAAATAATGTAGCACCGGCCAGTCTATATGTGGCGTATTTTCTGCTGTCTGACCTGTTGGTCGGGTACCTGCTTATTGCCATTAGTATTATGCTAGTATTCTGAGATTTATTTGAGTTTGAGAGGTTAAATGCTGACCTTTCCTCAACTTATAACAGTATAAGATGGTGATATTATATGATTACACCCTTGTAGGTACTTATATATGTACTTGTGTTTTAACATAATATTTAATTTAATTATAAAATATAGTAAATAACATTTGTGTATCAATCAATCAATCAATCAATCAATCAATCAATTTATTCGTATAGCGCCCTTTGCAGGGTAGCCACAGTGCGCTTTACAGAGTGGTAAACATACAACAAACGTACAGCAAAATAAAATAATATATAAATAATAGAATAAAGTAAAAATAAAAATAGACTATTAACAGTTTAAGTTATCTAAAATAATATAAATGAAAATTTAAATAGTAAACCATTAGGCACAGAGGAGAGAAAAACAAAAAACTCCTATGGATGGCATGTAGGAGAAAATAAATCTCTGGGGATCCACGGCTTAAGGCCTAGGCCTAATGGTTGCCTCCCCTCCAGGCAGTATAGTTGTTACAGCAGCAAGGAGATCAGAAAGTTCTTAACTGGTGCTGCTGGCTGTGGTCTTCCCTCTGGTGGGGGCCTCTCACCGGCCCTCAGGGGTGTGAGGGGTTGAACCATCAACAGCCGTTGGGTGGTGATGGCTCATCAGACCTTGGGGTTTGGGTGCTTCAGCCTTCCGTAGTGGGGTGGCTTGTCAGGCTTGCCTCATCTTACCCTCAGAGGGGGCTGTTGCTAGAAGACAAAAAGACAATTGTGCTCAGATACTGGTCATGCAATGCAGGACATCTCCAAAAACAGTTGTGCATTGCATGTCCATGGCACACCGGCAGCACTATGTGCTAGAAAAACAGAGACTAAACAGATGAGTCTTCAGTCGTGATTTCAAGGCTAAGAAATTGGCTGGAAGATCGTTCCACAGTTTCGGGGCCCTATAACTAAATGCTCTACCACCTGCAGTTTTCTTGTGTATTTTAGGGACCACTAAGTAACCGGCTTCCTGGGATCTCAATGGCCGACTTGGAGTGTATTCAATATGGAGATCTTTTAAATAGTGCTTTAAATGCCAGTAAGAGAACTTTAAAGTCTATCCTATAGCTCACGGGCAGCCAGTGAAGAGAAGGTAATGCTGGAGTGATGTGTTGGTTTAGTTAGTATTCTTGCAGCAGCATTTTGAACTAACTGAAGTGCAGAAATAGGTCTATTTGTGCTGCCTGATAGAATCGCATTACAGTAATCCAATGTAGACAAATGCATTTGTCGATTTCTCAGTGTCATATAATGAGAGGAATTGTCTTAGTCTAACAATGTTTCTAAGCTGAAGGACGGAAGATCTCAACACATTCTGAATGTGTGATTCAAAGGATAGATTAAGGTCACAGATGACACCCAGGTTTCATGCCATCTCCTTAGGGGTGAAATTAAAATGATCATTATTCCGTTTTTTCAGTGTATGATGAACAGTTTGATTTTTGTCCCCTAAAATTGGACTTCCGTTTTATCAGAATTAAACATAAGAAAATTACTTGTCATCCATGTTTTAATCTCTGGACACACAGCAGATTAGTGTTTCTATGTCTATGGCATGGTTAGGATTTACTGATGAATATAATTGTGTGTCGTTTGTGTAACTGTGAAAGTTAATATTATATTGTCGAATGATATCACCTAAAGGGAGCATGTACAATGAAAAAAGTATAGGTCCAAAGACTGAACCCTGTGGTACTCCGAACTTAACCTCAGTTACATTTTAGTGGTTTTCATTAATCACTTAATTAATCACATGAGTCTGTTTGACAGATATGATTTAAACCATGATAGAACATTGTTAGACAGGCCAATAACGTTTCAGCAGTGTATCAAGAATTGGTGGTCAATTGTGTCAAAAGCCGCACGTAAGTCTAGTAAAATAATAACAGTGGCATAGTCGGAGGACTGAAACATGTCATTTAATACTTTTAACAGGGCTGTTTCTGTACTGTGGCCGGAGCGGAAGCCTGATTTAAATTTTTCATAAAGATGATTATCAGTTAAAAAAGCTTGCAATTGGTTTCTTAAGAAGTGGTTTAATTACAGCTATTTTAAATTATTCGGGAACAGATTCTGAGGATAAAGAGGCATTAATAATATTGTGTATTAGGTGAATAATTAATGGCAGAGATTGTTTTAGTAGTTTAGTAGGTCTAGTGTGCAGGTTGTAGTTTTAATTTTATTAATTAAGGAGACTAATTCCTGATGATTTACTGCGTTAAACGAGTCCAAGGTAGGCAGGGACTGTGAAGGACTGCATGCATCAGCTATAGTATTTGTGTTTGTTTCCAGTTCTATCTGTTTTCTAATGCCATTAACTTTGCTATTGAAATGATCCATAAAGTCATTGCAGGTGATATGGGGGTGATAACCTCTGAAAGATTTACCTGCTGATTAGTAAGTGTCGCAACTGTGTTAAAAATAAGTGTTCAAAAGATATTCTTATGGGTCTCTATTAAATTAGAGTAGTAGGCAGACCTAACAGAGGACAGGGCCTGCTTGTATCTTATTATACATCATTCCATGCCATAAGGAAAACCTCTAATTTTGATACTCTCCATTTACGTTCCTATCTACGGCATTCTGTTGTAAGCGAGCGAGTGTGTTCGTTAAACCATGGTGAGCGTTTCATTTGTTTAATTAGTCTTGTCCTTAATGGAGCTACTGTATCTAAAGCTGTGCTTAGTGCATTGTTGAAATTATTTAATAATTAATCTACAGATCCTGTTTTGATAAAGCTAGCATTAGGTAACAGAGTAGTATATTTACAAATAGCAGTAGGATTTAGGCAATGAGTTTCTATGTTCCTCTCCTGTGTGTCTGTTGCTACTCCAAGCAGCTCAAATGTAATAAGGCAGTGGTCAGAAATCATCTGGTTTTGGGGTGATATTAGGTTGTGAATCTCTAACCCACGGGTAATAACTAGATCTAGTGTGTGATTGTGATGATGTGTGGGTCCTGACATATGCTGAGTAAAGCCTACAGACTCCAACAGGGATAAGAAACTAACAATAAGGAGGTCATCTTTATTGTCAATATGTATCACCACAAAGGGTTTATGATTACAAAATATAAGAGCAGTAACCGGACAAGAAATTAAAGCAGTACATTACAAATATACTCGGACATCCTGCAAAATTCTGTTTTATATAATGAATACAAAAAATTAAAAATGCAATATGATTGACTGAAATATAGAGGAATTGACCAGTACAGATTATTTGTTGTGACCTATAAAGATTCAATACTGAATTATCCTAGCAACACTTCACAAATGCAGACATGTTACTAAGGTCTCTTGGCTGTGTGAGGTCATGTATGAAAAGTGGCACTTTCAACTGTTTTTCTGTTGCATAATATCTTGTGTGTTTTCACCATGCTGTATCCTAATAAAAGGAGTTTTACGAAGTATAATGTAATTAGATATTCACAGTTTGGTGTCAGCAACGTGTAAATTCCATAGTTGCATTTGAAGGTTGAATTTTACACTCCCCATAAATCAGAAAGGAATTTTAATGCAGGAGTTAACCAAAGCAAGTCTATTAACATGCAAATGTTGCTTTTGAATTAACAATGACTTGCACTCTCAGCTGCAGAGAAATTGTACATCATTTAAAGCACAGCATTCAAAGAAAATACACTTTCATGCTGTAGGAATGCTGTCGAATGTTTATCCTAGTAGATCTCCATTCTGTCCTTAGTGAATCTGCTGGCTGCAATTATGGTTCACATCTCATGAACTCCTATGCTGCATCTAGTTTCTATGAACTATAATAAAGTTATATTTTTGTGTAGTTTGTGTCACAAAACAAGATCTAATTAACTTAGTAAACAATTCTTCATCTTCTTCTTCATCTTAATAATAATAATAATAATAATAATAATAATAATAATAATAATAATAATAATAATAATATGGACACACATTATTTTTTTCCAGTTTATTTGTTTATTTTGGTTAGAGTCTCCAGTTACATTTTTATCTCGAAAGATAGGAAGCACTTACAGTCTTATGAAGGGCCTACAACCAAATGCAAGATGTTAAATTAGCAAAGAAAGAAAGAGTGAGCAAGGGAGGGAGGCTGACAGAAAGAGTGTGAAAAACAGAGTGACAGAGAAAGAAAGAGAGGGAGGGAGAGAGGCTCAGGGGTTTTGTGTACTGTTAGCAAGAGCGAGTGTGAGTTGACCCTTATAATGGTAATTTCCTGTCAAGGGCCCTCCAACAAACATTGCCTTTGTGCTCGGAAAAGATCAGTAGGCCTCAGTGTTTTGAACCCAACGTGCTTAAGCACTCTTCATAAACCGGATACGTAGTGTGAAAGGTGATTGTGCCAGTATGGGCAAGCATCCGTGCAGATGGCTGTACTTTGTACTTTTTTCCTCTCAGCTTCAATAGAGGCTTCATTTGCTGAGCTGATGGCCAGTAACAGGGCAAGGGGCGATTATTAAAATATTGTTTTTCAATGGTCTCTTCACTGCTCATGAACAAGAAGTCACTAGTTTTCTGTGCAATTTTCTGACCCACATTTATGTTTTTTTCCATACTCTGCTCACTCACATAATAGAATTTACTGTTGACTGTTTATATTTAGAAGGCTAAGATAGACTTGAACTACTACTTTTTTTGGCTAAACTTAAATTTGATACAAAGTGCTCCCTTGATCTGAACAAAATCTTCAAATTACATCTGAAAAAGGCTAATTCTGAAAAGTAAGACAAAGGGTTTTGTTTTCAAAGTTAGGGTTTAGATCTATGTTGTTAGTGTAACCAGTCTGTTACCCCAGGAAACAAAAATACTAGTAAGCAGAATTAAATACACAACCTTGTTAGCTTTTAGCTATAATTGGGACAATACAGCTTGTTTTTCTTCCCACTGACTTAATTCCTTCTTTAAGAATACTTCCTTTTAAATATATCTAAATTATGCATTGTATCATAATATTAAGTCTTATTAATTATGTTTTAATTAAAATAAACTTTTAAGTAAAAGTTGTAACAGTTGTTTTATATATTGTAATGTAAATTAAATAATTCTGGTTTCATACAAAAGTATATTGTTTTAATGTAATGTATTTTGTGATGGTACAGTGTACATAGGAAACATCTCAGTCTTCTGCAACAGTTAATTTAACATTTTGTATCACATGTAAGCACCTGTTTTAACAGTTTAAAACCATAGTAGATTTTTGTTGGATTTTTAGCTTGGATTTTTCTACAAAACAACCAAAAATCATGAAATTACTTTTTCTTTCTCCTTCCCCTGCTGCAGTATCCCAGTCAAATGTCCCGGATGGAACCCTGTTTGATGAGCGGGACACCCAGGCTGCACCCCACCCCGGTGACGCCCCGCTGGCCTGACGTCCCATCGGCCAACAGCTGCTATACCAGCCCCCCAATGCACTCCTCCAGATACAGCAACACAGGAGACGTGTACTCCCCCCTGGCCAGCCGCAGGAACTCTGAATACGACCACGTGCAACACTTTCCAGGCTTTGCGTATATCAATGGCGAGGCCACTACAGGATGGGCCAAATAAAGCATTCCTGGGAATCTCTCATTGAAAGACAACACATACTGAATGAGGGGGCTCCCATCAATTGGACCTGGATGCCAAAAACACTCTGGAGGTCCCGTCATAAACACAGTGGAAACAAATGTGTAAAATTAAATCATAATAAGAATAATTACAAAAAAAGTTTATTTACTTATTGTTTGCGGGGAGATGTAATTTTGTTTTATGTGGAATAACAAACATCACTTGCAATTCAAAGGACACTTACCAAATCAACATTTTTTTTCTCCTTTGTGTTTTCACTATGGACTGTGGAAAAAAAAACGAAAAAACTGCAACTGTGGAGAACTCAAGTCTTTTACAATACACCATTCCCTTCCTATCCCTCGGTCTGGATTGCCTCTCTGGATTCTACATGTAAACTCACACCTTCAGGTCAAACTGTGCCTTTCTACTTTAACAAAGCATTAAGAGGAGCCGACTGTGGTTTCAGTTTACCTCCGATAAATGTGCTGTTTCTTTGCATTCTCAACTAAGGTCCTGTACACAAGGAATGTACACACTATTCAGCACTACAAGCAATGTTTACACAAAGAGGAGGCTGAGCACCTGACTTTGCGTTTGAGGCCAATGAGGATGTTGGATGATCTCCTAGACAAACAGTGTTTGCTTACTTCACTGCCAGCTGATGTCAGCCCCGGGGTGCCTATTACAGGATGTGGTTTATTTTTCAGCTACGGTTGACGTCAATGCAATTAAACTATGACACTTTCTCTGGTATTACTGATCCTCCCACCACCACCAGACCCCAACAAACGTCAACATGCACTCATACAGCAAAAACAAACAACTGTACTAATTCCTCATACGAAATTGGAAGCTGCAAGAATTTATGTATTGCCTTAATATTTTGTTGTAACAATCCATTAACTTTTTTCTTTTGTTCTTGTTTGTGGCAGCCAGACATCCATGCTTAAATTTCACAGAAGGGAAGTGGTAACTGGAAAAACAAGAAACAAAACATCTAAGGGAGATCATTAATAACCCAAAAGGATCATTTGGGTACTCTTCTGAACATTATTTTTTAAATATATTTTCCTATATATAGTCCTTTAAAAAATTCAAAGCTGTGCCTTTGAAAATATATTGTGTGATATGTCAAAAGCTATATTGCTGTATTTCTGAGAGAACTTAATGTAGACATATTTCTGTCATTTTGTAACATGGAGTGTTTTTGTTGTTACTGTTGTTGTTGTTTGTTTGTTTGTTTGTTTATGTGTTTGTCATTTGGTTTTGCTAGAAAGAAAATGATTAACTTAGATTTGTGTGTTGTAAAATGCACTCAGAAACTACTGTGGACCTATTACCCTATGGGTAAGAATAAAAGGAAAGGAAATAAAAGATGTAACATTAAGAATTTTAGTCACTTTTTTGTAAATAAAAGCACTCTTGAAATCCTCTGTGGTAATTATGGTCATGGTTTAAATTGATATATGTGGAGATGTTTGTACAGAGAAGGTTGTTCCATAAAGATCTTTAAAATTAAAATAAAGATGTTGACATTCATTTTTTTACACAAGTGTTTAATGTTTGTAAGGGGCAATACAATCAGGGGATCACATGTATTTGTAACAAATTGTTATTATTATTATTATTATTATTATTATTAAATGTTTTACACCCTTTTTCAATATTGATCTCCACATCACATCTGTAGAACTATGGGAGCATAATAATGTAATTATTATTATTATTATTATTATTATTATTATTATTATTAGTAGTAGTAGTAGTAGTAGTAGTAGCATTATTATTATTATTATTATTATTGACATATTATTATTAATATTACATTTAATTGCAACAGTAATTCTTCTAAGCCTTGCATGACCCACCTGGATTTCAGTCTGAAACTTCAAGACTCAATCCACTGGGTCCAGTAATTGAACTGAATTAATCTAAAATTGAATAGCAGAATCAACAACTACTGCTTTATTATAGAATTCTCCTTTGAATGATTAATAGTATAAACAATGTAGGGGGACAGAAAAAACATAAAAGTCTGCAATTCAGGAAGTATTGATTTCTCCTAATGTAAGATCATTAAGATAATAACATCAATAATATCACCATCAAATAAAGCAAATTAAGTCCCCAGAAGACACATAAGGAACAGAGAGGAATCACGTGAACAGTTAATAAATCAGATCAGTTATATCAAACAAAAGATTTTAATACGGTTTGGGGTTACCATGACATTCAATCAGGTTTGTTATTAATTTCAGTACATTTGCCAAAATATTATCTCTTGCTATTGCTTGCTATTGGGTACCATTTCAATCCTCAATAGTAGCTGATTGCACCAAACTCTTCAATTTGTTTTTATTAAGTATATTAAACAGTACAGTAGGTTCCGACTGGTGGTATGTTAGCCCCTTATCACTTAGTTAGGAATAGGCTTGTGGTTACATTTAGGTTGTTTAAACAGTTTTAGTTTGACTAATCAAGCTAAATTACTTAAAGGAGAATTACGTTTGGGGATGAAATTAGGGCTAAGTTTTGGTCTGTGCTAGGGTTAGGGTTTCTGTAATGTAGTTTTGCATTGAGCATAGCTTCAAATCTTGAAGTTGGGTAGTTTTGAGGCATGTGTGTCTTTATATATACATGAATAGAATTTCTTAAATTTCAAAATATACATCTGCTGATGTAATATATTAATATATTATTATTATTATTATTATTAATAATAATAATAATAATAATAATAATAATACGTTAAAAAGTGTCTAGTCTTTTTGTCATATATTTCATATATGTAAGTATGTGGTTGATGTTAACACTGTTTTGTATGCACTTATTGTGTTCTGTTAAATTATACTATTTATGTGGTTTATTGTGGTGTTTATTGTATGGTCCATAGCAGTCTCCCCCAAGATTTAAGTGGACCTTATTAATGTCTGAGTAGACCTTATATAAAGTTATGCAGTTTCAGAAAGAATGAACCTATACTGAACATTGACCATTGCTACAGAAATGACAAGAAGGCTGAGCGAATAAAGAATTTGTAAAAGGTATATACTACTATGTCAAAGTTTCTTTGTGGTCCCTTGATATGACCATATTATCAAAACAAGGAAGTGAGTAAGTAAATTAATTTTTCGTTCATTCATTATTAATATATGTTTTTGCTCGTGTAATCAAAGTTAATCCACTTAGTCCAAAAGTGCTTGAAAACATAGAAATGGCCTAAGTTATAATGAGCTAGGATCATAATTAATAACAAAACTGTGTATTTTCCTATTTTACACAAACAATTTGTGACAGATTATTTAGGTTATCATAATTAATTAGCATTCTCTCTGCTTTTGGAATAAAATACAAAATCTAAACATGTCTATGTTTTTTTTAATGAATTTTGAGGTTACTGAGATATTTTTTAGAAGAAAAGATTAAGCTTTTTGCCTCAGAAGGTGAACTTAGCAAATTTGGATTCAGCCGAGGGAGTTTTTTTATTAGCTCAGTTTTAAAGATCCTCAGTGGGGGTGGATGTATTTAGAGGAGCACACTGTGGAAAGAATTACATTTCTAGGGAAAATCTTTCCTGCTGTTAGGGTCAATAACCTTTAGCACAATGACCTTTGACATATAACCCTATAGTTTTTGTAGAAGTTGATCCTTTGCCCAGCAATCCAAAACCACAGACCTGGTAAAAGTTTAAAACCAAGGCCTGTTTCAGGAAGCTGATCAAAGGCTTGGAACATGTTCAACATTCACAGACTTCTACTCATTTACAAGCATCTTATCCAGTTCAACAACTTGTTGTATTCACAATTTGTAAGTGTAAGAAAAAACAAGTACAATTGTATACTAAAAATGTAAATACTGTTAAACTAAGCCTGTGGTATTTTAAGAGGCACTAATTTCGAAATTCAGTTTTCAAATACAAGAGACATATTCAAAAGAACAGAGGAAAGGGATAGCCTGTGACATTCATGTACGACAATCAAAAAGTTTTCATGAAGAGGAAGTTAACTGACAAAATGGATTAAGCATTTCTCGCTTCTTATGCAAATAAAGAAATGAAAAGGAAGGAGTTCTGAATGGCTAGTGCGACCATAAAAGCAGTCCTGATTAGCACATTAATAAACTGAACAGGCAAAAGAACGGGGCAGATTGAAAGATAAAGCTGAATGCAGTTTCTTGCCAATAAAATCAAAAGGTGATATAACTCAGAGAACACTGAGGTATAAACCTTTTTTGTATTAAAATTAAACATGCCAAGTACAAAGTATGTTTGACCAGAGATTTGTTAACTGCAGGCTGCTGCAAAAGTAGCATTACCTACATCAGAAACATTATTACTTCTGTTTTTACAGTTTGGTTTTTGTGTGTGAACTCTACAGAAACAGGTTCTTTGCATTTAAAATTCAAAAGACTGACGTTTAAGTTGACAAATTTGTGTGGCCTGGAAGTCTGCACAGTAAGATTATGCATAACTATCAAGTTAACATGAGCTATATCTCTGTAATTGTTATTGTTGTAAATCATATTCAGTTTTAATCTATAATGAAACCGAAGGAAATATAGTTTTTTTCTAAGCACATGGAAAGTGGCATCTAAAGCATGCTACCGTACGTCTGCCTGGCCTCCCGCGCACTGAGTCTGCGCGGAGAGTCACGTGGAAGAAGTCCTGCGCTTTGGTTGTCAAGGAGACTCGGACGTCACCGGGTCACAGGTGAGAGTTGAAAGGTCGAGGAGGGCGTATGTTGTGGTTGTGTATGAAACGGTACTGCAGAATTTCTCGTCACCTCGCTGCAACTTTGGGTTGGAACGGATTTTGTTTGGGAAAGGATGGAGCTGAATAGCGTTTTGTCGAAGCTGGAAAGCGGTAACGAAGAAGACATCGAGAGTCTTTTGCGAGAATACAACCGAGAGGTAGGAGATGCAGCCATTGCCTGCGCTTTGCCTACGTCAGTTTGACAGCGCTAGTGTTTTGCACACAACACAGATGGGCTCTGTCTCTTTCAGCATCAACGCAGATACATGTCCATGTGAATCTTCAGCAAAAATAATTTATAAACATAATACATTTCGTATTTATAATGATCTCACTGTCGTGTACGTACAGCGTCTGCTGTTATACATTCTTGTGTAACATCATTTAGGGCACAGACCTGTTCATGCAGGTCCTTGTCGAAACTTGAGGTACCAGTCATTGTGCAAATGCCTATCATTATTGTAATAAATGATCAATTCTGACTCCATGCAAAGGGCGATATTAATGTTACAAATATCAATATCAGATGCTTTTCCTTTGGCCAGTGGGCTGTGGTTTTTTAATAATAAATCAAATTGCCGAATATATCAAGCGTTTCATTCGTTAGTGTAAGAAACATGTTTCTAAAAGTACATTTTAAAATGATACGTTTGTGTAGGCCTATAATAAAAAGTTTGCTTTTTAAAATGTATAATGTGAGCCATTATTCAGCGGAAAAGCAGTAAATCTGAGCTACAAAATGACTTGGGAGCTCTCTACTATGAATGCAAAATACAGCATGTAGGCCTGATACTAGATTCGCAATTGAAGACGCATGCACATCCAGAAGTTGTCTTCTCTGCTATAACCACTTAAGTCTCTATATCTCTATACAAAGGACGTTCATAATAGCATTTTGTGCTTAAAATTATTTTATTTTATTTTATTTTAAATCTTAGACCTCTCCGATTTTAATTTAGCCACTTGCCTGATGTGTGAGTGAAGAGTTACACTATCTTCAGCATTAATGTGATGATGGGTTGTACACATCAATTATGCAACATGTAGGCTACTGTACAGCCCATCACACTTGATTTGAAGCCTTAGTATAATATGTTAAATGTCGTATTTACTTATAAGTGCCAATTTATTGTGACTCTGAGGCATATTTGTGAATATTCTCTATTAAATAAAATGCGTTAAAAAATAGCAAGTAACTAGTGGTTAGGACAAAGAACATCTGATGCAAATGTGTCAGACGGGAAACTAGGTAGGTGTGGATGACTTATTGTGTGACGTAGGCATTCGTTAGATAGGCGTTGAATTTACCTCAGTTTTTGTTTAAATGTCAAACATTATGTAATAGGTAACATTACTCTTTCCTTGACTGGCTGTTCAGCTCTGTGAAGGTCACTGTGTACAACACTGTGCACTGCTGTTGTTTGCAATCTGTTTAACTTAGTTTAATTTAGTTTAAGTTTGTTCTTTTTGTTATCAGTTTAACTTTTATCTAAAACAAATCCTTGATTTGATCTGCTTCCATTAAGTATAAATACACCGATCAGCCATAACATTATGACCACCTGCCTAATATTGTGTAGGTCCCCTTTTGCCGCCAAAATATCCCTGACCCATCGAGGCATGGACTCCACTAGACCTCTGAAGGTGTGCTGTGGTATCTGGCACCAAGATGTTAGCAGCAGATCCTTTAAGTCCTGTAAGTTGCGAGGTGGGGCCTCCATGGATCGGACTTGTTTGTCCAGCACATCCCACAGATGCTCGATTGGATTGAGATCTTGGGGAATTTGGAGGCCAAGTCAACACCTTGAACTTGTGATTCATCAGACCAGGCCACCTTCTTCCATTGCTCCGTGGTCCAGTTCTGATGCTCACCTGCCCATTGTAGGCGCTTTCGGCAGTGGACAGGGGTCAGCATGGGTACCCTGACTGGTCTGTGGCTACGCAGCCCCATACACAACAAACTGCGATGCACTGTGTGTTCTGACACCTTTCTATCAGAACCAGCATTAACTTTTTCAGCAAATTGAGCTACAGTAGCTCATCTGTTGGATCGGGCCAGCCTTCGCTCCCCACGTGCATCAATGAGCCTTGGCCGTCTGTGACCCTGTCGCTGGTTCACCGCTTTTCCTTCCTTGGACCACTTTTGATAGGTACTGACCACTGCAGACCGGGAACACCCCACAAGAGCTGCAGTTTTGGAGATGCTCTGACCCAGTCATCTAGCCATCACAATTTGGCCCTTGTCAAAGTTGCTCAGATACTTACACTTGCCCATTTTTCCTGCTTCTAATACATCAACTTTGAGGACAAAATGTTCACTTGCTGCCTAATATATCCCACCCACTGACAGGTGCCATGATAACGAGATTATCAGTGTTATTCACTTCACCTGTCAGTGGTCATAATGTTATGGCTGATTGGTGTATATACACATAGATGGGAAGATGCATAGAAAGGAATATTAAAAGGCCATTGGCATTTTTAGAAACAAGATAATTATGTGATTCAATTACACATTCTTTCAAGGATGTCCTTGTTTACTGTGGGAAGCTTTTGAATGCAGCCATACATTTAAAAACACATACTGGCATTATCTTAGTGTTGAACAATTCATATCCATACTGTAGGCAAGAGTAGGCCTAAACATTTATCTGAAAAGCTGAGTGCTCTACCAGGAATAGATATTTTCAGGAATAAAATATGAGACCTTTTCTTTTTCTGTTTTTATTCATCTATGTGTTTCCTTCATTTCCAGAACAGCCGGACATTTATCTTTGACCAAAGAGAGGAAGACAAGAGGAAGGCAAGTTGTTAAAATGTTCTGATGTTTGCTGGATGTGTTGCTACAGAACTGCAGAAGTCTAGAGATATGTTTATTGCCCAGTTAGAACATCATTTACAACAATTTACATCAACAATTTACCATAAACTACCATTAAGTCATTAGTGCGAGTCCAAAGAGTGATCTTGGAGGTATTTTGATTGTAATTATATAGGCTTCCAGTTTATCTGAGATTATAATATTTGTTTTAATATAAAATAACTTGCATAGTTGTTCTTCAGTGCTTTCATTTATTAATAATTTAGATATTCTGAATTTGCTGGTGAGCATATAGAATCGTTCACGCTGAGTGTACTCCAGTAACCTAATGCTGTTTGACACCTTACATTGCTCTCTAGTTTAATGTAATACCCACCTCCAACATACAAAAATAATGCGAATGCCCTTTCCTTGTGCTGGACAATGTTCTTTTCTTGCAGAAACTTTGTGAGGGGCTGGTCAGAGTGTTGGAGCGGGATGGACGGGCTTGCTGTCGGACGGCCTGCCTGGAGACACTCCGCATCCTCTCCCGGGACAAGAGGGTTCTGGGACCGGTGGCCACGCGGGAAGGCATGCTGATCCTGGCTGAGCTGGCTGGGCTGCAGGAGGAGGGAGACCGGGCGGTGGAGATTGTAGATGAGCAGGTGGTGGTGGAGGCCTTGAAGTGCCTGTGCAACGTGGTCTTCAACAGTGTGGCGGCCCAGCAGAAGAGTGCGGAGATCAGGTTGGCGGCAGGGCTGTGTGCCCGTCTGAGGACCTACACCACCCAGGGCCTGAGTCACGACGTGGCACTCTTCTCCCTGCGCCTGCTCTTCCTGCTCTCGGCACTCAGGACAGATGTGCGGGCCTGCTTGAGGCAGGAGCTGAAGGCCGTGGACTTGCTTATCAGTGTCCTGGAGCACACTCTCGGCATAAAGTGGGTGGCGGAGTTTGAAGCCGAGAGCGACCCCAAATCTCTGCCTTTACCACTGGAAGAGAATGAACGTGTCATGGAAGCCCTGAAAGCCCTGTTCAACCTCACCTTGTCTGACACCAGTGAAGAGGTAAGCTTTCGTGATGCTCATTTTAATTTTTAAGTCTGCATTAACCGCAGTTGCATTCACTTCTGTTTTCTTTGTCTTGGTTCTTTTTCTTTCTTTCATCACAATATTGAATAAATGGAGACACCTAAAATTGGAGAATATGTGCAGCACCACACATTTCTGAGTGTTTCTACGCAACAGGGTGAATCTGAACGCCTAATTGCTCGCTTGATGTGGTTTCCCGAGACTGTAGGGTGAAAACACTCTGCTTCCCTCACATAATACTCCTCTCCTTTTCTTCTTTTTCATTTTGCTTTGTTTTTCTTCCACACTCAGTTTATTGAAGCATGAGGTTGAAGTACAAGATGACTTCTGGAAACTGCTTAAAAATTTCGGCCTAAAGATAAAATGGCTGCAGACTGTGCACTTGGTATAAATAATAATAATATGGTTATTATAATCCTGTCTTTATCTTGTATAGAATAGAATTGTTTGTTTCCTGTTTCTGTGAGAGCTTTCTCTTTGTTTTGTCTTCCTACCACATGATTATTTTGATATGCTGGGCAATGCTATGACGTATTACAGAATTAAATTGAGGGTTTTATTGATTCTGTACACAAACACAAACTATAGTTGTCTCCTAGGTGATGTTGCACATGCCTGTTCTCGGCAGACCTGCAAGGAATAATTAATATGTAAATCTGTTTTGATTGAATTTAATATTCAGGCTGAAGTGGGAAACCTTACACCATACTTCGTCCCCCTGGTGACTCCAGTTTTACTGCATCTCCCATTCAAACAGAACTGTGCCTGGGTAAATCTGGTTTTCACTGATAAGCCTCTAAGAAGACTTCCCTGACCTGTATTAGGGCCATCTTAGAAGACGGAAGTGTACAAAGTCCACAAAATTGTGCTGAGTAATTGAGGAGGCAAAAAATCCCCAAAACTTTCAGAAACATTTCCTGATATCGTAGACCACTTATGACCAGTCACAAGAGAATGTGCCAAATGTTGGAATTAGCGTTAAACACAATCATGAAAAAATGCACAACAGTAGTAAGGGTGGCTGCTGTAAATACTGCACAGGACAGTATGCTGTTACTCAGTTACGCTTCTGCAACTCTTAGAAAAGTCTTTCATACTTGGTAGCTGATACGTTTATTGAAAAGGCAGAGTAATCAGTGATTGCGCATTGGTAGTAATCAATATTATTTTGGAGGCCCTGTGCTACGGCTGCTGCCAGTTACATAATCCAGGCTGTATGTTTCCATTAAGTTGCTTTAAGGATGTAGACTTGTGCAAAGGCATTCCTCCATGGCATACCATTTGTCAAAGTATTTTAGTGTTGAAAATGTAAGGCGCATCTACAGGTTTTGTGTTGCTGTCAACTCGTGCTCCAAATGTGAATTCATTAGGTCCTCATTGTAGGGCAGTTTCTGTAGCCTGCATTGGTGGAGGTGTTGTATAATGATATACATGTATAAGCTGACCCCAGATTTCCACTTGTTCACTCCTGTGACATCCCAGCCCACCCACTGCCCAGCATCACTCCACTTTGTGCCTGCTGCCACAGTAAAGTTGAGGATCATGTTGTTGTACATCCTTCATTTGATAGGACGGGGCCCACCAGCTTCGCCTCATCACCGCCATCATGCGCCATCTTTTGATGATAAAGACTCAGACAGAGGACAAAACAGAGGAAGCACACAGGTTGGAATACTTTTCAATGCAATACAACTTAAAAGGACTGTGTATGCATGTGTCTGACAGTAGAGTCCAGTAAGTGTCTGTCACTAGTATGAGGTGAACATTTCTCCTGTTTATTAGGTAAAGCACACTGTAGTTGAGCAAGACATGAGAGGTTCAAAGTGAATATAAGAAGTCCTTTAATGTCTTTTAAGTTGCTAGCCATGTTGATGTTTTTTTCCCCACATTTCTTCCATGCTATTACGTTCAGCTAATGTAGCCTTTAGGAATAATTCTATTGGTTTTAAGCTTCTCTTTGATTGAAATAGTTATTTCTAATATAGCAATCTCTGCAAGAGGATGATTAAAAAATAAAATCACATTGTACTTTCCAGAACAATTCTCATTTGTTTGAATGTTTTCACAGTAATGAGGAATACTGCAATACTGCAAGTGAAGTTAAAATTTCCCAAAGGTATCAATACAATAGTTATATGCAATTTGTTTTAATGAACATGACATTATCAAAATATTGATCTAAATGAATCCCAATGAGAATGTCCCTAGTACTTTTTTGTACAGACAGCTTTTCCATTTCCCCTTTTTCTTCACTGCATAGATTAATTTTATCGGGGTGTATTTTTTTGGTTTTAGTTATTTATAATCTATAAAAACTGGCAACAACAAACCTAATCATGGATGATTTAGTATATTTTATTTATCCAGTTGTGGAGATGGCAAATGGAACCAATACAACATTTTTCCTGAGATTTGTTTTGCCTAACATGCTTAATAGGTTTAATTTGTGTTGACCTTCCAGTTCATGGAAGAGTTTTGTTTCTTTAACTTAAGTGTAACATCTGCTTTAAACACACATTATTTTTCAAGAAGGCCTTTGCCCAGCAAAAGCTAATGGTTGTCAGTTTGAGTGCCAGGAATACATTGCAATCCCACAGTCTAGGGGTCCAGACTCCTCCAGACTGTGTAAGCATGTTGCTGTCTTGCAGAAAGCAAAACTAAAATCTGTGTATTAACCTAACTGATAAATATGTTACCCTCAATGGGTGCTTACAAAATGTCCAGATTGCATTCCTCCATTAAAAAAGACTACAGGTGTGAAATTCATATTTCAGTCTATGATTGCTTCTATACATTTGAACAGAGAATATTTTGTGTAGTACTAGTACAAAGTAACAAGATCCCAAAGGGGCAATCCAACAAAGTTCTTTATCTGCTCTCTGAGTTAAACCAAGTGACATGAACAATGTTTTCTTCCTAATGCAGAGACTTCCTTGCTCATCTTCTTACAAAGTGTATTTCAGTGAAACAAAAAATGTAAATGTTTCAGTAACCACAAAATACAGGGCAAATGTTTTTGTTTTGAGGCATTCCCAAGTCAAAATGAACTGGAGGAGGTGGAGGCATATTATAGAACTGTAAACATTAGACTACATGTGTATATATCCTGTGGCTGTTTTATAAACGTAGGATAAGTCTACCTAATTAATTTGTTTTCTTCTAGTTTCTAGTTTTGTTTCTGTGCAAGTCAAGCTGTTTAAAATGTTGAGCACTGAGGGAACTAGCCTAAATGTTTTGGTAAATGTTTTGGCCTTTACCTTTTAAGTTTTTTGTTTTTGTTTTTAAGGCTTTTAAGTTTTCCCTGATTCAGCATATCGAGAGGGGTCTGGGAGCCAAGAGGGTGGGTGTCATCTACGGATGATTAATGATATCCTCAGAGGAGGATAAATGGGCCCTGCTATATTCTGTATTCTCACCCCCTGTGGAATGCAGCCTAATTCCATTGTGCAAACCTGGCTATAGTCTCAGGGCCTTTGGTAGCTGGAAAATGTCCTCCTCTTTTGGCACAAATAGAACTGTCAACAAGGAGACACAGATCAGTAGGCCAAACCTTTGGTCCTGAAAGGAATAACTCAAACACACTGATCCAGAAAATTCATTTTGCTTTTTTTGCTTTTTTTCTCCAGAACTTTTAGCCTTTATAATCCAAATGTCAGGTGTAAAAAAACAAAATTATAACTTTGGATTGTTTAATTTTATGTTTTCTGTGTGCTTACCATACAATTCTTTAATCTGGTCTGCCTTTGTTAATGTCTGTCACAAACAAATATGTTGTGATGGGCTGCTGACAATGCTGAAAGTTTGATCGTCTCAGTTGCATGGCTGTACTCAAGACTGGATGCTCTTTGTGTTAGGATCTCCATATTCCCGATAACTATTAACCAAAGTACATTTTTGTGTTTGAAATATGTGTTGTGGATATTTAGGTGGTGGTGGCGCCTTATCATTTTATTTTCCCTTTGTGATGTTTATCAAACTCAAACAACATCCTTGTCTATCATAAGTATTATATGTTTTTTCAAAGCGAGGTGGTATGTGTTTATCATTATTGGGAACTCTTCCAGATGGAATTCTTAAAGTTGTGCTACTATATTGGACCTCTAATTATCCTTGGTTAGAAACTTGTAATATCGACACCTCGTTGCCAGTGCATCACTGGGGATAAAGATCTTTAGATATAAACTGACATTAACTCCTGTTGTCTGGAATGTAGCCTGTCATTAGTCTGAGCTTGGTGCCCTTTTTCTTTTTTTCCTCTTGTCATTTTAGTCATGCCATTAATCTGCTGAGCAACATTCCAGTGTCCTGCCTGGATGTGCTGATCTGTGTCCAGAGCCAGGGAGGACTGGAGGAGTTCAACGGGAAGAACATGGATGCAATTGAGGTCCTCCTAGACTTCATGGAGAAGAGGATAGACAAGGTAAGTTCACAACACTAGCTTAGAGTATCCTCCCCCCCATTAGGAGACCTTATATTTAGAATCAGCCATCTTTGCTCCATGTTAAAGTGAGCAGAAGGCTCAGACAACTATGTGTAACTGGGTTTACCATGGTTTGTACCTTTTCTGCATTCAGTAATGGCAATACAAGATCTATAACTGGACTGATATCTAACTGCACTGGCTTTGTGTTACAAGTTATCTCATTGCTTACACTTAAAAGTCACTTTGAGTTTTGGATGGATCCCAAATCTACATGGCAATGGTCACTCGTGCTTTATACAAGTTCATAGCCTGTTCTCTTCCCCTGGATTAAAACCTATGTTTAGCCACAGAGGTTGTGTACAGTGAGGGAAAAAAGTATTTGATCCCCTGCTGATTTTGTACGTTTGCCCACTGACAAAGAAATGATCAGTCTATAATTTTAATGGTAGGTGTATTTTAACAGTGAGAGACAGAATAACAACAAATCCAGAAAGACGCATTTCAAAAAAGTTATAAATTGATTTGCATGTTAATGAGGGAAATAAGTATTTGATTCCCTGTCAATCAGCAAGATTTCTGGCTCCCAGGTGTCTTTTATACAGGTAACGAGCTGACATTAGGAGCACTCCCTTTAAGAGAGTGCTCCTAATCTCAGCTCGTTACCTGTATAAAAGACATCTGTCCACAGAAGCAATCAATCAATCAGATTCCAAACTCTCCACCATGGCCAAGACCAAAGAGCTGTCCAAGGATGTCAGGGACAAGATTGTAGACCTACACAAGGCTGGAATGGGCTATAAGACCATCGCCAAGCAGCTTGGTGAGAAGGTGACAACAGTTGGTGCGATTATTCGCAAATGGAAGAAACACAAAATAACTGTCAGTCTCCCTCGGTCTGGGGCTCCATGCAAGATCTCACCCCGTGGAGTTTCAATGATCATGAGAACGGTGAGGAATCAGCCCAGAACTACACGGGAGGATTTTGTTAATGATCTCAAGGCAGCTGGGACCATAGAAAACAATTGGTAACACACTATGGCGTGAAGGACTGAAATGTACAGGCCCGTCTGAAGTTTGCCAGTGAACATCTGAATGATTCAGAGGAGAACTGGGTGAAAGTGTTGTGGTCAGATGAGACCAAAATCGAGCTCTTTGGCATCAACTCAACTGGCTGTGTTTGGAGGAGGAGGAATGCTGCCTATGACCCCAAGAACACCATCCCCACCGTAAAACATGGAGGTGGAAACATTATGCTTTGGGGGTGTTTTTCTGCTAAGGGGACAGGACAACTGCACCGCATCAAAGGGACGATGGACGGGGCCATGTACCGTCAAATCTTGGGTGAGAACCTCCTTCCCTCAGCCAGGGCATTGAAAATGGGTCGTGGATGGGTATTCCAGCATGACAATGACCCAAAACACACAGCCAAGGCAACAATGGAGTGGCTCAAGTAGAAGCACATTAAGGTCCTGGAGTGGCCTAGCCAGTCTCCAGACCTTAATCCCATAGAAAATCTGTGGAGGGAGCTGAAGGTTCGAGTTGCCAAACGTCAGCCTCAAAACCTTAATGACTTGGAGAGGATCTGCAAAGAGGAGTGGGACATAATCCCTCCTGAGATGTGTGCAAACCTGGTGGCCAACTACAAGAAATGTCTGACCTCTGTGATTGCCAACAAGGGTTTTGCCACCAAGTACTAAGTCGAAGGGGTCAAATACTTATTTCCCTCATTAACATGCACATCAATTTATAACTTTTTTGAAATGTGTTTTTCTGTATTTTTTTGTTGTTATTCTGTCTCTCACTGTTAAAATACACCTACCATTAAAATTATAGACTGATCATTTCTTTGTCAGTGGGCAAACGTACAAAATTAGCAGGGGATCAAATACTTTTTTCCCCTCACTGTATAGGCTGCACCACAGTGTTATTAAATAGACTCTCCAGCCTGGTTGCATTGTACACCTGTATAGTTTTGTATATGGATGTATTGATGAATGATTCCCCAACCAGGCATCAAACTATAAAGAAGGGCTCACCCCAGTGCTGAGTCTCCTGACTGAGAGCTCCAGATACCACAGAGAGATCAGAAAATACATTAAAGCCCAGGTAAGCCACTTTTCCTCCTATCTGACCCCTTCATAGAATCCTCCAATATGGGTACATGTGGTTAGATGAAATCAGATTGATTATATGATTTGTCTGTTAAGTAGCTATTTATTTAGTTAGTGAAGTATGTTTCTATAATTTACAAATACATACAGCTTTTATATAGATTTTATTTATTTATTTATTTATTTATTTATTTATACATCTCTTACTTTTCTTTACCAGGTACTACCCCCCCTGAAAGATGTCAAGATCCGCCCTGAAGTGGGGACAACAGTCCGGAACAAACTAGTGCGTCTCATGACACACGTGGACACTGGGGTGAAGCAGAGTGCTGCAGAATTCCTCTTTGTCCTGTGCAAAGAGAGTGGTGAGTAAAGTGTTCAACGTGGCATTCCAGAGTTGTCTTGTAGAGGATCTTCATTTCTCCACCCTGATTAGCAAAATATTCTCCTGCCTGGGATTTGATTCTTATTTTAAGTTCGCTGCTTTCTCCTTTCCTCGATTTGTATTCGTACGTTGCATTCCCATGCCTGCAGCTTTTTCTTTTTCTTTTGTTGAAATTATTTTGTTTTACACTTAATAGAAACTTGAGAACATGTGAAGGCACATGCTCAGACTGAAGTTAAAAAATAAAAATGCTGTCAGCGTTAACGCATGCGATTAATTAAAAAATATTAACGCGTTATTCATTTTAAATGCAATTCATCGCATTTCTCTATTTTGAACATTCTGTGTACCTGTAGTTGAAACACAGATGCGATCGTGATGGAGAAGAATGGTAGATAAATGAATGGCTGTTTCTGTTTTAAAACACTTTTGGATGGTTCAATGGACAAAACCAAAGTTATATGTAATCTCTGTGAAGGTGAATTTCAATATTGTAGAAGCACATTATGTTTGAGCCTAAAAGCCAAACATGTTGAAAGTGCTGGTCAAGGTGGTGTGCAGCATCACTAATAATAATATAGAAGAGAGCAGCATTATTTTTTAAAAATGTCAACAGACTAGTTCGGTTGAGCAGCTGGCTCAATGTGAAGAAATAGGTGAACTGCAGTACTATGGGTTTAGTTCTTATATTAAGCCTACAGTGCCTTGTGAAAGTATCCACCCCCCTTTGCATTTTTCCTATTTTGTTGCCTTACAACCTGGAATTAAAATAGATTTTTGGGGGGTTTGTATCATTTGATTTACACAACATGCCTACCACTGCAATTTTTTTTATTGTGAAACAAACAAGAAATAAGACAATAAAACTGAAAACTTGAGTGAGCTTAACTATTCACCCCTCCAAAGTCCATACTTTGTAGAGCCACCTTTTGCAGCAATTACAGCTGCATGTCTCTTGGGGTCCTTCTCTATAAGCTTGGCACACCTAGCCACTGGGATTGTTGCCCATTCTTCAAGGCAAAATTGCTCCTTCAAATTGGATGGGTTCCACTGGTGTACAGCAATCTTTAAGTCATACCACAGATTCTCAATTGGATTGATGTCTGGGCTTTGACTAGGCCATTCCAAGACATTTAAATGTTTCCCCTTTAACCACTCGAGTGTTGTTTAGCAGTATGCTTAGGGTCATTGTCCTGCTGGAAGGTGAACCTCCGTCCCAGTCTCAAATCTCTGGAAGACTGAAACAGGTTTCCCTCAAGAATTTCCCTGTATGTAGCGCCATCCATCATGCATTCAATTCTGACCAGTTTCCCAGTCCCTGCCGATGAAAAACATCCCCACAGCATGATGCTGCTACCACCATGCTTCACTGTGGGGATGGTGTTCTCGGGGTGATGAGAGGTGTTGGGTTTGCGCCAGACATAGCGTTTTCCTTGATGGCCAAAAAGCTCAATTTTACCACTCTTTCGTAAAGCCCAGCTCTTTGGAGTGTACGGCTTAATCTGTACTTCTCCTCAACTTTGTCCCTGACCTGTTTGGAGAGCTCCTTGGTCTTCATGGTGCCGCATGCTTGGTGGTGCCCCGTGCTCAGTGGTGTTGCAGACTCTGGGGCCTTTCAGAACATGTGTATATATACTGAGATCTTGTGACGGATTATGTGACACTTAGATTGCACACAGGTGGACTTTAATTATGTGACTTCTGAAGGTAATTGGTTGCACCAGATCTTATTTAGGGGCTTCATAGCAAAGGGGGTGAATACATATGCACACACACACACCACCGTTTTTTATTTTTTAGAATTTTTTTAAATTAGTTATTTTTTTCATTTCACTTCACCAGTTTGGACTTTTTTGTGTATGTCCATTATATGAAATCCAAATAAAAATCCATTTATATTACAGGTTGTAATGCAACAAAATAGGAAAAATGCCAAGGTGGGTGAATACTTTCAGAAGGCACTGTATGCCTATATTAAGTCTGTAAGATGTGGTGAGATTTTCTTTGAAATTGTATTCACTTTTTCAGTTCAGTTAAATATGATTAAATCTGATAATCTAACTCATGTATATTGTAAATGTTTTATGTCATTTTGATTTATTAGTGAAAATGTTAGATTAATCGTGATTTTAAAAAGTAATTGTTCGACAGCCCTATAAAACACCTGTTTAGAATAGAATTCATTTTTTTGCCTGTTATGCCAGCAGCCCTTTGGTGTAACAGAGGGCAGTGCTAGTGTGCCAAGAGCACACAATTCAGTTTTCATATAAAAACAACTAGAGGTCCTTCAGCTTTTGCAGTCTTTTAATGCAATGAGAACTTTTATTAATGATTAATTTATGTATTTGTTAGCACAGTGGTTCCCAAACTTTCTGTGTGGCACCCCCCAAAAAACATTTGGGTCACAGCTTGCGCTCCCCCCCCCATGTCCCACATGTTCATATTTATATTACCTTTTTTTTTTTTTTTTTTTTTGAAAGCCCTAACGTTTACCAAGGATGAATAAACTTGTTTGCATTTCACTTTTCACAATTTTATTTGGCCATTTACATTGGAATCTCTCTATGCATTAACCTATTCTTAACAGCATCTAGTATGGATGAGCCTGAATCAACATAATTGTAGAAGATAGATATATGATTTAATATATATATATATATATATATATATATAGAGAGAGAAAGAGAGAGAGAGAGAGAGAGAGAGAGAGAGAGACCAAATAGTCGAAAAGATGGCCACTATTCTCGACAAGTGAATCTAACATTAGATAGTTAAAATAATAATAATATTGATTTTATTTTAAAGCTTGTACAGTTGATTGGCTCTGTGTAGCTGTAATGAAGATTGACGGGAGGGTGGGATTTGTTATTTCTTGTCTGTGATTGGCTGACAATGACAGATCTGCACGACTCCGCCAATGGGATCGGTGGAATTCTGCAGATCTGCGGTGCTTCAAACGCGACAATGGCTTCCTCTCAGAGAATTTCTGCATGGAAATACTTTGACAAAGTAAATGAAAACACTGTTAAGTGTATAATATGTGCAATGCAATTAATATACCACAAATCCACCCTTCTGCGAAACTAGCAATGACAGAAAAGGAAAGAGGTGCAACAAACAAACTAATATTATTAAAACGCAAACAGCCTACTATTGCTATATATTTTGTTTTCACTGGAACTTGAACGCACAGGTATGTTTCTGAATTTATTTAATAAAGTTGTTGTGTTAGATGAGTATTTTAAAATAAAGTTCAGAACTTCTTGCAATTGCAAAAATGGTCACATTGCATTATTTAGCATTTAATGTATTTTTTGTTAATGCGTTTCCAAGATATTGCAGCAGAGAGTCCCGGTGAGCTCATTTCCAACTCAATGACATTTTGGAGCTGCAAGTTATTCTTATGTATTTATTTTACCGTAATTATCACCTCATATAAACTGCTGTGTATTTTGATCTGAAACTACCAATTAGCAGCTTTCACAGACACTGCTGCCTGACAATCCTCTATTCTGATTGGCCAGGACTGGATATGGAAGAATCCAATAACCGAGACCCAATGTCCACACCTTGTGAGTCGTGACAGTACAGTTTGTTTTTAATGTGTGTAAGTGTAGAAAAAGTCGTTTCACAGAGAGAGGTCGATGCAAAAGATATCAGTTCATCCAATGCGATTTCAGCGGGGCGGCAATCAACAGTTGTCAGATACCCTCGTGGATTTCTGGTGTCTCGTCTTGACTTTTTACACATTCAGCTCTTTCCCCGCGCCCCCCCCATAAAGGGTCTTGTGCCCCACAGTTCGGGAACCACTGTGTTAGCACATGGCGACTTTGACAAAATTCATATTTCAGGAAATCTTACAGTAAAGAGCAGGATAATACAATACACAATGTCAGTCCTAGTAAGTGTAAAATTAACTAAGAACATTTGTGAAAAACAGTGCATGATGAGGGCAGTTTAGGAGGAAATCAAGCAAGAACTGAGTACCAATACAATGTAAGGCACCCTTCTGTTTTTTTTTTTTTATGAACATGGACGTGAATATTAGGTCTTGTTTTGTGTTTCAGTGGACAACTTGTTGAAGTACACTGGCTATGGCAATGCAGCAGGGCTCCTGGCTGCCCGGGGGCTGCTGACAGGAGGCAGAGGAGATGGGCAGTACTCTGACGATGAAGATTCGGATACAGAGGAGTACAAATCTGCAAAGCCTTTGTGAGTAGCTGTTGCTCAGATAATCCTATCCTTTATTTTTGTAATTTAAATTGGTTACAATTTTAACTTCGCAATGTTTTTATTTTTGGAGTAACAGTTCTCTGTCTTCCAGTATCAATCCTATCACTGGCCATGTTGAAGAGCCAATGCCAAATCCCATTGAAGAAATGACCGAGGAACAGAAGGAATACGAAGCGCAAAAGCTGGTGACCATGTTTGACAAGCTGTCCAGGTACAGTACAGTTTATTTACACCTGCACAATATGTGTTTTTAATACCTTCTCACAAAGGTTCCTAGAAATCCATTGGCTGTGGGAAAACACTGAATTTCCTGAGTAAAATATTAAAATGTTGCTTTAAAAAAAAAAAAAAAAAAAAAAAAAATAGGCTGATGGTGCTCTAAGGACTCCGACTTTGATTTAAAATTAACTTTTGAATAACATAAATAACGTTTCATATTTATATAACTATACATTGTGTTCATGTATATTCTGGTTAGGAATTCTTAATTTTAACAGTTTTAATTTGTGGAAAAGCACCTTTTTTTTCATGGAAAGTCTGCAGTTTATTATAAATACTTATTAATGTACTAACATTTTATTGTTTATGTACACTCAAGACCTCATATGATGAACCATAGAAGTGGAAAATAATTACTATATAAATTATGTGTTGGGTTTTATATAACAATTGGCACATAGTTGACTACAACAACGGGCCTTCATTCTGGTGTTAAGATGAGATTTTCTTGACTCAAAGGACTCAAAATCCTTACTTAAATTGTCTTATTTATTTTTCACTATATATTTATATATATTTTACCCAAGTACTTTGCTAATGTTACAGAAGATACGAGGCCAAATGCATTCGAATGCATGTCCAGCTGATTAGGGAAAGGTTGAATTGAAGGCGAGATGAGCGTATTCCTTGCCAACCTGTTCATTAAACCAAAAATCTGTATGTCTGTTGACCTGCTCCAATTATTGCTGCCTGAGTATTATAACACATTGAACGAAAGTCAATGAAACGAGTAAGTAAAATAACCCACCAGTACACTAGCGACTCTCATTAAAAATACAGAATTAATTATCGGATAATTGGTACACACAGTGGGTGCTTTCTTTCTGTTTTTTTTTCTCTTTCCCTCTCTCTCTTCTGTCTTGGTATATATCTCTACCTCCCCCTTTTTCTTTTCTTGAACCGAGAAACAAAACCATAGCACATGAAAGGAGGAGAACTTATTAAAGCTACTCAATTAGAGCGAGGTGAATGGGGCTGAGCAGAACAGGCCGCCAAGAATCAGTGAATCTCTTCCTCTGGCCATTATTCAGTACAACTGCTATAATGAACCACACGTGTCAATATAGGGCCCGGTGTCTGCCGTGAAGGAGAAAGCAGATTCCTTTAATAATAAGAGAAGGTTCTTTTTCTTTTCTTTTTCCTTCCCCCCTTTTTATTTGGAGTAGTCATCAAGCTAAATGGCAGACTGTAGATGGGCTTGTATAGTGTGTTCTCTGGGGACTCTTGGGAGATCTGCAAGTGCAGACAGGAATGCACTTTAGGAACTGCTTAATTGTGACTCCTTCCCTGCTGAGGGTCCTTCAGGAGAATGCCTTGTTTGTAATGGGATAATTTCTAATACAAATTGGCGAAGGATGTTGTGCTGGGTGTCAGTGTGCAAAACAAACACAAACATCTACAGTCAGGATCCTTTTGGGGTGCAGGAAACTCGGTGTAGCCCACTCGTTGACCTCCACTGATCAGTTCCCTGCCCCTGTGTTACCTGATTCGCACAGGCATCGCTGCCAGTAATTAGCGCCATGTTTACAGCACTGCAAGATGGCGTGTGGCGCACATAGCTTGTTTAAATTGCGTCTTCAGCACGGTGTCGCTTGAATGGAAAAAAAAAAAATAAGGTTGTCAAGACCACGTAATACAAAAGTCTTTAGTTGAGCTTCCCAGGCTGCCAGTAAGTAGAGCAAAATACAGGAATACATTAATCTGTGACTATACAAGGGCTTAAATTATAGGTGAAAAATCTGTTTTGGTTCTAGAAAAACAGCATACACATTTATTTTGTAGGAATTGTATGTGTTGCATGTATTTTGTTCATTTTATGTTGACTTATGTTTATTTGTAAGTATTTTTAATCCATTCTACATTTGTATATAATCTATATCTCTAATATATCCAATGCTGTGACATTTTCCACGCTTCTTATATTTTTTCGCATATTATTTGGAAGTTTTTAATTAATGCATATTTGTGTGTGTATGTATGTATTCATTCAATCACGTTTTCCAAAATAGTATATGCCAAATACATTTTATGCGATGTCTCCTAATTAATGTAGGTGTCGTTTAAAATCCTTTGATTGGATAATTCACTGATTAATCATTTATAGATGAGCCAGTGACTCACAGTGCAGATATAATTGGATTATCCATTGAAGGGCAGCAAGAGCTTTGAAGAGATTAGAATGACCAATGATCCTGTAATTAAACTGCTGTGAACAATGGTAACAGTAAGGAGAAGGGACAGCAGGCTGGAAACAAATCTGCCAGTCCTTAAGCACTGCTGAAGCGGATGTGGGATGGGGGGGGTGTTTCACAGAATAATTGGTTTCTTTAGAGGACAAAAAATCTGAATATATTAAGCAGGGTGGAATATCTTGTTTAGGAGGGCAGGTAGAGCCATGGCAGCAAATTGGTGGTGAAAGTGAGTAGAAAAGAAACAAAAAACACACGCCAATAAAAAACACCATTATGAAAAGCAATAGGTCCAGGATTCAATAAGGTTTGACTTTCTTTAACGGGCTGTTAATTGGCTTCACTCATCCTTCAGTCTTTGTTCATCTGAGCTTTTTATTTTTATTTTATTCCCCCCCCCCCCCAATTAACCTGTTCATTTGTTTACAATGTGGCTGTTTTCTATTCAGTCTCTTGATTAAAAAGAAGAAAGGGAAAAAAACGCTAACAGGTTATGTTGGCTATTATTTGATGATTCAATGCATTTCTTTTCATCTGCTTTTCCATCTCCAGACAACAGATTATTAGACCAATGGGAGTAAAGCGGGATGGCACCCTAGCCCCATTGGAGGAAGCTATACATCAGTGCACCGTGGAGAGTTGTAGCTCGGATTCGGATTGAAGCGCCACCTGTGAGGATGGTGGCCCTGGCTGATACGCAGGCAGCCCTGTAGTCTCTTCCGTGCATCTTCTGACTCTTGGAGCTGTTCAGCCTGTGGGTGTGGGAGCAACCTTTCCTCTAATTGCTCGCCAGGCAGTGGGCTAATTGTGTAAACAGCATGTAGCTTCAACAGAAATAAGAAGGAAGGACTAGAAGACCTAATACAGGTGATTCCAGGTTGTAGATAATTTAAAACTGGGTAAAAGGGTAGTGGTGTAATTTTTCGGGGGAAGGTGTTTGTTTTTTTGTTTTTGTTACTTTGCCTTTTACAGACACAACATGCACTACTGTATATGTGATCAAAAATGAAGGATGCGATTCACTCCTGGGAATAAAACCCACTCCAAAATACTCAAGTAATGATTTCTTTTGACACCCCCTCATAATAAAATGCATTACCCAAATTTATACTCTGAGGCAAAAATGTTAATTGTTTAATGCTTTGTATTTATGTATTTTCAGATCTTGAATGTATTTCAAGGTTTTTTGTTCTTTTGTGATTTTACTTGACTCGGTTCTTATATTACAATCTGCTATCTCAGATTTTACTGTATCCTCTTTGCATTCACTTGAGATGACTTAAGGCGTCTCATTTGCCATTCAAAACTGTTGTTCATTTGATTTTGTTATTTAAAAAATGTAAACCACTTAAAACGTGTCTCCACTTCATATAACCGAAGAATATTGTCTCTTAAAGATTTGACATAGAAAAACCTTGTCTGTTGTGCATGGCATATGAAAGAATGTTAATACAATTCTGAGCTCTTCTTCTTTTTTTTCTATTTTGTACACCGATTCTATAAAATGTTTGTCTATTGCTTCAATTAATGGATGTTTTATATGGGGGGGAAAAATCTTTTTCTAATATTTGCTGCAATATTACTTAATATATAGGTCTTTTTATTTTACTGATCAGAACTTCAAGTTCACTTCCTTGTTTCCAGTTTTCTCCTAAATTGTTAATTTTGTATGCCAAGTATTGAGGTGTTTGTTCTTCCTGTTTTGATGATTTGTTATAAAATGCCTGTGCTAATTATGAATTCAAGTAAAATAGTGAATATGGCTGATTGATAGATCTCTAGATGTGTTTATATCCTGTAAGAAGAAGCATTAAAGGAAAGTGTATTCAAGTAAAACACAAGCACAGCCCCAAATGAGACATGCTGGGTCAACATATACTAGGGTTAACTGCTATTTTTGTTTAAATATTTTGGAACCCAGTCTTTTTTCCAGATGTGTACCAATTTAGTCTACTGTCTACAGTGTATTTATGATTTGTCTTTTACCCTTTCAACAAGAACAATTAAAAATGGAAGCTTGTTCTGTTTATGAAGCCCAAATCCCTAAACTGCCCCGATACAGTGATAACCCATTATGTCATGGGAAACCGAAAGACCACAATTATTTGTATTTATTTATTTATTTATTTTTATTAACATTTATTTTCAATAGAATACATCTTTAAAAAATTGTGAGAGAGACTACAGCTACTGTAAAACTACTTAGCAACACACTGGGAGGTATATGGCTCTGTTTTGCAGAAGCCAGTACCTTGCTCTTTGGGGCATCTTGAATCATGGGAATAATTTGTATTCTCTGGAAATGCAGAAAACTGCACTGCTTATTAGAAAACTGCTGCTCTTATGAACTTTATGTGCACTGAGAGGCTTCAATTTTCTTCAAGAATTAAGATGTTGATCAGAATGGGAAGTCAGTCACAAAATGTTCACTACTAAGCAGAAAACATGTTTAAGGAAGGGGCAGGGGGATAGCGGGTACAGAATCCATTGATTGAATGTTCAGTAGTTCCCGCTAAGTATATGGTAATTGATTAAATGTGAGGTTTTTGTTTGTTTTTAAAGATTGTGGGAAGAGACATCCTTTTAAATCTCTCCACACCCTGATAAAAAAATATCCTAAAGTGTTCTAAATGGTACAGTAATTAATCTTGGGTAGGTGTCTTTAATTATCGCTTCCTGGTAGGTCATGAATTGAGATTATTTTACTTCCCTCACACAAATCACAGTAAAACTTGTGTAAAATTGTGTTCTACAAAGTGTAGATCAGACATTTCCCATAACAAAATCGCATAACTAGCCCTCCCCTGGTTAGTCACGTCAAACTTTTTAGATTTAGAATATCATTTTCCAAAACCTTTGCTGGAATATTGCATGTTAAAATTACATTGTTTTTCAATTGAACCAGTCTGCCCTTTGTCTTTCAGTATCTTCAGTTACCCTTTTACAACACTGCTGCAAAGATGATTCGAGATTTACTTACAAAATAAAGGATTTTGGTGTTAACATTTAATGATGTTTAATGGAAAGTTTTGATAAACCTATAATTGGATTGCACATAAAGGGAATTAGTGCTTTCTCAGACAATGTTCTAATTGGCTTATAATTAAACATTCTAACTTGGATTACTTACAGCATGTACTTGGTACGAATGTTTAAAAAAACTTATATCCACAACTTGGCAATAAATATCTGTATAGTGTCTCTGATCTACAGTATGCACTCTGGTGTTTTGAGTGGGGAAAGAAAAGATTCACAGTACAAAATAATCCTGCATGATGTCTTTTTTTTGTTTTAATCGTTTTATTGTTTATCTGATCTGAAATTGAATGTCTTTTTATCATTAAATGTATTACCTATTCATTTTCTCTGTAAAGGCCTTGATTTTGAATTGACGTCTACTCCCATTTTAAAAGCCGCAGTCTGTCTAGGTAAGACGAAGTGTCACTCTTTGGAAAAGTTCAAACGTCGGCAGTTAATTCAGAGCTAGACAGCTGATTTTTCCTTTTTCTAATTCCTTTTGCCAATTAATTGGAAGGGAGATATTCACTTGAATATTTCCCACTGTCAAATCCAAGTCGAAGCTGATTGTGGAAAAATAGTCTGGTGATGGTTTTGTTTTTGTAGCCTGCTAGATTTATTTAGACCTTTCGCCCCGTCTGAAAGGTCTAAATAGAGTTTCAGAAATATAACCACCCCAAAGAAAAGGCCTGGTTTGTCACTATCTCATCTTATTTAGTGTAAACCACCAGTGAAACCTCCTTGTCTTTCAACCACTGCTTCGGTCTCTGGACTGGATCCAAACACGTCTGTATGTGGAAATGGAGGATATACTTCCAGAATAAATTTTCCACTTGCAGAAAGACACTGCATTGTGAACACTTTTCCTGAATAGTCATGGTCAGAATATTTGAAAACCCAGTAAGAAACATTGAAATGTGCATAAGGATTCTTTGTCCGATACTGGAGGATTGTCTTTTCTTGGACTTTAGCCAAATGGGACACTTAAGTTCACTTATCTACGGCTTCCTGCTTTTCTAAATTAAACTGTACTGTACTTTAAAATGTATCACCCCCTATGTTAATCATACAATTAGCTTTTTAAAGTGTGCACAAGAAAATAGATGTGATTAATGGGCATTTAGCTTGAAAGCACTTGAACATATTCACTTTTGTTGGTAGTTAGGAGAGAGTTCTTGATAATGCTCAACAAATACATTGAATTACATTTTCCCTGCCTCATTTACAATAAGATTTAAACCCGTCCTATTTTTTTTTATTTATATATATATATATATATATATATATATATATATAAATAATTAAGATCTGGGTTATTAAAGGGGATTACTATTTTTGGGTGTACAATTTAACTTCCTGATGTTCTGCAGGCAGGAAAGGTAAAAACATAAATTATACAAATCAGCTTCAATAAACTTCATGTAGCATATAATCTAAACGTCTCTAAATGCAAACCTAATTATTTCTCCTGCAGTTTGCTATCAGCAGCAGGATATTTGATTCTTTGTGCTGTAATAGAAACATTTATTACAGTTCCACGAAAAGCCACCCTCTGTGCATGGAGGCCCTGTGAAAATACACACAGCAGGAACTGCACACTTGGGAGGTCACGCCTTCCATGCAAATTTACGGCGGCCCATTCAGAGTGGAGTCTGTTCTGGATCCCTTACAGTTTCATTCACATTCCAGCCTGTGTTTTCCTTTTCTTTTTTTCTTTTTGGATTGAAGGATGATTATGCTTTTCACTGCAATGTTTCCCTTTGACAGTCCCAGTCATACAAACTTGTCAGTATAACTTCAAAATCTGGCTGCCTCTAGTAATAAAAGTATTGAATAGGATGATTGATGAGCTCTCTACCGATGTCAGTCTTCGCTTACAATATTTGTTTGTATTTGAATGACATGAGGATTCTAATGTGGTCAAGACCGATATAGTGTTGACTTGTATACTCCTTATGTCCACAGGATTTGGCAACACGTTACACTAAATTAAAATGACAAAAGGATAAGTTCAGCCTTTAATGGAAAAAAAATGGCAGGTTTTCAATAAAACTTATTTTAAAAATCTAGTAGCATATACATACAGAAATTGACACAGCAAATTACATGACACATACAGAACAGTATAAAAATAGGAAATTCAGTAACATTTTAATACACTATTGAAATATTCTCCACAGTGAAAGGCTTCATCGGTTCCATAGGTCATTAGAAACGTCTCAGCGTTTAGCTTAATTACTGGGGGTGGAAGAGATTGTGCTCTGTGTCTGAGCCAGAGGAGGAGCTGCTATCATTGCTGCTGCTGTCTCGCCGTCCCTGCCCCCCATCTCGACAAGCGGGGACAGAAGACGACCTGAGGACCCTCCTCCCGTTTGTGTTCTCCCCATTGCTTTTCTGGTTGACCTTTGCTCTGGCTACAGGTGGAGGTGGCACCTTGACAGACTCCTTACTGCCCACTGATGAATGGTCATTCGGGCTCAGCTACATATCAATGCAAAAGAAAAATGTTTTAAATCATTCCTCATTCAAAAGATGAACAGATGTCAAAAACAAAACGGACCAGTGACGTTTTTTTTACCGTCTAGAAATCGCAATCCATACAACTTTAGCAGAACTTTTGTATTTTTTCCAATGCCTCCCTATTTGTTTTGGGGTGGGGTTATATCATAGTGCTCAGGATTGTTTTGGTTTTTGTCTGATCCAAAAAAAATCTCTACAATGCACAAAAAATGTCAAGTGTTTGAATGTCAGTAAACAAATACAAATATTAAAATAAACAGATCTGAATGTCCTCACCCCAGGTTCCTGGTGTTTGATCAGATCAGCAATCTCACCGTCCCAGCCCAGAATCCTGGCAAGCTTCTTCACACTTTCCACCAGGTCCCCTAGCTCCATGACATCTGTGCTCTTTGGTGGGACCTTCTGAAAGGGCCCTACAGGAGCTCTATTCAGCAGAAGGCGAGGTACGCTAGGCCGGACAGTATCGATAATGCTGGAAAAAGGTTCAATCTATGAAACAAAATACAGTATTAACCTGCAGAAGCAATGATTGACCCTGAAAAATGTAAATGACACTTTTTATACCAAGGAATTGGACATTATACCACAGCAGTGTAATGTAAGCAAGATGTTAAGACAACCCTGCAGAAGAAAATCAATTCCTTTTGCCTATTCTGATGCTTCATAATGGAACGTCCTCTGCAGTAGACGTTTCCGTTTATTGGACGTCTCACCTGCAGGGATGTTCCCATCACAATGAGGAGATCTGCCTTCGGAAAATCTTTGGAGTACAAACAGAATTTCTGGGGGAGATCTTCTCCAAAAAACACTACGTCGGGTTTTACAGTTCCTTGGCAGATTTTGCATTTAGGGATCTTGTTGCTCAATATAGATTTCTAAAAATAGAAAAGATGCAGGAGCAAAGGAGTAACAGTACAAGACATCAAGGACAAATGGACTTCTCAATCTTAGGGCTAGACCAAATCAAAAAATGTTGTCATGTACAAACCGTACCCTTTTGTGGTTTAATTTCTTTTGAGAAGCCACTTTATACTATTTATAAAATCAGAATGCAATAGAGCACAGATTTGTAATTTAGGATTTGCAGGTGGGTCAAAGTTTTGATTTGATGAGATTATTTGTTTAACCCCAGTTCCATGCAGGAGGAGAATAATAGGTTCTTGCTGCTCCAATCACTAGGACAACCATAGAAATTTGAAGATTTTAACTGTATCCCGTTGAAACTGTTACTCTCTTCTAAGCTACCATATTACCAAAAGGCCTTTCTGTCGATGTTTTTAAAACTGGCACTTTAATTTTATTTTTTTACCTTGGCTTCCTTGGCTGGAAACTTTGCGTAGCACAAATGGCATGATGCAGAGGAGAACGTCCCATGAGCCTCCACTAGTTTGTCTTCTGGAATGCCACACACTGATGGAAACGGCAACGGAAAGCGTGATGTAAATTGCCCATGTAAATCAGTTTGAAGTCTTCAGTGACCATAATACTTCCCTGGTTTAATAATGGCCCACAGCACATGATAGACGGGGCCCAGAAATGTTTAAAGTGCTGATGGCAAACAGCAACCCATAATTAAATAATTCAAGAGTAGGTTATCAGTTATCAGTACTTGAGACTCCCAATAGACATTAGTAAACCAGGTTTCTCTCAAATCATGTAATGCCATTAGCCACCTCAGGCTACGATGCAGAAGGAACAAGAAGAGCTTTTAAGGTAGATTTAAAATTCAGTAATTGCCTTTATCAAAAAGTGCCTTTATTACAGTCCATGTGACCAGAGAACTTTACTATAAAAATTTATAATTTTACACACAAATATACACCGATCAGCCATAACATTATGACCACCTGCCTAATATTGTGTAGGTCCCAAAACAGCCCTGACCCGTCGAGGCATGGACTCCAATAGACCTCTGACGGTGTGCTGTGGTATCTGGCACCAAGATGTTAGCAGCAGATCCTTTAAATCCTGTAAGTTGCGAGGTGGGGCCTACATGGATCGGACTTGTTTGTCCAGCACATCCCACAGATGCTCGATTGGATTGAGATCTGGGGAATTTGGAGGCCAAGTCAACACCTTGAACTCGTGATTCATCAGACCAGGCCACCTTCTTCCATTGCTCCGTGGTCCAGTTCTGATGCTCACGTGCCCATTGTAGGTGCTTTCAGCAGTGGACGGGTAAACATGGGCACTGTGACTGGTCTGTGGCTACGCAGCCCCATACGCAACAAACTGCGATGCACTGTGTGTTCTAACATCTTTCTATCAGAACCAGCATTCACTTTTTCAGCAATTTGAGCTACAGTAGCTCATCTGTTGGATCAGACCACCCGGGCCAGCCTTTGCTCCTCATGTGCATCAATGAGCCTTGACCAGAAACACCCCACAAGAGCTGCAGTTTTGGAGATGCTCTGACCCAGTCGTCTAGCCATCACAATTTGGCCCTTGTCAAAGTCACTCAGATCCTTACGCATGCCCATTTTTCCTGCTTCTAACACATCAAGTTTGAGGACAAAATGTTCACTTGCTGCCTAATATATCCCACCCACTGACAGGTGCCATGATAACGAGATAATCAGTGTTATTCACTTCACCTGTCAGTGGTCATAATGTTATGGCTGATCGGTGTATATATCTGTATATTGTATGTAAACTATACATAAAAAATAGAAAGATACTCACTCCTCTCCAAGCCATCAATATTCTGGGTATACATTCTCAGAAGCATCCCTTTCTCGTGCAGCATCCTCACAAAGTAATGAATGTAGTTGGGCTGGTAAGATCCAGGATACAGGTCTTTGGCGAGCGAGTAGAAAGGCTGCGGGTCACAGGTGAAGAAGTCGATGTCAAAGATGGCTTCTGGGTAGGGGATGTTGTACTTCTTCATGTTTGCATAAAGCCCAGTCCCTGGTGTCCTGGTAGAGAGGAAATGGAATGGGATTCACAGTCTTCTGCTCCTAATCTCTCAGGCTGCACTGCTTCAAAAGGTCAGGTCCCAATTGTGAAAGCATAATGGTTTCATTTAAAGAAGCAGGTGTAATTATTTTTTCTTGTTTCTCCCATGTCATAGAGCAGTGGTCTCAAACTCAATTCCTGGAGGGCCGCGTGTATGCTGGTTTTCGTTCCAACCGAGTCCTCAATTACTTAATATGTCCAATTAATTTTTCAATTTGACATTTAAAAATATATTGCTAGGTATTTTACAGTTGATGGTCTAAAAGTGCATTTGATTCAAGATATAGTTGCTTATAACATATCCTGGGGCCTGGATAGGTGTTTAAATGCATCTAACTAATTAAACAATTGGACCAATTAAGTCACTGAGAATTCTGTTGGAATGAAAACCAGCATACACACGGCCCTCCAGGGAGTTTGAGACCACTGTCGTAGAGTAAATGTAAGTAAGGCCATGTGTTTACAAAGCAAACTGGCAGTTGTGGTTTCCCTCAAACAGTTTATTCAAGAATAAAAATACAATTACCAGTTGCTACAAGCAGGTGGCATGCAAAATGAAGTCTTCACCTCAAGGGCTTTGAAAAAGGACTACACATTCAAAATGGGGATTTAACATAGTAAAAAGGGTAAAGAGGGTGTGTGTGGAACAAGTAAGCTGACATTTCACGTTAAAGATGCTCAGATGGTTGAGCACCAGAAAACATTCAGTTACAGGCGTGTACAAAAAAAAGAACAACATACTGACCTGAAATCTGGGATTCCACTGGCAGTGCTGATCCCAGCCCCAGCCACCACAATGATGTTTTTGCAGGGTCTGTGCAGCATCAGCCTGGCCACATCCTGCAGGTGGGCAATTTTGCTGGGGGCTCTGGAGGGTGGTGCAGTTGGTGAGGCCCGAGGTGGGGTAATGCCACTGGCCTTTACTGCTCTTGATCTCCTGAAAGAGCAGAATCAGATAAGTCCCCTAGTGGGTGGTGCAGATCATCAGATCATTGTGCTGTGGACTGAGAGCTGTCCCCCGTTCCCCATCCCAGACGGACCTGCTCCGCTGTTCGGGCTGTGAATTTCCACAAAGGGGGTGGGGGTGGGGGTGGGGGTGGGGGGGGGTGCCAAGTGATCCACCGGCATAGAGAAAATAGGTAAAATACCTATCCTTTGATGCAAAGGATCAAGGGTAATAGTAATTCACTGGGATGCAGAGAGATGAGAGTTAATAAGACATCTACACTTTTCACAAGGGACAAAAGCAACCTGTTGCAAAAGCATACTGTAGGAATACTCAGTGTAAACTACATTTATTTTCTCTCATGCCAACATAGCTGAACTGTCAAGTATACGTCATTCCTTTATCTGTAGGTAATGCAATCTCTGGCCTAGTCTCCATTATATAGATTGGATATATACAGAGGCAAAAAAAGGGACAAGCCTCTGGTATAACGCTGGTAAATAATACATATAATCTAACTGTATAACTAAAGAGACGTGCAGACAGGTGGACAAGCAGAGCCACCATTCCTGAGCTGTAGTACTGCCAGCTAAGAGAGAGAATTAAAAAAAAAAAAAAACGTGTTTAACAGACTGGCCTGGGAGGACTGCCCCAATGAGATCCCCCTTGGGGCGAGGGAGGCTGTATTTACAGAGCAGTCAAAGGAGGGAGTTTATCCAGCCAGTCTGCCTTTTATGGGTCTGTACTGGAATCAGCAATGAAATGGGGCTCATTAAAGTCCACCAAACCAACTTTAAAACATGGCCAAAAAAAAAACAAAAACAAAAAACTTTTTTAGGGTATTGATAGCGACTTGTAGAACATTGATCTTTGTTGAAGTCTTGCTGCTTCAATTATTTCCTGATACAATAAATCCACCCAAAATGTGATGTGCATGAAATTGGTTTAAAATACACTTTATGAGCAAGACTTAAGACCTAAAACTAGAAGATTAAGTTTAATATAGTATAGTACTTTACAGTAGTGTCATTTCTTAGCAGAAATTTACCCATGGGGACATTGTTATATTGCAAAATACAATATATTGCATTCTAAGAAAGAGTGAATTCAGAATGGAGATTAATAGTAGCATACTATTGTTACTATATTATAGTACCCCATAGTGTTGTAATAGTAGTATAGAATAGTAATTGTAATACAGTATAATATTAGTATAGTTCTAGTAGTATAGTTTACCTGGAAGCAATGGACCGTTGGTCACTGACAGCCAGTCTGCTAAGGTTCTGGGCCAAGGCGGTGCTGGACTCCTTCCGGTGTCCAGGGACTCTGTTGCTCCTACTACTCCCTCGTTCATCTGCACAGGTCTTCAGAGCGGTAGCCTCCTTCCGAGGTATTTTCTCAGCCTGTCTTGCTTGTGAAGAACACTGCCCTGTGGCCCTACTATGGCTCTGCTGTGACCCTGCACCTTTTCCTGAGATCTGCTTGGGGATGGTCCTACCCGCACCTGTAAAAAGGCACAACCCTTAGGTAATATAAAGTGTCCTCAATCTGATTACAGGTATTTGGTTTTGTGGTTTAATTAGTTACCCGAGGTATCAATTTCTATATTAAACTAAATCCATTACTACAGGTAAATTATGTGTGGTTTCATTAATTGTACAGTTTGAAAAAGGCCTTTCAGAGCTCCAAAAGGCTATACATTATTCTGCTCTGAGGAAAATCATAGCCTGCATTACTTTTTAGGGCCAACAAAAAACGGTAATCCAAGCACAAGCTAGAGACATAACCTACTACACATTACTACACACACACACAAACCATTCTGCAGAGCAAATTTGTCTGTGCTCTGGTGCTTTAAACCCTTTCAGATTCACCCAGACTTTCAGGCATTGAACTTTTCCACTCTTCTCCCTTCCCACCTCCCTTCAATAGAGATCTGACCCATATTTAAAAAGCAGTTACAATAAAATTATAGCTCTGCGCTTTGTCTCCCTCCCTGTAGCCCGTGAAAAACCGAAATGTTTTAAAACTGTCACCTTCGCACAAAAGGTAATGGCTGTAATATATTTAGTCTCCCCTTTAGTGGCTTTTCATAGCGGCTATGCTAATACAAACCACAGCTGTAGATACTTTATGGTCAGGGAGAGGGGGTGGAGGGGTGCATGTTGAATGAAAAGAGGGTGGAAAAGACCCCTAGATTGACTGTGTGTCAACAAATGCAGCTGGGAAAGAAAGGAACAGCCCCTCAAAGGCCTCCGTAAGCTAAAGAAGAAGAAGAAGAAGAAGAAGAAGGGGGGGTTACTCCAAAAGATAAATGATGTGGAGGCGGAATTCAATAAAGGCAGCCTAAGTAAAAGAGGGAGGGCATTGCTTACACCAGGGATCTTTTCTGTGCCTTCAGACAGCTTCCAGGGAGAAATGAGTAAAATGGCAAGGGGATAAAAAAAAAAAAAAAAAAAAAAGTGGGCAGTCGTAAAAGAGGACAAAGATGTACATCCTGTAAAACAAGGTCAGCGTCACCCAGAAATTAAACTGATAACGCAAGATTTCGAAAACCTCATCAGAACCATGAGAAAACAAAGGCCAACGGAGGTTAAAAATAACAGATTCCACAATGTACGCTAATGAATGCTGCCTGGCATCAGCGAACATCCATCACAAACCTGATAGTTTATAGTTAACTTGATCCCTAGTTTAATCGGTTTCCCTTGACGTCAGCAAGATTAAAACAAATTAAATAGCAAATTCCTAACATTGGTTTCAATTCTGAACTTTTGTATACAACTGCATACATTATTGTACCCGTTAACACAAATGCAGATGTTAATGAAACATTTTTGATCATTGTTCTTTAAAAAAAAAATGCAGTTTAACAGATTTACATTCATAAGTATACAAATTCATATTTGTACACAATAGTATATAGCCAAGTTTGTGAAAGAATGTGACTTGAAAATGGAATGGATGTCAAAACACTTCAAAAAGAAAAATAAACTTGACATTAAGTTTTAGAATCATTTTTATTTATTTTTTATTTATTCATTTTACAGTCACATATATTATATATAACTTCCAGTTGCAATCAGACTTTTCTTTGAGGTATTAGCACATGATACGTCTACTGGGGCTGAGGTCTTTGAAGTAGCCTTGTTAACCTTATCTTAGATATGTTCCTGGGAGGTGCATCAAACCTTGAGGTCTCAAACTTTTTAGAAACAGGAGAAAAAAAAAAAAAAAAAAAAAGTTGTGCTTGAAGAGGTTAAATCTGTCCAGTCCTGCTTTCTGCCCCACCACCCCCTTTAGCTTTCACTGAACCAAACAATGAAAGTGAAAAGCAATCCCATCCAATTAGAAGAGAATAAATGTCTCATCCTGCCTGCACTGGACTCTGAATAACAAAGAGCTTACAAGAGAGCAATAAACCAAGGAACAGAATACAAATCCTGTACACGCAAATCATCCTCCTCTTAGGGCAAAGAATGGACACAAAAATAAAGAGCACAGTATGTAAAAGATCAGCATATATCATGTAAAAACTAAGTTGATTAAAATGTCACATTTTACAGTTAGAACAGTGCTCTATCAGATGTGAAATAAATGATCAGTATATCTTTGTTATATTAAAAAAAAAAAAGTAGGCAAAAATCTATGAAAATGGTCAAACAGTACTGAAGGTCTAGTAACTCCAAATCAATAATGCATCATTGAATTGAGTCACCTATTGAGTGAGAGTCAGATCTAAACGAGTAAAATCATGAGAACTTATTTTAATAAGTGTATTATACACAAATATTTTTTTGTGGCATCACATCTTTATATGGGTTTAACAAAAAAATTAAAAATAAACAGTACCATTACTTTTTAACTGTGCTTACCACACACAGTCGGTTCAAGTAGGTGTGTATCTAACTACCTCGGCCCAACATAAAGACCTTCCCCGATCTGCATTTTAAACGGCGCATCCTTAAAACACTGCTTAACATTTGTGCCCAACTTTTTTTAAGCCTTAAGGGGATAAGAAAAGGAAAAGATTAGAGGGGGAAAACCATGTATGCTAATATCCACCCACACCATTTTTAAAAGGTCAGACTTACAGCAGAGTTGTAAAGGAGCTGTCCCCTCTAAAGAAAGACTTAACTAGCCAGGCACAGGCTTAACTCGGGAGTAGAAAAACTAACACTGTCACTAGGATATGAAGAAACCATGGTGAAGAACTAGCAACCGTGAGGCCGCGCTGGAATGAACAGCCGGCAGCTGCTCTCTTGGCTTTTATCATAGAACGTTGTATATGTGGCTCAAGATGCACTGAATGATTGTTGAAATGATGTAGACAAATTGAATCAAATTAGTTTAGCATGGGCCATACAAAGTTTAAATCTCCACTGCCCTGATGCATAGCAACAAGTTGGGAGCACATGACTTTTTTAGGAGACAGTAAAAACTTGGGAGACCACAAAAGAATGAAGCGCATTCAAGCCAAAATATTGCCTTAACTTAAATCCCCCACCCAAATAAAAAGCGACAAAGTTATCGTATGGTTATAGAATCATGCCAAAGAGGCCGACAGAGCGTTTTTGATGGAGGGAGGGGGTTATGATAAGAGGGGAAAAAAGAAAACTTGTATGTAATTATGCTGTTTGATGCTTCTCTAATCCCTTGATTGTTATTTAATGACAAATAAATCCCTGAAGAATTGAGAAAAGATTAAAAGGATTTTGAGATTCCCCCCCTTCCCTTCCCCCCCTCCATTCAGTCAAACTGCTCTCTCTCCCTCTACCCCCACCTCCCTCCCTCCCCTCCCCTCTAAATCCAACCAATACAAATCCTTGCGGCTTGTCACACCCTGAGACCACCAAGAGTGAGCTTCTCATTTTAGTTACAGTAATCTAATTATAGCTGGCCTTCAATGCACAGGCCGCTTCAGTGCTCAGAGGTTGGTGAAACCCTTAGCCTTGTTCCTTGAAAGTTGACTTTAATCCTTTTAAACTCAAGTGCTTAAAATGAAAAATTTCTGATTTTCACTTTTTCTTCTGAAAACTAATTGCAGAAGATGGGACAACTTCATTCAGATGAAAATTCAAAAACAAGTTTTAAATTTTCTTCTCCTAAACACATGAATGCATTTTATCAAATAGCAAAACTAGAGATTAAGACCATCCTAAAATATCCTTTTGCATTAACCAGCAATCAGTGCAATGCGAGTATCCTCTCATTTAATGTGCGTTTGAAGATGCCAATTGAAACACTCTACAAGTAAAATAAGCAACAAAATAATCAAAAGCAACCCAAAAATAACCATGGAAAAAACACACCAAAAAAAGGCTTAAAAACAAAAACATCTCTTTAACCCTCTGAATGCTGCCAAGCATAATGGGTTTTCTCCAAATTTCTATTTTGAGGAACTGCTGGCACCCCGCCCTTGAAAAGTCTCTCGCCCAAATGTTTCCAACAGTCAAGACAGGTTTCCACGGAGATGAGACCAGCGCTTCATGAAAGCAAATTTGAGTGTTGTCCTTTGCAAAATGACATATTACTTAGTGCTGCATTGTTCCGCTGCCTGTCACATTAATATAAAGAACATAACCAAGTCATTTATTCACAGTAACGTTGGGTACAGAGCTCATAATGAGAGGAGAAATACTGTTCTCCATTGTCTAAACTGGCAGTACGGTAGATTGCCTTACAATCACAATTTTATAGGCAAAACTAATGACTGAAAATCATTTGTTAAATTGCAGTACAGTGGCTCCTAATAAATTACTAGGCTCTATGGAATCCCATACTTTTCTTTTCCACCATCTGAAATACGGTATTTATTCATATTGATGGGCAAAGTTTAATCTTCTACATACTTAAATATTGTACTTGCATTGAACGGGCCAAACATGATTTAAAGGCAAAACTACACACCAATTTATTACAATGTGTGTACAGTAAATAATTAATTAAATGCATGCCCATGTGCACAAACTCATATTTTAAAACACTCATGTCTAGTTAATTTTAGAATATATCCTGTTCCATCAATTGAAAAATGTAAAGTTTATTTTAACCTAAACACCGATTATCTTAAAACCAATCTCAAACTCAGAGGTTTTTGTCACAATCATTCTATGAAATTACTGCACCAATTTAGCCTCCAGAAAGAAAACAATTATCTAGATCTGAGACCTGTGGACCAACCAGATCAGCAATTCATTTGAAATTTTACTTCAGTGATGCAACTCCACATAAGGAAGCGACAGCCTAAAACATTGAAGCAATGCTGTGATTTAAAAAAACAGTAACAAAAGAATATTTAGATTTCCATAGGACTTAAAGTAATACACTATATATAATTTACATGACACTACCCTAACAAGTCATTTTTCCTGTTCTTATTTAAAAAGATAAGGATAGGATTTGCTGCCACTTGCTGTATTTCCATGGTATTACTATTACAACCTTGTCCATGAGACTATACAGTACGTTTGCCTTTTTTTTTTTTTTTTCGGTGAAAGGTAATGATCCAATTTCAAATAACAGCACGTCAAGCTAACGAAGCTAGTGCTGACTTCTAGGCCTACTTGTTCTTATTACAACTTAAGACAAAGGTGCTTCTAGCGGTTCAACACCTTCCTTTCTTTAAATGGTCTAATTGAACTCAATGTGAAAGTTAGGCAATAATGACCAATATAGAATATACTATACCTGGCTAGATCTGCAATAAACTTAATTATAACCAAACTGCTGGCAGTTAAAACGGATATTACACAGGCATTTGTTTTTGCCACTTAGTAAAGTAGAGGCAGTTGATTCCAGACGTTTTATAGTCTTTTTTATTATTCGGCAATATTCTCATGTAAATCACATTTATTTTTGAATTTTCAGGAATGATACACAATGAAACCTCAGTTAGCTTCAGAACACAGGCTGTCATTAATTCGGCGATGCCATCTAGCGGTAGAAAACAGTAGTACAAGAAAATTCAATAGGTGGTAGCTTGAACAGTCGCAGTTAATGCTAAAATTACAACGGTTGTGGCCAGTTGGCTATTTTGGTGCTCTCTAATCAACCAAATTAAAGGCTCCATTTTGATTGTCATGCATTAGTCTGAGGAACATCATAGTAATTTAATGACTACCCGTCAGCATAAGTTGTTTTGTGACTTACAAATAGCATATTGTTATTGTTAGTGTTTTTTCCAGGCGAAAAGTAGTAAACCTTAGGCTAAAATTACTTGAAGGCATTAGAATGTGGTATGATGAATAGAGACTGTATTAGATAAGCAAGGAAGTATAACAATAATAAATAGATTTTTAATAAAGAACTGCATTGTTTGTGGTTTTATATGCACACTGCAAAAAACTTTAGACATCAAGGCATGCAGTCAATTTGCAATCAATTGACTTGCACTGCAGAAGTAAACTATGAATTTCTCACTAAGTACCAAACAATATTATCTCAATGTGGATTTGTAAAATGAGACTCTAAACTAAACACACTGAGCCGCAGCATGCATAATTTATAATGCAATATTACACATCAGGTAGGATTCTCCAACTTTCCCACCAGCTATTATAATACTAATTAATTTAAGCACTAACTAAACACCTGCGACTTTAAAGCTATTGTTCAAATTCAGAGTTTGTACAGCGCTTTTGTCATTAAAGTACCTCTTACAGCTATATGGTTGCGTTAACTTTTTGCATACATAATAAAAGTATAAATGTATACACAATTAGCATACCTGGTCTTTCTCTTGCCAACATCATAGTTGCGGGTGGAGTTTCTAGATTGACTGAGATCGGTTGACCTACACAGAGAATAAAGTTTAAAGGATTTTAACGGCAGCAAGAAAACAATACCACTCCGCTAACTCACCCCTTGTCAGCAGCTGTTTCTTATTGATTGATTGATTGATTGTGTTCTCCATAGCAACGAAATATAGCGTCCGGGAAAAGGAAACTCGTCACTCCGCCTCTGAATCCCGGATTAGCGGGTAACCTTAAATGTGCAAAATTTGTATTTCAATATAGAGTATATAGTCATAGATAATGATAAAATGAAACTGTAGTCTTTTCAATTTCTCTTCTAGTCTAGCCATGTTGTCACACATATAGCCTTTTTCTTCTTGCCAATATAGTGGGCACTGCAGCATTGTCACAACGTAAAAATGAAGTTCCCAGATTGATTGCAACAACGTAGTAATGCAGCTCCATATAGAAAGATTGTGCTTAAAAACGAATGTAATAATTTACCCAGTCTAAAATGCCTACAATCTACAATCATTTTATTTCCATGTTACAACGAAAAGCTCCTGTTCATAACAAAATATCGCTTATTTTACATGTAGAACCAAGAATGCAAAAATATATGCAGCTCTGGACTGGTGCTTATTTAAAGTCTCTGAATATATATATATAGCTGTGAAGTTTTTTTATTTAATTTTTTATTTCATTTAATTTTTAGATCCAGTTCACTTCTTATTGCAAAGCTAGGAGTTTTCACACAGACATTTTCTATTTTTAACTTCTCTTTGAAATTTGTTAGTTGAAAAACTGTTGGTGCAGGTGTTTCCTCCTCAGATGTATGTCTGCTTTTGTCACATATATAATATTATTGTTTCAATTTTTCAAAACCAGCAACAACAAAAACTATTTATCTTATATTTCATTCATATGCAGTAATATATGTATATTTTTAAGTAAAGTGCATGCAAACATTATACAAGAAAGTCATTCAAAATCCATATTATGAATATTACTTTAACCATCACTGTTAAACTTAATTCCTGCATCTATAAATAATGATTATTACTAGTTTCAGTCTAGGGTGGTTTGTCTCCAGACAAACTGTATGAAATGCAACTAAATTGTCAGAGCAGCAGGGGAACAGCAGGGTTGCAGGATATGACACTGAACAACACAGACCCTGATTAATAATAATAATGTATTGATTATATATAGTGCCTTTCGGAAATCAAAAGGCATTTCACAGAAAATAAATGCATTCAACAAAATAACAATGTAGCAGCAAGATAACAATATATCATTCAGGGCTTGGTACCTAGGGAAAATACTTTTAAAATCAGATCTATGCCTTACAGGAAAGTGATGTGAGCAGAGAGTGGGGTTCTAGTTCAAACCCTGGCTGCTGCGTTCTGGACCACCTGGAGTCTCTGCAGGAGCTGACCAGAGACCCCTGCTAGAAGTCCATTGCAGTAATCAATGTGAGAGGTAATAAATGGATGGACCAGTTTCGGCAAACGGAAAGGTTACAGAGGGTTTGTTGCAGAAACTTGTCATGGTGGTTTTTCCTGTCTTACAGCGATTGCTCTTAGGACTGTGTTTTGATTTTTGAATAATGCATTATGACAGTGCAGTCTCATACACTCATACAAGTGGGTGAATGAATGAATGAAGGCTTGAGTGAATACATTAATGAATAAACAAAATAAATAATTTAAATCAATTAATGTCTATTGCTGAGTGTAAGTGATTCTGGAAGTTGCAAAAGCCTTATACCATAGGTAACAAATTGAACTGTATATAATGTACATGATAAAAAGACATATTGGACTTTAACCATTATTAGTCTTTTTAAATGGCTTGTAGATTTTTTTTTCTCTACTAAAACAAGTGTACTTTCCACAGGTTTCTTTTATAACAAGGTGGTACTATTTTGTCTCCTCTTCAGTTTCAGAGTTACTTGTATCTTGTGGGCAAAGAGGAGTGATACTGTATATCCCTTAACAACATGAACTGAAATAGATATGGTCCAGTCTTACTAAGGATTATGGATGTTAATTGTTATGACCTTGTTGGTAGACAAATACATTAATTCATACCTTAAAATTATTTTTTTTTATAATAATCTGATGGGTGAAAAAATACGTCCTTTAAAATTAATCTGTGAAAAATATAGTCCAGATATTCAATTTATAAGGTTTTGATTTCATAGGCTCATACTTGGCAGTTAAAAGAAATGGTAAGCTATTTACAAAAACAAACCAAAAAAACTATTTTATTTAACTTTTTAAACTCAAAATAGGAAATCCTGTCTGTTTTTTTTTTAATTATTATTCGTATTTCGAGTACTTAATTCCTTACGAAAAATAAGTCCAATTAAATGCACCATAATTATAATTGAGTTAGTACATGGATATGCAGTGTACTTAACTGTACTTCTTCTTAATTAAAAGGGATGTTTTCGTCCACACAAAAAACAATATAACGACAGCTAAGCACAATCCAGGATTATTTTGTGATCAAAATGGTAAATAATAAAAATAAACATGATTGATATTAATTTAAATTCTGCAGCAATAAATAAACAAAGCTACACACAGTTCTGTTTATAACACATGGGTGAAGAGACATACCTGACGTCACTTCCCTTGTATGCGTTGACACCGCCGTGAAAGAAGGCGCTGTGTGGGGCGCCACGTATGCAGCAGAGCAAAGTAAAGCAAGAAAAAGCGGAAAAAAGCCCGGTTCTCAGGCGTAATTTGGAGAACACAGATTATGAGGCATCTGTTATTTCATTTTGATGTGTTTTCCAGGTGGTTTTGACTTAAAAAGCATATCGGGGTTGTGGAAACAGCTGCAAGTTTGTTGCACGTAACAATTACATCACAGTTCGTTTTGCAAACCTGGTAAGTATGTGTTTTTAAGTCAACGTGTTTGATCTCTTTTTTTGTGAGAAAACAATTTTCAATTTGTTTTCTTCCAAAAAAATAAGTTGACAGAGATTGGTAAGAAATTGGTCACCTCTGTTTGAGAATTCGTTATATCGCGATGACCATTTTCACTTCTCAATCTAGATGGCACTTGGTTATTTATTAATGTATGAAAACGGTATGTTTACAAGACGTTCAATCCGTAAACCTTGATAACCTATCGTGACATAGTCTGTTTGTTTATCGAAAAATAATTAGTCTCCCCAGTTTGAACTAACTTTGCTCCGGCAGTGACAATCATCCAGGCGGAACTCTGCAGGACCTCTTTGTTCGCGTTCAAGTTGTTTGATCTTTTTTGAGTTTCATCGAGATCCTTTTATTTGATGATTGCTTTTGATTAATTGATCTGGTTTAGCTGCTCAACCTCTTTATGCATGGGTTGAAAACCGTTTTAAACTATTAAAAGTTGCGGGAGAGTGAAAAACCTACATTTAGGCCAACACTTGAACATGCTGTAACTTGTTTAGTAGCATATCTATTGTGTGTGGAGACCGTTTTAGCAGAAGACCTGAACTGAGTTATGAAGTACAGTACTGGTTAAACTAAATCCTGCCACGTCAATGCACCTACCATCAGTGTCATTTATTTTACTTAAGTCAATTCACTTGCAATGTCATGTTCACGAGGTTTTTGATTCTATAATCTTGATGCTGCTTTTTTATGCGTCAGTCAAACTTGTTTTCCCAACTTATGTCTCCATCTTTTTCTCTCACTATTGAACATTAACCAGTCACTATATCTTAGCCAGTTCCCTGTCTGCAATCAGAGGTGTGGAGCACAAACACATTTAAAGCCTGTTTGCTCGAGTCTGGTGCACCAGCTTGTTTATCAAAGGCTCCAGCCTGTAAAACCTGAAATGGCTCAAACTGCTAAGCAATGTTTCTTTTATTTCCATCCCTTGGAGATTAGTGTTCAGGCAAGCCTTAAAAACAAGCAACATGTTTGCCTCCCTTGTGAAAATCATGTACCCCCCTCTTTTGTTTTACACAATGATCACTTTATAGTTATGGCATCATACATGCTATAATAAGAGGGACTGAATGGCCTCCTTTGGGTCATGTGCTGTTTTGATCTGTTGGTTTTTGCGTCACTGCCTATGTTCAATATTTTATGTGTAAAATAAGAGGGGTTTAGAAATCCTAATTTTAAATTGACAAACGTCTGTAGTATATAATTACTAATTAATTATAGCTCAGCATATTATTTAAATGTCTTGTATAATTGAGGTGATCCCTTTTTTTTAAACTTAGGTTTGTAAAATATTGTTTGCAAAATTAATCTGGACATTAATCAAGTCTTAAGAATTGAAGGATGCAAGAAAGGAAAATGTAAAAATAAATCCACTTCACTGTTTTGCACAATTAATATGGAATAACATTAATAACAAACTATTGCAGAAGTGCTGTAATTGTTTAGGTTTGGGATGTGACAAGGCCCTAAAAAGTGAGGCCTAGTTCTTTAGGGTGTGTATGTATATTGAGGTTTATTAAAAACATCTTTGGCAAAACCAAAAATGCAGCAGCACTGGTTTTTGGAGGGAGAGCTGTTCATTTCACAGTGGATTGAGGGCAGCATATAATTAGAAACTGATGAAGGATGACTGGCTACAAGGATTCACATTATGGATTGTTGTTATACTGAGGTCTGTATTAAAACTACAAAAAATTCTTCCCTGTGCTTTGTAATTGAAACACTGGCAGGTTTGTTTTTATCTGTTTATTTATGTATAGCTTACAACATGAATACATTTGATGGAAGTCTTTGAAATATTTACTAATTGTGTTTTGTAGTTTTCAGAACAGTGATTGTCTGAGGAAAGTTTTTTTGGGCCTTGTTTTCTTATTGTTGTGGGCAACCTTTGGGCACACGGCCCATTTAAGTAAGTTAATACAGAGTGGGCAATTTGCCTAGAGGGAAAACAAGGACCATAAGGTATTTTTATGATGTTGTTGGAGCAATTTCTGCTGTTAGCTGCTTGGTTTGCATTCCTGGTGCATTACATCTAGATCTGAACCACAAAATAAAGGGTTGCAAATTTGTGCTGGTTTGGTGCATCCTCAGCTTCTGCAAGAGTAATGCATGTTTTGATTTTAATACAATGGTTTTCAAGTTCTAATTAAAAATAGCCTAGTAATATGCTTTTTTATTTGTCAATTTTATTCCCCTCATTTAAGTGTCATGTTATTTTAGTTTGCATTATTTTTTTTGTTTAATGTTAGGGATGACGTGCTCTGACTTGAGAGAAAATAGCATTCACCCCATCACAAGCTTGTTATCAACACCTTGTGAGACGAAAACATAAATTGATCTTTGTGCTGCTCCCAGTCTTTAACTCTGCAGTAAATTCAATTATCTTTTTTTTTTTTTTTTTTAAGCTCTCGTATATTTCACACTGCCTGCTGTGAAAAGAGACAGCAGGCATGTAGTCGCTACCCATGTAGTTTAAAAGCTAGGCAAATGGGCACGTTACATGACTTGTCTGTTACAAATTACTGTGACACATTGGTTTCCCTCATGTGAATAGTTAATTTAAAAACACTGGGGACTGGACCAGTGATTAGATTCCCTACTGAAGTGGGAATTCACCTGTTGCTGGGACGAGAGACTGCTGGCGGGTTGATGGAGATCATTCCCTTTTAAAATCCACTCTATTATCTGCAATTTGCTGCTTTTAGATACTAGTAGATTTACATTTAGAAACTATACTGAAAAAATATCAGCACCTTGTGCTACCAAGGTATCAGAGGACCAGTGATTCGGAAGATGCAGAGAGTCCAGGGAACTCTTTGTCTCCCAGCAGAATCAGTTAAATACCTGAGGGGAAATTATTTTAAAGCCAAAACAACTGGCAAAAGGACCACATGCTCAAGGAGTGATGGATTAGTTGTGTACTCACCAAAGAAATAGGCTAGTCTCCTGTGGAATAGGCATACTTTGTAGAAATTGGATTTTTTTTGCAGTGTTCCTCATGGATTTTTAGGCCTGGATCTTTATTTTATTACATGTTGCAGATTGATACAACTGTTTTTTACTTTCTTCGGCAGATGATTATTAATGAATAATTAACAGTAGTTATTTTAACTGAATGTAGAAATCATATTTTCACTCACCTTAGCAAAGGCAATTTTATTATTTATTGATTTCTTGGCAGATGCCCTTATCCAGGGCGACTTACAAAACATAAGAGCAATACAAAGTGCAAAAATACTATTATTGAAAGGTTTATTCTATATGATAAAAATGCATACAAGGCTAAATTGTGTATTTTGAGTCATGGACTTTCACAGATTATTTTGTGAAGCTTTTAAGAATGTCAGTATTACAATTAAAGGAGTACAATCTGTTTACCATCTGTGTAAGAGAGCATATTGAGTTCTTTCAGAGTGTTCTGCCTCCTGGGTAACTGGAATATTGTGAACAGACCTTCAACGTAAAGTCTTTCTCTCTGTTGATCTAGCCTATATAAATATGTACAAAATAGTTTAAATGGGATTAAGACTGATTTAAATAAGCATGCTTCCACCCTCTTTCCATATTTTTTCAGGTTTAAATAAACAAGTCCATAAATGCATTAATACATAACAAAGTACTGCATCTATGATTACTAAGTGCACTGGAAGCTTCACTTTTTGGGGTAATCTTTTTTTTCCAATCCACTTAATTCTGTCAAGCTGTTCATGCATTGCTGTGGCTGTTTTTGGCAACTACATAATATACATTGTATATAGCACAGTATAACTTTGAGTGTTTTTTTTTTAGTTGTGGATGAAGGATATGTCATGAACCAAATTCCTTTACCATCAATAGTAGTAATAAAGTAGACTTTTTTTTTTTTTAATATATATACCATAATTCTGTTCAACTATAGAATAAAATGTGAAAAGAGATGTTTATCACTGTTTGTCGAGTAATGCTAGGGCCACACTATCCAATTTTGAGAACGGTGGGTAGTTCACACTTGACAACTGTTTTTCACCAAATTTGTCTTGCGCCATGAAGGATTGCACACTACACGATCGCTTAAGTACAGGGGGTCACACACTTAACGACTGATCTGAGGCGATCTCCAACACAGCCTCAGAACATAATAGCATGGGATAATAGCCTGTATACTCTGCTGTGAGAGCTGGAGGTGAGCAAGAGTCAGAGGCTATATCCATCCCACAGTATGATTGTCTATAGAAGGTCTGCACCCTAGCTGATCAATTCCAGGTTATAAGGCAGCAAACAGTGAACATTTTGAAAGGTGGTGTAGATTTTCTATAGGCCCTGTACACTTCTGCCTTCACTTTTATCTTTGTTGTATTGGAGTCCTTTGCCCCTGATTATCCTTATGACATCCAGCAATTGTGACTTGTATTACTGTAGGACCAGGAAGAGGAAGTTTAGTTTAAGAAAGTGTTATGTTTCAGAGACTTGCGTTAACATAATTATAAATCATCCGAAACTGGGCTTCAGAATGATAGAAAGTGCACAAGGTTAGAAACTTAATTCTTCAAACATCAATATACAGGCGAAGTAAAAGTGTTTGACCTTGAAGATCTAAGCGATATGAAAATGACTTGTTCATCAAAGATGTATTCCACATGGCAGCATGTCTTTCGAAAGTATTTTTAATTACTATTCCTACAACTTGGTAATACTTCTCTATTTCAGAAACAAAATGAGTCAAAAGGACAAGGACCAAGATGAAGTCCCCCCATATCTCAGAGATGAACCAACAGAAGGTAATGTGCTTTAGTCAGGTTTGTTCTTACTAGTTACCATTTTCACTAATCACATAGGTTTATAGAAATACAAAGTCACAACTATGCATACTTCACTTGAGTGACCATTACAATCTAGAAAATGTATATTTTAGAATTTTGACAGGATTTCACTTAATCTTAATTTGGTTGAATCTCTCATTAGGTGCTTGTTGCAACTAATATACTTTTTCTTCAAATTTTTAATTGCATTTATGCAGTAGGATTTCCCTAAACAAAGCGTTTGCTAACAAACGGTGTTGAATTCATAGTTTCAGCTGACTCTTTAGCGTATCACTGAGATTTAAAATACAATTAAAACAAATGCCAAGCTAAACAAGTCGCAAGCATGTGATATTGCTTACGTTTTATTGCAATATACAGTATATTATTGAAAATGTATTTAACGCAAATTGAAACCTAACCATTTTAAACATGTTTTACAATACAGATGTAAAAGCAGATTTTTATAAATGAAAAATGTATGTCTGTAAATTTTAAATATCAAACAGTACAATTGTAAAACTCAACGCCTGATGTGCTTTGTTCAGCTGCAGCTGCTGTTTTCTGCCTACATGTTTCTGTAATGTCACTCTTCCTCACTATTTTTCTTTGGGGTGATTCCACACTTCTTCGCAGCGGGCATCCATCACTTGGGTTTCATCTCCAAATACCTTTTCGTACGTGTTGTACAGCAATTTTAGACGCTTCTCTCTTCTAAAATGTTTTCAGTGACAGATTACGTTGTTTACAGTAGTCAATTTTCGGGAATTGCATTTATAGTGACCCGAGAGAATGGAATAAGGATCAAGTGATTGCACTTGTGTTCAGTATCAAGGTTGGAGATGCAAACTTAAGAGACTCTCTTGCAGTAGGCTGATCTTCTTAGAATATACAGCTCTGATTAACGCTCTTGAGTGCTGCCGAGTGAATAACCACAGATCAAAACACGGAAACACACTTCTTTGGGAGATGTCTGATCTCATACAGGCACAAGATGTAAACACAAATGCAGGCTAAATAGTTACAACAGGCTGAGCAAATCATAGTGTAGTCATTCTAATCACATTTACTACAGTAAAAAACATGCATATGTATAATACGTGTATATGGATTATTATAAATGTCGTAACAGAAAAACCTCAAAATGCATTTTACAAGGAAAAGTCCCGAACGTACATTCCTGGAACTATGTAATCTGGAGAAAACAAATTGTGCCAAGCTGGTCAATTCTGATCTCTACATCTAGTGATTAAAGGGTTCTAGGTTAACTAATTGTGTAGATATTGGATTGAGTGGCCAGGAAATGATTCACAAGGTTGTGTTTCTAACTTTATTGAGATGCTTGCTTAAATATGCCAACTGAAATCAATACAAACTTGTTTTTATGCTCTCTGCACCATTTAAATCAGATCTCTACAAGATTCATTTCGGGGGAGAATGCGGGGGCTGACCTGGGATAAATGTTTGTAGTTTTTTTTTTTAATTATTATTTTATACCTCAGTGTAAATGATGAGGAAGCAGAGACCATCAATGTAAAAGTGTCTCACTTGCTGTTGATTGCTATACAACTACTACGTTAAATTTATAAGGCACAGAAAAAGGTATGCGAGGTGATGAGTTTGCTTCACAACAAGACAACACCGCAAGTGATAAATATCTAGCAGTTGTGGCCCATATCCTGTATATATATTTTTTTGTTTAATGTGTGCTGATGGAGTTCAAAAGAGAACCAAATGATACATGACTGGCATTCCCTAATACCAGAACTTGAAAGCAAGTGGTCTCTATTGCAGCCACACCAAAATCCACTGGCTACAGACAACATTGGTGCCATTTCAGTTTGGCTTGTGATAACATTAACATTTTCTTCTATGCTTTTATTTTTATTTTTATGTGGAACCCCCAACATGATGTTGTTCAAGCAGAGATGCTTGCTTTATGTATCTGTTCTCGGGACGGGTTTAAATGCAACTAGGAGTATTTTTCCATTTGTTTTCAGACTTGCTGACGGTAGTGTTATTTTCAAATGGAATGTCTGCTTTCACCAGTAGATTCCAGCTTCTGTACATCTGGGAACACCTTTTAGTCATCTTTAGTAGCACATCTGTTTACATTTACATATGTTGTGTAATGCTTTTGCAATTTAAAAAGTGTTGCCACAAGAGGGCACTGTTAAATAACTCTTACAGTCTCGTCTTCCACAATGGCAAAGTGCCCATCTAATTCCTTTAGGATGGAGTGGGTTATTTGCCCTCTGGAAAATAAGAAACTCAGTGTTTAGGTTCTTCTGCCTTTGTGGGTCTAAAGCCCTGCAATATGCCCCAGGGGACAGTGTAAGATTGTTTGAGATGTTTTTGTTCCTGTTTTTGATGATTCTATTTTGATTGTTTTGTCTAGTTTTGTTTAACTCCCGACTTGCTGAGTTTATTGAAGAATAGGGTTAAATACAATTCATAGTGAAGTCAAATCTAGTCGTTGAAACTGAGGTTTAGTGCAAGTATGGTCTTTATTAATTTTTGTATCAAGGGCATGAATGATAGTGGTACTAAACGGCAATGGGCATTTCTCTCTCATTAATAAGATTAGGATTTATTGGATTAAATGGATTATTTATTTCTCCAGCCTGTCGGTTAAGTGTACAGGATAACTGCGTGACTGGTTTTTGAGACCTAGCTTTCCACTTTTGTTACAAGTTCCAATGAAAGGCCTGGTCAATCCATGTGTCTCGTGTTTTGCGCCATATTATTTTCCCCTTTATAATATATGCTACCTGGTAGGGCTGTACGATATGACTTAAAAATAATATCTCTATTTTTAGAAGTTTGGGCGATACACGATGTATATCTCTATTTCTTGTTTTTATCCAATCAAGCCACAAAATAAGACCAAAGACATTCAAACTACAAGTATTTCGTTAATCCTTCAATAAGCAAAACTAACAAATACTACATGCAGGCTGTCATGGTAAATATAATCAGAATGCAACACATTACAGGGCAAGTGTTGTGTGATTACTATTACGTGTGTTATGTTGTTATGGGATATAGATATATATATACACATACACACATGTATATGTATATATACACACATATATAATAGTTTTAATAAATCTTAAATGCGAGGTGCCTTATCCCAGGGATTTTATATAGAACAATTATTTGTATTGCTTTCCAGTGTATTAAAATGCAAACAAACGATATATATAGTCATATCGCACAGCCTGGTTTTGTTATGTAGGTTATTGTACATATGTGTTGAAAGGCTAACTTGGAATATATATGTAGGTTTGTGTCCATTTGGCTTAGAATTAACAACATCCTGGCCCTTGCTTGTAGGTACTAAAGCATAATAAAATGTGTATCTTGCTTAAACTAGAATAGATTTAATTATTTAGACTTTTCCTTTCTCACGTCCTTTGGGAAGGGAGCATCTCTCCTATACTCTTGGCTGTTACATTTGATGTATGGAAAATAACTGCTTTACCCTCAACCAGGGAGAGCAGAATAGACAACGGAGAGAGGGAATGTGTGTGTGTGTGTGTGTGTGTGTGTGTGTGTGTGTGTGTGTGTGTGTGTGTGTGTGTGTGTGTGTGTGTGTGTGTGTGTGTGTGTGTGTGTGTGTGTGTGTGTGTGTGTGTGTGTGTGTGTGTGTGTGTGTGTGTGTGTGTGTAAAATGGCAGCTGTATAATGGTTTCTAGATGGATTCAGAAATCCATGTGTAAAGGCCTTCAGTGATACCTCTGGAGAGTCCTAAGCAACTTAGGACCTGTATTGATGTGGTGGCCTACAAGAGCTCAGTATAAATTACACCAGGCTTGATGCTGGTTTTGTTCTAATCTGTTGTGTCAATATGGCATGGGCTTTTCTTCAAAGAGTTGCTTCTCACAACTTCTGAGTTAATATTGCACTGTATGCTAAGGATATCTAATAAATTAGTCTTCCCAAAGCAGAGTCTTAATGAGACATTAAAGCTGCTCGAAATCCCAAATACACACGTGCTAAATCGAATCAATCTAATTTAATCAGACAGGGCATAGGATTTTTGTGAGGTTCTCTGCAAACTTTTCCTTATTTATTTTTTATAGAAAAACAAAACCCTGTTAAGGCCAGAGGGTAGAACTTTCTATTGATTGCTATATTTTTCTCAGGGGAAAAAAATATAACGCCAACCGAATGGTGCCTTCACTTGTGCTTACACTGGTGGTGTTAAATCTCCAACCAGACCTTGAAGAATACAAGGTTTTCTACATTATTTTCCCAATTACTTCTTTCTCTGTTCATTTACTACACACTGGGTTACAATTAAAATGTGGGATATTCTCACCCTCACCTCAATCTAGACCCTAACCAGGTCTTGGAGAAAGTAGTTGTTGTTATTGATGTATTCTAAAATTAAGTTGGCAAAAAAAAAAAAAAAAAAAAAATGCAGTTGCAGGTTGAATCACCAGAAAATTGCTTTCAATATCAGGGGCTTTTAATTAAATACTTCCATATAGTTCCTATAAAAGTTTTAAGTAGTTTCACCCGATCCTCGAGATTCTACATGCATCGAAGCACCTAATAGAAGAAAATGTTATGCAATCGAGGCGAGTGGGGGCCGCCCCTGTAGCTCCTGGAGACAAAGGCATATGCATTGAGTTTTCACGATATAGCCCCCATTGTAGTCTATTGAAAAACTACCGCAGGTCGTAGGATTAAACAAGGGCATATCGACATGCTTTAGGCTATTCACTGGCTTTAGCCTTATTCTCTCAGTTCCGTATACAGCGCTGCATTTGTCGCCTTACATTTGATCCCATGGAGACGCAAATGGATAAGCTACATTTTAAATGTGTTGCCTTGAAGGAGCCTTTATTTATACACTTGTGGCTAGTAATGGCCCCTGCCCTCCCCCCCCTCTTCCCTGCAAGTTCCTGTTTTCCATCCAGATTCTACCATTGATGGCCTTTATCAATAACATTAATACATACATAATAAAATTGGGTAAGGTGAAATAGATTCACATATAGATATATAGACATGTTTTGTTACATCGAGACATAGAGAGAGAGAGAGAGAACCTCTACTACTGTGTAAAGGGTTAAATAGTGGGGGAGCACTACTTAAAGTTATTGACGAATGTAATTATTGCCTGATTTTAATGTTTTAATTATGCATTTGTGTAATTATTGGTATTTTAAAAATAACTTTTGAGGTGTTCTATCTTTGTGAAACGGTCCAAAATATGGGCTACCGTTTAAATTACTACATAGCCTATATATAATATATACACTCACCTAAAGGATTATTAGGAACACCATACTAATACGGTGTTTGACCCCCTTTCGCCTTCAGAACTGCCTTAATTCTACGTGGCATTGATTCAACAAGGTGCTGAAAGCATTCTTTAGAAATGTTGGCACATATTGATAGGATAGCATCTTGCAGTTGATGGAGATTTGTGGGATGCACATCCAGGGCACGAAGCTCCCGTTCCACCACATCCCAAAGATGCTCTATTGGGTTGAGATCTGGTGACTGTGGGGGCCAGTTTAGTACAGTGAACTCATTGTCATGTTCAAGAAACCAATTTGAAATGATTCGACCTTTGTGACATGGTGCATTATCCTGCTGGAAGTAGCCATCAGAGGATGGGTACATGGTGGTCATAAAGGGATGCACATGGTCAGAAACAATGCTCAGGTAGGCCGTGGCATTTAAACGATGCCCAATTGGCACTGAGGGGCCTAAAGTGTGCCAAGAAAACATCCCCCACACCATTACACCACCACCACCAGCCTGCACAGTGGTAACAAGGCATGATGGATCCATGTTCTCATTCTGTTCACGCCAAATTCTGACTCTACCATCTGAATGTCTCAACAGAAATCGAGACTCATCAGACCAGGCAACATTTTTCCAGTCTTCAACTGTCCAATTTTGGTGAGCTTGTGCAAATTGTAGCCTCTTTTTCCTATTTGTAGTGGAGATGAGTGGTACCCGGTGGGGTCTTCTGCTGTTGTAGCCCATCCGCCTCAAGGTTGTACGTGTTGTGGCTTCACAAATGCTTTGCTGCATACCTCGGTTGTAACGAGTGGTTATTTTAGTCAAAGTTGCTCTTCTATCAGCTTGAATCAGTCGGCCCATTCTCCTCTGACCTCTAGCATCAACAAGGCATTTTCGCCCACAGGACTGCCGCATACTGGATGTTTTTCCCTTTTCACACCATTCTTTGTAAACCCTAGAAATGGTTGTGCGTGAAAATCCCAGTAACTGAGCAGATTGTGAAATACTCAGACCGGCCCGTCTGGCACCAACAACCATGCCACACTCAAAATTGCTTAAATCACCTTTCTTTCCCATTCAGACATTCAGTTTGGAGTTCAGGAGATTGTCTTGACCAGGACCACACCCCTAAATGCATTGAAGCAACTGCCATGTGATTGGTTGGTTAGATAATTGCATTAATGAGAAATTGAACAGGTGTTCCTAATAATCCTTTAGGTGAGTGTATATGCCCTCTTTGCGATTTGTGCCCCTTCCAGGGTCCGTTGTAAAGCTGCTGCTGCTTCATCCACACATTGACCCTGTCTGTATGACTGAATGTATGTTGTTGCACCACTCTATTAGTGAGTTTATTTTATAGGCAAATCCAATTGCAGGTAATATTGTATGATTTTAGTATTTCAATGGCTGTCTTGGTTTTTGCAGAACATTCACAATAATGTTGGTTTTATACACGCACACACTTTACTAGTCACTGCTGATTCGCCCGACAATTAATCCACAGCCCCGCACTGTTGTCTAAACCCCAAGCAGCTTGGTGAGAAGGTGACAACAGTTGGTGCGATTATTCGCAAATGGAAGAAACGCAAAATAACTGTCAGTCTCCCTCGGTCTGGGGCTCCATGCAAGATCTCACCTCGTGGAGTTTCAATGATCATGAGAACAGTGAGGAATCAGCCCAGAACTACACGGGAGGATCTTGTTAATTATCTCAAGGCAGCTGGGACCATAGTCACCAAGAAAACAATTGGTAACACAATACACCGTGAAGGACTGAAATCCTGCAGCGCCCGCAAGGTCCCCCTGCTCAAGAAAGCACATGTACAGGCCCGTCTGAAGTTTGCCAATGAACATCTGAATGATTCAGAGGAGAACTGGGTGAAAGTGTTGTGGTCAGATGAGACCAAAATCGAGCTCTTTGGCATCAACTCAACTCGCTGTGTTTGGAGGAGGAGGAATGCTGTCTATGACCCCAAGAACACCATCCCCACTGTAAAACATGGAGGTGGAAACATTATGCTTTGGGGGTGTTTTTCTGCTAAGGGGACAGGACAACTGCACTGCATCAAGGGACGATGGACGGGGCCATGTACCGTCAAATCTTGGGTGAGAACCTCCTTCCCTCAGCCAGGGCATTGAAAATGGGTTGTGGATAGGTATTCCAGCATGACAATGACCCAAAACACACAGCCAAGGCAACAAAGGAGTGGCTCAAGAAGAAGCATGTTAAGGTCTTGGAGTGTCCTAGCCAGTCTCCAGACCTTAATCTCATAGAAAATCTGTGGAGGGAGCTGAAGGTTCCAGTTGTCAAATGTCAACCTCGAAACCTTAATGACTTGGAGAGGATCTGCAAAGAGGAGTGGGACAAAATCCCTCCTGAGATGTGTGCAAACCTGGTGGCCAACTACAAGAAACGTCTGACCTCTGTGATTGCCAGCAAGGGTTTTGCCACCAAGTACTAAGTAGAAGGGGTCAAATACTTATTTCCCTCATTAACATGCAAATCGATTTATAACTTTTTTTGAAATGCGTTTTTCTGGATTTTTTTGTTGTTATTCTGTCTCTCACTGTTAAAATACACCTACCATTAAAATTATAGACTGATCATTTCTTTGTCAGTGGGCAAACGTACAAAATTAGCAGGGGATCAAATACTTTTTTCCCTCATTGTAAATAAAGGCTCCTTCAAGACATCACATGTTAAAAAGGTAGCCTATCCATTTGCCTCTCCATGGGATCAAATGAAAGGCAACAAATGCTGCGCTGTATACGGAGCTGAGAGAATAAGCCTAAAGTAAGTGAATAGCGGCTTCTGGAAGTACGGAGCCCGTGGGCTAAAGCATGCCGTGTGCGGCACCTGGAAGCTGTAAGGCTAAAGCAAGTGAATGCCAGCCTCTGGGGGGGCCAGGAAAGCATAGGATAAAGCAGTGTTTTAACCTGTGGCATTACAATGGGGGGCTGTATCGTGAAGGCTCAATGTATATGCCTTTGTCTCCGGGAGCTACGGGGGTGCCCCCCACTCGCCTCAATTTGCAATACAATTTTATTCTACTAGGTGCTTCGATGCATGTAGAATCTCGAGGATCGGGTGGTAGTTTTCAGCCACTATGTACACTTTATAAGAGCAGAATTTTGCCCGTTTCCAATGTTCACAGCCAATATTGGTGTTGGTATTAGTGGAGAAATTCAGTGGTCACTTTGTGTGTGTGTGTGGTATTCAATGGCTCTGTTGTCTGATTGCTGAAGTTAATAGACTGTTGCTTAGATTGCTTCATTTATTCTTTAGCATGGATTTTTGAATTGTGTTTTGCATTTGTGCTGATTTGAAGAAAGTTTGTAACAAAACACTCCACATTGACCGAGCCATTAGTCTAATTTAATTTGACATGGGTTTGTGGAACTGATGCTTGTCTTCCTTGAAAGATGTTTTGCATCTACATACAAAGTGAACCAAAATGTGCCTTTTAAGAGATTTATTAATGTAACTCTTGGGGATTAGGTCGGCGTTTTGTAATTTGGCTCTTCACTTAAACCCTGTTTATTTATCTCCCTGGTGATATTACTCTGTGACGGATGCTTGTCCATGCTTGAACTCTGGTACCGCTCTTTCCTGGGCTTCTGTGAAATGTTCTGGAACTGTGATTTTTGTTCTCCTGCAGATTCCAGTAAAGATCATCCTCAGCCACAGCCTGGCATGCTGTCGCGGGTCACGGGGGGGATCTTCAGTGTGACGAAGGGAGCAGTCGGTGCCACGATCGGTGGGGTGGCCTGGATTGGAGGCAAGGGCCTGGAGGTTACCAAGACTGCGGTGACCTCGGTCAGCGCGGTGCCAGCTATGGGGGTGGGCCTTGTGAAAGGAGGGGTGTCTGCGGTGGCTGGTGGAGTGTCAGCTGTGGGCTCAGCTGTTGTCAGTAAAGTACCACTCACTGGGAAGAAGAAAGACAAGTCGGATTAAAGACTGGACTGCAGTAAGAAACGTGCACATTTTCTTTTTCCTGTTGTTTCAAGCCTTTTGGGAGATGAGGCTTTATATATATATAAAGAAGACTACAGCAATGGTATTAGAATGGCAGGAGAAATGTAAGAAAATTAAGCCATATGCTCCAAGACACTTTAAACATACAGAATGGCTGTGCTCAACTAAATGAGCCATTTTGACTATTATCTCACACAGCCTATCTTGGCCTGCTTTATATGTGTTTGTGACTGAGATAATGTTATGTTTTTAAAGTGCAGAAGCTTTCTTTTATGAAGCATACAATTCTTTATTGTACAATGGAACTATCACATTTGTTGGAATATTTGTCTTAAGACTGCATCAGGCAGGGAAAAGAAAAAAAAATTGTGCCATCATCTGTAAGTGTGTGTGTAGGTGTTCATGTTTTGGGCATTCCTATGGGTTTATGCTAGCAGATGAACAAATGGCATTTCAGTGTTAGTGACTGATATATATTTATTGCCATTTTCAGTCACTGAGAATCTATGCAATGGTTGACATGTAAGTAATTTTTAATCCGATAAGTAAAATGAAGCAGTGTGCTCTGAACTAAAAGACAAGAATCTAGGACAACTTGATTTCAAAATCCAGCTGCCGTTGAATTCCTCTGTGAACCAATACGCATTTTCCTGTTAGATGATGAACTAACCTGTACCATTTAACAAGAAACCTTTCTGACAGCTTACATGAAATACCCAGGGAAAAAAAAAACGCTCCTCAAATCAGCCAATATCAGTGCACTCTTGATTTATTTTGTTCCTGGGAGTTTCAACTCAGTGGTACATTGTCTACAGCGTACAAATGTGTTTTGGTGTACCTTCTGTTTCGACAATATTACACTTCACTTCCAATCATGCAGAAGCCAAAATTTAACTCTTCAATCGCTAAGGTGTATGTGCCACAAAAAAAAAAAAAAAAATCCCAGTCATTCCTACATTATTTTCTTCATTGATGTGGAATGACTGTGCTGTAGCACAAGCATATTTTTATTTTTTTTAATGTTTTTCATTGTTGAACTTCTCTATCCATGCAAAGCTTTCGAATACAATGTGAATGCTGGACACACAATGGTTCACCAAAGTGTCTTCTGCAAAGTACCAAACAAGATAACTGTGACTGTTTAAAATAAATGAATTGATAATCCTACATCTCTTTCCAAAGCAATGAACATCAATTATCTTTTCTTTTTTTTTGTGATGTATATAAAGCTCTCAACTGCCATAAATGTGTGTTGTCTATTACTTATTGTTAGGCTTCCACTGTAAGAGTTTGCTCCATGCATAATGCTTTGGGTAAACAAGCGAAGGTTTATCTTTTAGTGATGCTTTAAAAAAGCATAATGACAGGCTTAATTGAATTGTGGTGCAAGGGTCATAAATGTTTTATTCCTTAAGTGATCATTTTCCTAAACTGCCGTAACTTTTATCAGCTCTCTCTGACCTGCAGTAGCATTTGAAATGTAGATGTATAGGGGCCCTTTTATGCTGCATTTAGAAGACCGAAAACCTTCATGAAAGCAGTATATATTTTAACTCATCTACTGTATGAGGAGACAGAAGTATGTTATTTTTCTGAGAAAAATAAACCCCTTGAAAAACATTTAAGACAATTCTATAACTGAACACTGTCATTGTTTGTTTGTATTGTGGCTCTGAGTTACTTTTGGTTAAAAAAACAATTCTTATGACCTAAAAACTTGTTACCTATTATCTCACTAGTTATGGTAAAATATATATTTTATAGGTGTGTGCTTATAGTTACAGATAAAATAATGTGCACCCTTCATTTAAAATGGTTATTTGCTCATTTAATTTGAATTGAATAAGTACTGGTTATTATCCATTATCAGTAGTATTTCCAAAGTGTATCTGACATTGATTCCAGGTAAGTGATCTGAGCTCAGTCAAAGGGTGTGACGAGCATCACTCTTAACTGATTTTATAGGTATAGCTCAAACCATTTAACTAAATCAAATGTGGGATACAATTGTTTCAAATGAAGGGTGCCAATACTTTTGCCTCTGGCTCATTGTTTATTCTCTCACACACTCAATGTGGTTAATATAATATTAGAAGTTACATAAGATGGGGCTTCTGCAATCTTGGTGTCAATGAGTTTTTTGTTTTCTTTTATGTTCAAGGCAATGTTTCATGGTGTGTAATTTTGTAAATGTTGCATTCTTGTAAATTCATCCCCTTCCTTTTCACATTGAAATATGTAGGCTATATTTTCATAGTAATGCATAAAACCAACTTTTTTGAATATGGTGCAAACTGACTGAGAGACATACGGTGGATGAAAAAGCACCAAAGTGATTCATGCATCCCGTTTAATGTGTACTTATCAAGCGGACCGCAATGTCATACAACATTTGAATATAAACTTTTATGTATGAATTTAGTGTAATAAACTGTGAAAGCTGGAACTAACCCTATTCTATTTCATGTCTTTGCTTTGTTGTATATAGTTTTCTAATAGTATGTTATGAACGTTTGTCTGTAAATCTAAATTATTATATTTCCCCCCCCTTTCACTATACTTTTAATATACAGTTAAATGAGTAGTTCAGGTGTCCTGGACAATTTTGATTTTTATCAAGGTTTTTATGGTATGCCTGACCTAACAAACATGTTTTACTATATCTAATGTTCTTGGTGACATTCTAAAATCAAGCAAAATAATAAAGTTCAGCATTATGGGAATGAAAATGGAAGGGTGGTGTCAGATTTTAACTACTACTACAGAACAACACTGCTTCAGGTAACGGAGTTACAGACTGTGTTTCTGCATAGGAAATCCATGTAAGTAACAAAGTTTTCTTTCAAAGCTTAAGATGTGGAAAATGAGCCAATGTTGAGCTTTTCTATAATATTTTTTTGTATGCGTGTCTGAGTTTTTTTTTTTCCAAATGTATTTTCTGCTTTCTGATATAATGGAAAATAGAGCTTTAGATTTGATCAATTTATACCCCATAGGGATAAGAAGCATACCAGATTTTATTTAAGTGTTTTACTGGAAAAGTCCCTAGATTCTCTTTCACGCTATTATGATGGGTAATTGAACAATAACAGCCGATGCCCATAAGGTATATGATCAAAATCCAGATAATATTCATCCCAGTTACTTTTATTTTATTTTTATAAATTTGTGGATTTACAAACATCTCAACATGATTTTGGTTCAAGGCTACTTCTCCAAGTCTGGTGGTATGGTTATTGGGCAAGATTAAAGCATCTGTTATGTAGATTCTGTACATGTGACAATTATGTGAGATCTGTACATCTTTAAATTCACTAAAACGTCCATGTGTTGCATATTTTAAATTAGTGTGTGTGTGTGTGGGGTGGAGAGGGGTACTATTAAAAGAGCTCTTATTTGTTGGAGCAAATTAATTCTTAGGACTGTTACTAGTAGTTGGCAGACTTGGCACCATTAGTCAATTAATTCCAATTAGCTGATACCTTGGACAGAATCTAGTTGGAGACAAAATTTCTCCAAAAGAATGTGGTGTGTGTTGTATCTTAGGAGTCCAAGAAAGCATTAATGCGATTGTGCAATGGTTTAATTTGCTGTGGCACAATATCCGATGAGAGCTTCACAGTGATTCAAAATGATTATAGCTGAAAACGTTTTGTAGCCTGCTCATCATCTCTACCTGCATCCAAGGAGCACCTGTGGGATTAACTGGAACGGCTAACAAGGAAAATGCAGAGATCGACTTTTGTAGCTGCATGACAATTTGTCGGCGGTATGCTACGTTATTCCTACAGCCATCGGTCATCATTACTGTCTATATTGTTGCAGCAGCTATTAAGGCCGAGAGCGGTCCTACACTCGACTGAATATGTTACCAACAGCTGGTTTGTGGAATTTGTCAGTGATCTTTTGGTAAAACAAGGTTTATTGAATACTGCAGCATTGGTGTTATATTTACAAAATCACATTCACCTGCTGTTTAATATCTTTCATAGAAGAGTTAAATAATATTTTTAAGTGAAAGACCTACTGTGCAATTGAAAATGTGCATTTTGTAATAAAGTTCTTGACTATACTGAACTAGTGTCAATACTAGGTTTTGATTTTGTCTGTGCTCTCTAGATATTTGAATTAGATTTTTTTTTTTTATAAGGTGCTGTGATGGTTGGGTGATGGTGAAGCATGGCGATTACACCATCTAGTAGTAAATGCTTGATTTGGAGTGGAGTTTAGTTAACCTGTACATTTCATTTTTTTGAAAGGAATATTGTCTGGGATTTTTAAAGCTCTTGTATGTGCTGACCTTTCTTGATACAAATCGCAACTCTGAAAAACATTCATAGAAAAAATTATTCTTTGGAGCACATTGAACAGCTGTTTTCGAAGTACGATCTGTGTCTGTTCTTAATTGCTGTTATAACTGCCAGTGGTTGCCTAATCTGTTAGTATTTTGGGCTTGATGGTATTTTGGCCAGATGTTTGGTTTATTGGACTTGACAATATTTATTGGACCTTTTATATTACACCTTTATTTTGCCCAGAACTAATTTCAGAAATGTTATGTTCTTCTTAAAATGTGTTTAACAGGCCGCTTTATTAGGTAGCAGTTGGGGATTAAAGGCTAGGTGAGACATGACAGGTCTTTCAATTGTGTGAAACCAGCAAACTTGGTGCTTTGTGATGAGCAGAGGTTTGAAGGCTGTAGTGATTTTCTTCAGTGGGCTAATTGAGCTTGCTCACGGTAAAATATGTACAATCAATAGCTTACAGAAACATTTGCCCAAGTGAATGTGGCCTGAATTCCTATAATAGCAGCCCCTTGTTAAACTGCCTTTCTTAAAACAAAAGCTGAAACAGAACTGCTGATTGAACAGTAATAGGAGATGCTTTTACCATTTAGACAGGTATAGATTTTGCACACTGAATGCTGGGAATGTAGCCCACAATAGACATGTTTGACTTACAAAGTCACTCCTTTACTGCCTTGATGTATTTGTTTGTCCCCAGAAAAAAAAAAAAACATTTTCCCCATGGATAGGTTATTTTAGTTGGATGTGTTGTTATGTACTGATTCAATATCAGTAATACTGTAGTGTGTCACCCTGTGGAGTTCCAGGGCTCAATATATAGGCAGTGTCTACGAAGGAGCAACACACAAGCAGGCATATGTTGAAAGGATTTGGTACCCTTGTCTCCCCATACATCCCCTCCAGACCGTTGTGGTCTTCCAGGGCCAGAAGACTAACCCTGCCTCCTCTCCACTCCACTTCCTCCAGAGCCCGCTCCTTCTCATCCCTGGCCCCTATTTGGTGAAACGACCTGCCCACCGAAGTCAAAACAGTCAAGTCCCTTTATCTTCCTCTGGCGATTACTCAAGACACATCTTTTCAGACTCTATTTGTAATTTAGTCATTCATTCTCCTGTTAGATTGTACTTTATACAATGTTTTGTCATACTCTTGCCTTTGCATTACTAGCACTTGTATTGTTTATTTTGCTTTCCCCATGCTCCCTTTCCCTTAGCTCTTAAATTTAACTTAACGTCTTGTCTGCACTGTTTTTCCAATCTAGGATGTAAAACCTTATATATTTGTTTACTGTATATCTCGTATACACTTGTCTAAATTCTAAATGTGTCAGGTGTCAGAATCATTAAAAGCTGAAGTCAATATCACGTTAAGTGGTTATTAGTACAGTTCTGACATTTGCACCAACAGACTACAGGTTCAGAGCACTTACCACCTGCCTGACCCTCAGTTAGGGAGGCACGTTCTTCACATTATTGCAATTTCAAACTTTCAGGTGCATTGCTTATACACAATGATATATTCATACAATATGTTTAGCAGGAGAAATACCAATCTGGCCCTAAAGGTTTCCTGCCATGTTTAAATCACAGAAAGGGCTCCATTCACTGACTTAATTGCAAAACCAAATAAAAAATTTGACCCACCTGCGAATCATAAGTTATGAAGACGTACCACACTGTCTTGAAATTGAAATGTCTATGCTTGCATACATTTTACCTGTTTAACTGACTACGTTATGAAACCAAGAAACTATTGGATTGTTACTATTGCATAACATGTTTTATCATTAGCTTATTTACATTTTAATTGATGTATTAATTCTTGAGGTACAGGCTGTTATTTGCTGATTAGTTTTTAATTACTCAGAGTGGGTTTCATGAGAGGCTTAGTATTACTGACTGCTGTAAAAAGGGAAGAAAATGAAAAACGTGTATTGTGATTCTACCTTTTCCAAATGCCATTGTAAAATGTGTAACAAGCATTCCAAATCCTCCAGAGCAGTTATTGATTTCTGTGCCCTATTCCTTGATTGTCGGCTGTAGTCTTTGAAGCCCTTATTGTCAGGCCCGTTCCCAGTGTGTGGAGTCCTGCTTGGTGTTGTTCAAGTTAACCAGCCTCTGTTTATCAGTGCCCTGGGATGTGGTCAACAGGTTAGAGATAAAAATGTTCTTACACGCCTGGCTGTTAACCTTGAGGATGTCTGTGTCAGCTTCCTTGCTTTTCTGCTTGCTGATATCATTGGATATTTAAAGAAACATCATAAGGGAACTTACTTATTTTGCTAATATCACTGTCTTAAAAGAAATGCTACATGCCATTCAAATACACATACAAATATATGTATTAGTAAAAATCCACGGAGCAGAGAATGCAAAGTTTCTTTACCCATAACAAAAAGCTTCCTTACAACCTGTTGTATTTTTAAAAATTGTATATAAAAACAATAACTACACGGTCTTCATTCCTTCTAACTATAATTAGTCTCTTATGGCATTTATACAGTATTCCAGCCCAGACAGCAAATGGGGGATTAGAAACTAGATTACAGGAGAGTGATTTTATCTTTGCAAATGCCCGACTAAATTTCCGGGCAGATGTTTGTTGGTACATATACTGCTCCATTTAATAAATGATGATTGCATTTCCGATGCAAAAGCACTGACGATAAATTTAGCATAAAGCATTCTGGTTGACACCGATTCATCCATAACTTCTATCGCATGATCTATAGATGGCAAAACAACGTAAATGGGCCAAAATAAATAGTAACATTTCACCTTCTTTCTTTGGTAATACTATATTCAGATGAGATGTAACAATACATATGATTTCTCCAATCTGATTTTATAAGATAAACACTGTCATTATTTAAAATAGTATAGACTTATAACCTTTATTCTTCTCACGCATGTAGTCTAGTCTTACTCACTTATGCTTTTGTTGATATTTATGTCATATCTCTGGATTTAGATTATTGAACTGTGCTGAAAATGTCTGGACCCAAATTGCATTCTTGTTTTTCATGCATTTATTTGCAAAGAGGATTTAACTATCTTTTATTTACCACTTTTTTTTTTTTTTTTTTTTTTAAGATTTGACCCCTTCACTTGCAATAGTAGAATAGTTTCATTTCAAGTATGTCAGCCTTTTCTGTTTTTTCATTTCATATGTCCACGTATGCAGCAAGCACAATTGTTCAAAAGGAGGCGTTATTCTGGTGGTTCAGGTGGTTTCGCAGCATAAATGCTGCACACACTGTCCCTTTGTGGGGTATTTCATCAGTCAACTCGCAAAACTACTTGGAAAAAGAACAAATTAAGCGATAGGCATGAATACACTTTAGGTGCCTAGGAATGCGGGGTGTATACTGCCTCTTCTTTCCTGTGTCCCCAGAGATGACGTTAACTCTATCTAGCTCACCTGCCACAGAGCAGAGTTAGTATTCTCAGTGTAATGCTGTTTGGTTGATTTCTGTCATCTCACTCTCCTCTGGGTGAGATGCTGACAGTTTACTGCCACTCTGGAGTCCTATTAGCCACCTGGATCTAAAACAACGAGCACATGGCAGCTACCTTTTAGCATAATTTATTAACTATGTGTGGCTGCAGGTGTGTATATTTCTAAATTTTATGTGGCAATCTTGGGTTTTCATATAATTGAATTGTGTTAGGCACCAATAGCTATTGTAATCGGGGAAAAACAGCAACATGTGTTCATGTTAAAGTGGTGATTCAATGTACAATCATAAAGATTCATGCAACAGTACCAGTGTTGTTAATTTTAGAAAGGACATTACAGAATTTCAAATATAATAATATAATTTCCAAATTGAAAATAACACATGCACATTTATTTATTTATTGCATTGCATTTTTGTAATATTATTTTCAAAATATGTTTGTAAAGTAATTGCTTTCTTGGTGTTACTTATTTTAAAGGGTTCATATAAAATAAAATTATACATCTACATTCTGCAAGGGATTCTGTTACTAAATGAGGCTGTATTTATTGTATTTATTATTATTTCTTAGCAGACGCCCTTATCTGGCTTTAAAAGGCACTTTGTGATGAGCTTCTTATCTTGGCCCTTCTCGAAGCATTGCTGATTGCGTCTTAAACTGCGACTTCGCTTAATGATAATGGTTATTCATTCAGTAAACCCTTGCAGGTTCAATAGCCAATGCGATGTGATCAACTTTAATGATCTTAATAAACCTTATTTTGGGTATGAAAATGTTATCTGTATACTAGTGAGTCTGTTAGACTTGTTGGAATATAGAATTGAAAGGATTTAATTTTCAAAAAGGCAACAATTGGATACAGTTATCCCATTCCCCTTATATAATGATAGTCTCTTAAATGCTTGTGATAACTAGGCTAGTTTAAAAAAAATAATACGGGAGAACACTGACATTCTTTAGTGTTGTAGATTTATTAAGCTAATAAATGCTGAATGCAGACTAAATTATTTCTGCTGTAAATGTTTTTCATGTCTTTAAATTCACGCATATACTTTATCAGTCTTTGTCCTCACCTTATGCTGAAGTCTCATTCACAAATGCAAAAAAACTTGTGACTGTCACTATTTGGTCCAATTGTAACATCTCCAAAACTGAGTGAATGCGCCAGTCAGTTAATTGAACCAGCTACAAAATCAATGTTATTGTCTGTCACCATTCAAATTAGATAGTTTTTGCATTGTATTCTGTCAAATAATTTTATACCGTAGTGCTTAGAAACGCACATGCACACAAATAATAACGGAACATTAAATCACTGTGGCAGAGAGCAGAGAACTGAGCTTTTAATTAGGCTACTATTCAAGTTTGCTTAGTTTATCTTGGGTGAGACTTCAAGTACTACACTTGATTATTTCTGCAACTTTACAGAGTTTTACTTATGAACATAAAGCATTTTATTCCAAACATAACTCTTGTAAGACCCCTTGGGTAAAGGTGTCAACAATATGAATCAATAATAATAATAACAATGAAAACAAGTTGTATAAAAAATGTACACACACACAAAAAGGAAAATAAATGATTGATGTGTCAACAAGAGTGGTTCACTTTTTAATATCTATGAATGTTTCATAGATGCAGAAAATAACACAAAAATATATTGCTTGGAGAAATGAACAAACCAAAGAGGAATTGCAGCAAACACGGCAAACACTGACAGCCAAGGGGACCATTAGAAAATCTTTAAAATGTCACTGTATGTCACTTGAAGGAACTATCATTTAAGCTTTTGCTTGAATCGAGTGTAATATTTCCCATTCAGAGAAGAAAATCAAACGGCAGCAAATATATTTCTTCAGAAGTTAAAGTTTTTTCTAGGTTATAAAAGGAAAGAGATAAAAATAAAAATCAGGCACAGCACAAAAAATATTCCTAACCTTGAATATGTTTTCTACATGAAAGCCATTTTGGACTTAAGGCATGCTAATTTCAAGTTAGATCTTAATTACATTGATGTTGCATATCTTGACTAATGCTGAAAGAATTACTGACATTGCAGATGGATTATGAAATGTCCCCAGCTTTTCGGCTCATCAATCATGACTCACAGTGTGAGATCAGCCTACACCTAATCACTAATTCCTTTTCATGACATACACCTAACACTTACGTTCAGCACATTGGGGACGCAACTGGTCCATTACCCTTTGTTTCTTAGTGGCAGGGACAGATGCAGGCATTCACTTCCACTGGCCGCCTACTTTGCTTTTCCCCCCGCGGGCTCCCTTGGTTGGTTTCACTTTCTGGTGATCGCTGACCCGATTCCTCAAAAGTGAAATCTCATATTTCTGCCTCTTTAGCTTTTCCATCAGGTCAAACTTCTCCGTTTGCAGCTGGTACATCCATTGCCACAGTTCCTTTGCCTTGTCGGACAGTTTGTCCTGGTTCAGGTGGTCGATGTTTAAAGCTTTACGCCTCTCCATAAGGATTTTCATCTTCTTCTCTCTCTCTGTCAGCTTCTTTCCCGTCTTCTTATCCACCTTCTGCAAGTAGCCTCCAAAGGACATGTTAGAGAAGACTTTCTTTTTCTTTGCATCTTCTTCGGCTTTTCTCTTGGCTTCCTCCTCCTCCTTCCTCAGTCTTTCCTCAGTCACCCTGGTCTGCCGTTCCCTCTCTCTCTCAGTCCGAATGCGCAGCTGCTCGGCTCTTTCAGAGCGCCGGTTCTCAATTCTGCTCTTCAGGGCAATCAGCTCTTCCTCCTCCTTCTGCCGGCTCTCAAAGTGAACCTCTATGAGGGTCTGGAGCTCAGTGAAGTCTTTCTCCAGCCTCTTCCTGTGGAAATCATCAAAGTCCACTTTCTCGCCATCAGGGAGTTTGGGGGGCGCAATATTGGGCATGTAAGGTTTTGGCTTAGGCTTCGCTTCTTCTTCTTCATTTTGCTCCTCCACAGTCTGCGCAGTATCCTCGTCTGCTTCTTCGTCCTCTGCTTCCTCCTCAGAAATTAGTTCCTCAGGCAGCTTCTCTTCCTCCTCCTCCTCTGCCTCTGCTTCTCCCAGCAGTGTCTCCTCTTCGTCTTCTTCCTCATATCCTCCTTCCTCCTCCTCATAATCATTGACAGTGTCTTCAGTGTCAGACATGGTCAGTTGTGTACCTTGAGCAGCTACAGAGAAAGACACGGAGAGAGAGAACTGCACAGGAGGTTTCAGCTGGTGTCAGGCTGCCAGTATAGTGTGCGTGACCTTACTCTAAACTTGAGAATTTAAAGGGAGCCTACTGAACATGTGACAATTGTCTGAATCAGAAATTGGTGGGGAGCCTGAAAGACACAAGTGTTTCTATATTTTAACCAAAGCGTCTGTCTTTCCCTCTAGACCCCACCCCAGTGACTGCTTCCATGAAAAACCATTCCTTTGTAAGGCCTGACAAGGGTGGCTATTTTAGAATAGGGCTGAACAGATGCCTGAGCACTTGTGCCTTCAGTCCATGATAAAGACACAGGAATGTCAGCTTCAAGAAAGGGGGGAGGGTGGAGGGAGGCTGGGGTTGGGGGGCAACTTAAGGAGATTCAAACTTCCTTTATAAGTGTAGTTTAACAATGAAAGTATTTCTGTGGTTATGCCTGACTCTGTTCCATATATATAATCACCATCAGCCTATATCAATCCACTGCCTTCCCAAATAGTTTCCAATTTGTTTCCAAGGTGGCATTGGTTTTATGTTGGGAAATATTTGTAAGAAAAATTTAACTGAAATATGTTGCTTGCATATGAGAAAATCAATACCTTTGCATGACACTGTATATATATCGCCACACTCTTTCATACATTTAAAACTGTAACAAAGTCAGTAGAAAAGCGCAGAAAGGAATGTAATATAAAAGGAATGCAAAATGGCAGAAGGTTTAGAACTGTTAATCTATTTAGGCTGATTCTTCCATGCTGGGAGGTATTTCAGTAAGATTGTAAATGTGGCCTCCGTGTTCTCACCAAGATTTAGACCCCACGTTACATTGTTCAGTATATATATGGCAGGCCAGCTTTAATCCCAGAAAGCATAATTTCAGACAATGTTTGTGAATTAAATGTACATATAATCCATTCTTTGAAGCATACAGGATCAAAAATAGGAGTACAAAAAATATACAGTAGGTTAAACAATACAGTGGTAACTTAGTTCCCTGGACATGCCCATATATTTTGTGACCGACTTACATTAGAAGCAGGTTGGACACCACAGAATCAGGCAGAGAAGGTTAGGGCAAACTGAAGCTTTTATGTATTGTGAGGATCTTTTGACCAGGAAGGACCTGGTTTTACGTGAGGCTTTGTTCTTTTAACCAGGTTTCATATGCTAGTATGGAAGTCTGGAAGAAGTATTGAAAAATTCCCAACTGATTTCCAGGGCTTGAAAATGCTTTAAAAACCATGTCTCCATTATGAAAGTCTTGAATTTTACTAGTATCATCAGGGAATAAGAATAAATCTGTAACTATTTAAAAATAATCAGCTTTAACGGTATCTCCACCACACAATGCTACCAACATATCGCTTTCAACCAAATCCCGCAAGGATTGCCCCATGTAACATTTGCTCTCAACATCCTTACAACTCAAACACTTATTCCATATCCAATCAATGCACTGGCATATGTCACGTGACTCTGTCTGCTCCAGTGAAACGAAAGTCAAACATGGACACGATGACAGCCACAATAGATATTGTATTCAAACCAAGATTCACCTTTTGTTATCTTGTTGATTAAATTATTAATGCTATTCCCCAACCCAGGAAAGAAAAATCATAATAATATGATTGACTTGCAAAGTAATAATAGCTATTATGACCATATGTATTTATTAATAATAATAATAATAATAATAATAATATATATATATATATATTTTTTTTTAAAGCTCTCTCTACACTACAACTGTAATGTGTGTAGCATGGTAACATCATTTTCTCTTGTGTGGTTAAGAAAATGTAAGATACTGATCATTTTATTTGTAGACCTGCAACAGTCTCGGGTCCAAACAGTCAGCCGTGTGTGGATATGCTATTATACTACATCCTTGCTATATATGACCTGCATTATATTATGAAATACTGATTACAAAATAATGATACATTAAAATACATAAAATTGCTGTTGATGTTGGCTTGTACAGCTGTTTTAAATAAGGAGCCCAGACTTTTCATTAATATTTACAATTTACAACGCTGAAAATGTGCTGTATTTGTAAATATGACAGTTCAGAAACATGATAGATGAAAACTGCACATTGAAAGCTATTGATCCAGTGCAAAATATGATGTACTTTTTCTCCTTCATAATAAAGCCTAGCTAAAACACAAAAACAAAAGTCAAAGTAAAAAAAAATATATATATTACTTTTACTTCTATTTTCTATACCCAGATTCTCTTGCTAGATATGCATCTCTAGATTCTGACACTTTTTTTCAGAAAATCAGGTGCAACTTCTGCGCACTGTGACTGTCTATGTGGATAGATAGTGGATAAAATATGTTTCATCCAAAGAACAAAACAAATTTGGTGAATTGACTTTTAATCATGCACAACAATAATAAGAACTTGGTCAAACCAAAAACGTTAAGGTTTATTCCAGGCAGAAAAAAAATCAAAAAACATTCACAGAACTCTCTCTCTTCAGACAACTCCCTTCTTAAAACAAAACAATTGTTATGTCTAGGTGGCAACCAGGCCAGTAACAAAGACACCCAACAAGGTAATAGAAATCTTAGCAAACCAGTGAACTAGATAGAGCAAGATTGTTAATTACCAAAAACGTGGGCCACTTATTGTCAACCTAGCAGTGGACGATCATTGCAGTCTTATTCAATGCCTTCCTTACCCTCCTGCTTTGAGCCTTATCGAAATTCACAGGCCTTTGCAAGTTATATTAGATGTTTGGTGCACCGAAAAACATACAAGACTGAACTAGAGTGATTTGTATGGAAAGGCCATGTCAGATTTGGCCAACAGAGTTTCAGAGAGCATGATCTATACTTTCGAAAAATCTAAATAAAGACTTGTGAGTCACTTGAAAGTGTTGTGGTCAACTCATGGGAGTTAAGTAACCGAAACGTCCACTGAGGTTGTCTCGCACACATTCTATACTGCATTTGATTGCATACTGTAGTACTGATAATGAGGGAAAACAAAGTCTATATTTAGCCTGGGAATGTCATACCAAAAAGGACCCACCAGCAGGCTTTAAGGGATAAGTGATGCTGACAAACAGGTGGGAAAGATCTCTACCAGCCACCCTGAGTCACTGGAATGTCCATTAATCTTTGAGGGGGACTAATGGCAAAGGGGATTTGGCACAGCCATTTTCCAAAGGGGGCGGTAAGAATAGAATATATGGCTTGTGTGAATATGTGGGTGGTGTTCAGCTTCACTGTGGTTTTAGTTTTATTAGAAAGAGCAAACATAAACATGGATTCAGCTGACAAAAGCGATTTACTCTCTTTTCTGCTGCAACCACGAACAGTTACAGTAACAGAAAAAAAAGTATTTTTTTTCATACAGAAGTGTTAGGGTTTGCATATATTTTGACAAATTCCCTTCAGCATAATTAGCCCTCCCAACATTCTCCATGATCACTGCTTCCTGATTTAATTAAACTCTGGAATTCCTCAGGCGCTCTGGTGCAGTGTCGATGGCGCAGCAGGAAATGATACCAGATACAGCTGAAAAAGGAATCGGGTTTAATGAAGCCATGGCTTAAGGCAGTCAATAATTTGTCTGAATTGTGTTTGGAAGGTATTAAGATCAGGAGAGTGAACTGGCTGCAGCCATTAGCTGTGTGTTTTATTGCCTTCTGTAAGGCATGCTTTGTCATTCAAAAAGGAATTATCTTCTAATTAACTCCTGCACACCATTATTACCTATCACTGGTGTATAGGCTTATTTAGCATTCAGAGCAAAACAGAATGTAAATCAATGGCAATTAGACAAGCAAAGGCTCTAAATCACTGTCTTTAAATATTTAGAAGGCACAGCAGGCATTAGAACTTACAATCATTTAGAGATGGAACTTTTTTTTTTCCTGTATCGAGTCTTATAGAGCTTTATGGCAGAAGATCTTGTCTTTCTCTTGGTCTCTCACTATATATTCTAATGGACAAGGCAATATTATCAAAAGTAATTGGACAAAACCTTGTTCCTATGCTAATGTATTGTACCAGAGGTCATGTGATGCATAGAGGTTGGTCTTTTTAAGGATTCAGTGACTGGCAGTATGGATTAAGATATTTTGCACATTTATCAGTATGATAACACCCTAACAGAAGGTTAACAGTGCAGCACAGTGTTTCAAAGGAGAAGAGCACTGAAAGTATTTCATGGCCTGCTTAGATTCCTGGCTTTAGCCCTATAGAACATAAGGGTGGGGGGAAACATTGATCCATGTAAGAATCGTGATTCTGTCTTCTAAGATAATGAATCGATGTACAAATTCCAAAAATCGATTTTCAAGAAGTTTACAGGTTTCATGTGGTTTCAATTTTCCACTGACAGTAGCCTAGACCTAAAGGGGCTTTCACCCCGAATGAGGAGTGGCAGATCCCATTGAGCTAAAAGAGCTTTCACATTGGACAGAGGGACAGAGTTAAGAAGTGGCAAAGCATAGCGGCACGCAAGAGAGACAATATTTTCATCTTTTGCCGAGCCGTGACGTAAACAGCCATCAACCAATCAGAGAGGAGTAGGAGGCTCAGTGGAGATATTGAAATAATTAAAATGGAGGAGAAACTCAGTAATTACTTTCATATTTTATATGTATACGATAACTGTCAATACAATGAAAATCCATTCAACTTTCAACTTGTTAACTAAAACCTACAGATGGTGCTATGTCAAAAGTACAACAGCTGTGACATACAAGACTAATTTTGTGGTCAAAATTGGCAGGTGCTACTGCTACTGAGAATTGTTTTAAAATTGAATCATGAATCCAAGAATCGAAATTGAAATCAAATAGAGAGATTCTCACCCCTAGAACACCTCTGGGATGAACTGGAGCAAGGTGCTCGGAGAAACGGCCCTCACCGCACTTGAAAAAATGCACAGTCTTCCTCTAGCAAACTTTCAAAACAGGAGCAGCAGTCATGAAGTCCAAGGATAGACCTCCTAGAATTGAAATTACTTTGTCAAAGACTGTCTTTTGTTACTTTGTTTGCCTCAATACATTTTACAGTATGGTGTCTAATGTGTGTGTACTGGATGCTGTTGAGTCAAATGTCCAGGAGCCTACATTTGGTGTCCAGCCAAAGTATTGTTGCTTCTGGATTAACACTTGACTTTCAGTTCTGAATACAAAATTAAGGCCTTTAGCAATCCTGCTCTTTGCTATAAAACAAAAACTAATATTTCAATATTTCAAACTTGTAGCTACAGCCTAAAAAAAAGAATTCTGCAAATTGTTAAGCTTTGATTGTAAATGTTCTCCTTTTAGTTGGATTGGGCTCAGTAAATGTAATATGTCTATTAAAAGATTGTTCCTTTGGGACAAGATGGCCACCTGTCACAATAGTTTAACAGGATGTCACTCCCACAGACTTGTGGGTCATGAAAGGTGACACCAGTTCTGTGTTTGCACTGAAAATGTTTACAGATATAAAAAACTTTCAGGAGATAGTATTAGAAATGATTTCTGGAACCCTAGAGCTTAGTGGATTCTTGCAAAATATTTTCTGTCTGATGAGCTGAACATTTTTATGATATTAGTGTCTCTGCTATTCACAGAGTTCAAGGAGCAGAGGCTGGCCTGTAGCATTACAGAATAATACAAAATTCAAATTAGCTTGTAAGTCTATGTCGCTATGTGATCCTGGTGAGCCATAGCACATAACAAGGAGCTGGTACTTACATCCCTTCCAATATAATTTGCATGACAAACAAATTATCTTATTAAAATAGTGGACAATGTGAGGAACACCCAATATGAATCTCACTGGTGATTGTGTTATGTTTTATGTAAATCCTAAATAACAGGACTCAGAATAGATCATACAATGCCTATAGAAAGTCTACACTCCCCTGAACTTTTTTCACATTTTGTGATGTCACTGTCTCAGAGTTTCATGCATTTACATTTTTTCCACTTATCAGAAGTACACCATACTTCACACTCTTAAGGGGAAAAAGTTTGTATTGTGAAATTATATATATATATATATATATATATATATATTAAAAATACCAAACTGAAATATCATAATTGGATAAGTCTCCACCTCCCAGAGATAATACTTGGTGGTAGCACCACAATTACAGATGTCAGTCTGTTGGGTTAGGTCTGTACCAACTTTGCACACCTAGATTTGACAATATTTGACAATTCTTCTCTACAAAAATGTTCTCTGATGTTCTTTTGTGAGTCATGCCACAAATGTTCAGTTGGATATAGGGAAAAAAGTATTTGATCCCCTGCTGATTTTGTACGTTTGCCCACTGACAAAAAAATTATCAGTCTATAATTTTAATGGTAGGTGTATTTTAACAGTGAGAGACAGAATAACAACAAAAAATCCAGAAAAACGCATTTCAAAAAAGTTATACATTGATTTGCATGTTATTGAGGGAAATAAGTATTTGATCCCCTATCAATCAGCAAGATTTCTGGCTCCCAGATGTCTTTTATACAGGTAACGAGCTGAGATTAGGAGCATAAAGAGAGTGCTCCTAATCTCAGCTCGTTACCTGTATAAAAGACACCTGTCCACAGAAGCAATCAATCAATCAGATTCCAAACTCTCCACCATGGCCAAGACCAAAGAGCTGTCCAAGGATGTCAGGGACAAGATTGTAGACCTACACAAGGCTGGAATGGGCTACAAGACCATCGCCAAGCAGCTTGGTGAGAAGGTGACAACAGTTGGTGCGATTATTCGCAAATGGAAGAAACACAAAATAACTGTCAGTCTCCCTCGGTCTGGGGCTCCATGCAAGATCTCACCTCGTGGAGTTTCAATGATCATGAGAGGGTGAGGAAACAATTGGTAACACACTATGCCGTGAAGGACTGAAATGTACAGGCCCGTCTGAAGTTTGCCAATGAACATCTGAATGATTCAGAGAACTGGGTGAAAGTGTTGTGGTCAGATGAGACCAAAATCGAGCTCTTTGGCATCAACTCAAGTCGCCATGTTTGGAGGAGGAGGAATGACCCCAAGAACACCATCCCCACCGTCAAACATGGAGGTGGAAACATTATGCTTTGGGGGTGTTTTTCTGCTAAGGGGACAGGACAACTGCACCGCATCAAAGGGACGATGGACGGGGCCATGTACCGTCAAATCTTGGGTGAGAACCTCCTTCCCTCAGCCAGGGCATTGAAAATGGGTCGTGGATGGGTATTCCAGCATGACAATGACCCAAAACACACAGCCAAGGCAACAAAGGAGTGGCTCAAGAAGAAGCACATTAAGGTCCTGGAGTGGCCTAGCCAGTCTCCAGACCTTAATCCCATAGAAAATCTGTGGAAGGAGCTGAAGGTTCGAGTTGCCAAACGTCAGTCACAAAACCTTAATGACTTGGAGATGATCTGCAAAGAGGAGTGGGACAAAATCCCTCCTGAGATGTGTGCAAACCTGGTGGCCAACTACAAGAAACGTCTGACCTCTGTGATTGCCAACAAGGGTTTTGCCACCAAGTACTAAGTCGAAGGGGTCAAATACTTATTTCCCTCATTAACATGCAAATCAATTTATAACTTTTTTGAAATGCGTTTTTCTGGATTTTTTTGTTGCTATTCTGTCTCTCACTGTTAAAATACACCTACCATTAAAATTATAGACTGATAATTTCTTTGTCAGTGGGCAAACGTACAAAATCAGCAGGGGATCAAATACTTTTTTCCCTCACTGTATATATGTACAGACGAGTGACAAATTAAAGGAATAACCTGAATAAGTGAGTGGAGGAACATAACGAATGCAGATGCCTCCAAACAGGTGTACTGCATGATACAATTAAGCAATTAACATCCTATCATGCTCTGTGCCATGTACAGTGCATCCGGAAAGTATTCACAGTGCTTCACTTTTTCCACATTTTGTTATGTTACAGCCTTATTCCAAAATTAATAAAATTAATTATTTTCCTCAAAATTCTACAAACAGTACCCCATAATGACAACGTGAAAGAAGTTAGAAATTTTTACAAATGTATTAAAAATAAAAAACAAAAATGCACATGTACATAAGTATTCACAGCCTTCGCTCAATACTTCGTTGAAGCACCTTTGGCACCAATTACAGCCTCAAGTCTGTTTGAGTATGATACTACAAGCTTGGCACACCTATTTTTGGGCAGTTTCTCCCATTCTTCTTTGCAGGACCTTTCAAGCTCCATCAGGTTGGATGGGGAGCTTCGGTGCACAGCCATTTCAGATCTCTCCAGAGATGTTCAATCGGGCTCTTGATGGGCCACTCAAGGACATTCACAGGGTTGTCCTGTAGCCACCCCTTTGTTATCTTGGCTGTGTGCTTAGGGTCGTTGTCCTGTTGGAAGATGAACCTTTGCCCCAGTCTGAGGTCCAGAGTGCTCTGGAGCAGGTTTTCATCAAGGATGTCTCTGTACATTGCTGCATTCATCTTTCCCTCGATCCTGACTAGTCTCCCGGTTCCTGCCGCTGAAAAACATCCCCACAGCATGATGCTGCCACCACCATGCTTCACTGTAGGAATGGTATTGGCCAGATGATGAGCGGTGCCTGGTTTCCTCCAGACATTAGTTCAATCTTTGTTTCATCAGACCAGAGAATTTTGTTTATCATGGTCTAAGAGTCCTTCAGGTGCCTTTTGGCAAACTCCAGGCAGGCTGTCATGTGCCTTTTATGGAGGAGTGGCTTCCGTCTGGCCACTCTACCATACAGGCCTGATTGGTGGAGTGCTGCAGAGATGGTTGTTCTTCTGGAAGGTTCTCCTCTCTCCACAGAGACACACTGAAGCTCTGTCAGAGCGACCATCGGGTTCTTGGTCACCTCCCTTCAAGGCCCTTCTCCCCGATCTCTCAGTTTGGCCGGGCGGCCAACTCTAGAATGAGTCCTGGTGGTTCCAGACTTCTTCCATTTACCTTGACCTTCAATGCTGCAGAAATTTTTCTGTACCCTTCCCCAGATCTGTGCCTCAATACAATCCTGTCCAGACAATTCCTTGGACTTCATGGCTTGGTTTGTGCTCTGACATGCACTGTTAACTGTGGGACCTTATATAGACAGGTGTGTGCCTTTCCAAATCATGTCCAATCAACTGAATTTACCACAGGTGGACTCCAATCAAGTTGTAGAAACATCTCAAGGATGATTAGTGGAAACAGGATGCACCTGAGCTCAATTTTGAGTGTCATGGCAAAGGCTGTGAATACTTATGTACATGTGCTTTTTTTGTTTTTTATTTTTAATAAATTTGTAAAGTTTTCAAACAAACTTCTTTCACGTTGTCATTATGGGGTATTGTTTGTAGAATTTTGAGGAAAATAATTAATTGAATCCATTTTGGAATAAGGCTGTAACATAACAAAATGTGGAAAAAGTGAAGCGCTGTGAATACTTTCCGGATGCACTGTATAAAAATGCTGAGTAGGCCCAGTTGACCTTGATTTTCGATCATGATGGCTGTGCATAAACCAAATTTACAAAGACAAATGCACATTTGAGAGTTCAGTGGTGCAAAAACCATAGGCACTGGTCTACAGAGATGTGGAAAAAAGTGATATGGTCAGGTGAGTCATCCTTCACCATATTCTAAACAAGTGGGCGAGTGCATGTGTGGCGACACCAAGAGAACGGTACAGGCTGACTGCTTGACCCCTACAGTGAGGTGGTCTGGAGTCTCTGTTATGCTGTAGGGGGCATTTTCCTGGCATGGTTTGGGTCCATTTGTCCCCTCAGAGGGGAGGGTCACTGCAAACTTATTCTGAGTGATCACCTTTATGCTATGGTGAAACATTTCTATCCTGATGGGTGTAGTCTCTTCCAGGATGGCAATGCCCCGAGGGGTCACTGAATGGTTTGATGAGTATGAAAATGATGTGAATCATATGCTATGGCTTTCGCAGTCACCGGTTCTCAAACCAATTGAACACCTATGGGAGATTTTGCACCGCCGTGTTATACAGCGCTCTCCACCACCATCATCAAAACCCCAAATGAGGGAATATATTTTGGATAAACAGTGTTCTATTCCTCCAGTTCTGGTGGCTCGTGTTGGCCCCACACTTTATGTTGGTTTTTCCATTAATTTGTCACCTGTCTGTATATACAGTACTGTGCAAATGTTTTAGGCAGGTGTGATTTTTTTTTTGTATTAAAACATATATGTAAGAATGTTTTTAAAAATAGACATGTTAATAGATTATATTTATCAATTAACAAAATGCAAAGTGATAAATACCTAGAAGAATTCTTGCTGTTTTGAATGCAAAGGGTGGTCACACCAAATATGGATTTGATGTGGATTTTTCTTCTGTTCACTAACTTTGCATTTAGTTAATTGATAAATAAAATCTATTAACATGTCTATTTTTGAAAGCATTCTTACTTTACTGCCTAAAACTTCACTGTATATATACACCGATCAGCCATAACATTATGACCACTGACAGGTGAAATGAATAACACAGATAATCTCATTATCATGGCACCTGTCAGTGGGTGGGATATATTAGGCAGCCAGTGAACATTTTGTCCTCAGAGTTGATTTGAGTTGAAAAATGGGCAAGCATAAGGATCTGAGCGACTTTGACAAGGGCCAAATTGTGATGGCTAGACGACTGGGTCAGAGCATCTCCAAAACTGCAGCTCTTGTGGGGTGTTCCCGGTCTGCAGTGGTCAGTACCTATCAAAAGTGGTCCAAGGAAGGAAAAACGGTGAACAGGGTCATGGGCAGCCAAGGCTCATTGATGCACGTGGGGAGAGAAGGCTGGCCCGTGTGGTCCGATCCAACAGATGAGCTACTGTAGCTCAAATTGCTGAAAAAGTGAATGCTGGTTCTGATAGAAAGGTGTTAGAACACACAGTGCATCGCAGTGTGTTGCGTATGGGGCTGCGTAGCCACAGACCAGTCAGGGTGCCCATGCTGACCCCTGTCCACTACCGAAAGTGCCTACAATGGGCACATGAGCATCAGAACTGAACCATGGAGCAATGGAAGAAGGTGGCCTGGTCTGATGAATCACGAGTTCAAGGTGTTGACTTGGCCTCCAAATTCCCCAGATCTCAATCCAATCGAGCATCTGTGGGATGTGCTGGACAAACAAGTCCGATCCATGGAGGCCCCACCTCGCAACTTACAGGACTTAAAGGATCTGCTAAAGGAGCACACCTTCAGAGGTATAGTGGAGTCCATGCCACGACGGGTCAGGGCTGTTTTGGCGGCAAAAGGGGGACCTACACAATATTAGGCAGGTGGTCATAATGTTATGGCTGAGTATATAGTATATGTATATAGTGGCACCACGTGGGGCTGGGCACAGTGTCAGGGTTCTATAGGCAGAGGCACATGACAGAAGGGAATTTAGTGAAGGAAGGGCATGGTAGGCCTAATTATATACAGTAAGCATTTTAGCAATCCTTCTCACTCTCTGTGTTTGTGTCTATTGCTTGTTAATTCCCAGGCTCTCCTCCTGTCTTCCCAAGAAAGAAAGAGTACTTACTTCCTGTTTATATGCAGTAGGTGAGCCAGGCCAATTAGAGAAGCTTTGTCAAATGGGAAATGTAGCTTCAGTCAGGCAGGCTATTTCCTGAACTGCCCAGCACTGTATCACAATATATATACATTGTCAGGGTTATATATATATATATATATATATATATATATATATATATATATATATCTGTCTATCTTTAAAATCTTCTGACTTTTCCATATGGTTCAACGTGTGAAATGTTGTTTTGTAGAACTTCAGAAGTGATGACACAGTTTGGTGGGTGATTTTTGCATTGGGTGGTTCACACTTGGCAGTGGCACCTCACATTATATTATATGGCATATGATCACTGATCCTTTGCTTGCTATTTATGGATCAGCACAGGTTTCCTTCTCAAAAGAAGGGAGATGAATATCAAAAGCTTAACCTCAATTTGACAAAATGAGTTGTCTTGGGAGCCTTGCTTGGAAGTCTGGAGCAGATTTAATCTTTAAAAAAAAATTAAGAGAACTGAATGGGACACACACACACAAAAAAAAAACAAGAACTGGAAAGACACAAGAACATACAATTATGAGCTGGACTGAACAGACTGAAGGGGATTTGAGCATTTGTGGAAGTGACGTAGCCATGAGCTGACAAATCCACCTTTTTGTGCTAAACCAGCACCATCTAATATTAAAAGACAACAATACAAATGGACCTCCTGACAGCAAAACAGTATATTATGTGTATATAGACAGATTTGCTTACTGTGCACGAATGTGCATTCTGTTAAGGTTCCTTATGTGCTCGGGTCAGGTGTTTTTTGTGTGAAAATAGAATATTAATTGTAAAGAAAACAAAGAAAAAAAAGTTGCTCTGTAAGCAAGGTAGAAGCCTGTCTAACTTAACATGGTTTCAGCTGCATTGTAAATTAACACTTTTTTATCTTTTTGAACATGCTATATGATTTCAAAATACAGGAAAAATCGATATAACTGTGTATTGGATTAGGTGGCGAGTATGAAATGATTTTCGTTCTGTAACACCTGAGGTCCACAGGGGATTGCTGACAGAAATAATTCCCGATCAAGATTTCACCAAATAGATTTTTTTTTCACTTGAATTAATTACAAGTGATGTATCAGGAGTGGCAAGCCAAATGCATGCATCACTAAAGATCAACAGGAGTGTCAGATACTTTAATCTCTGCTGCTATAGTGCTAAAACCTTTAGATACATTGAATACATTTTAAAGCATAAGACAATATATTTCAGTCACCCTGGTGACAACAATCATTTTTTAATGGCTATATCTGCAAGTCAGCAGGGTATTGAATCTGTCTCAGGGCACTGCCACAACAGGTTTACAGCGATGTGCTCAGCATGAGCTCCATCAGAAAAATGAAAAAGGCTAAATCGATCTGGAGGAAAAGGGCACCTATTCCTACCTGTAATGGATGTTTCTTTCACTGTTATTTGACATTCATTATGGGTAACAGCCATCGTCCTGTATCTGTTAGCAGAAACACAAGAATACTTTGACTTACAAAGAGTCGATATAAACAAGCAGTGAGCACATTTTGTAAACATACCTGTTCGCTTTTTTAGCAGTTTTCCTATTTGTACGGGTGGCCCTCCTCTGATATCTGAGGAAACTTTGGCTCAGGTTGCCAAGCAGCAGAGTTTGACTGTTCTCTCACACAGTACCCTCTAAAACAGTCCAACAATTAGACTAGAATGCAACTAGAAACCACTTTCTGCCTTTTTTTCTTTATTCAGATTGTTTTATGATCTTTTGCTTTAGCACGTGCTTAAAAAAACTAAAAAAACATCCTGTGCTTGAGATGACATTCTTTTTGAATCATGGGAAAGCTGTAGAAAGCTTCAATGCAGAACAAAATGATTATGCAACATACCTTAAAACCAGACCTTTCCAAGTAAGCCTGCTCCCATTCACTTTCCATTTCCATTGGTAATTTATTTACCCTTGAAGGAAAATTTTCACTGTAATATTGGTGTGAGGTTTAAATCAGAAGAAGCAACTGAGTCAGAGTCAACACAAGTCTTCCTGTATAAGTAATTCTTCCCTTCCTAACAAGTCTTGGTTAGCTAATGCATTTAACTTTTGAAAACCATGATATTTAGTAACTAAGTATAGATGAAAGCTAAGCATAGCATAAATGCATGATAAGAACAATCAAATAATTTCATAAATATTTGTGGACAATGAATTTAAGTATGAGATTATGTTAGTGAGTCCTTAATGTGCAAAATATAGCTTGAAATTTTAAGATAAAATCAACATAGCCTCAAGGTGAAATTACACCACTTACAAATGAAAAATTAAACTGCACATGGAATCTCACTGATAGCTGTTTGTGCTTTTAATTTTTAATAAAGATAAATTGAAGAGGGGAGTATTCTGTACAGTAGGTTGTTTGTCACAAATGTCTTACGGCAAAAAGTAAAAAATTATAAATAATTGAAAGATTGAGGATTCCTTTGAGGGATAAGGAAAAAACGCATATGAAGGCATGCCTGCACTCGATAACTAAAAAGAAACAGAAAATAAAAGAAAGCATATGGGACTGTTTTATTTATTGACCAGGGGCATACAATCAAACCCACTTAGGTGGAAAATGAGATATGAATATAAAAAGATTTCCTGCCGGGAAGGATTTTGCAAAGTACAAAATGAACTCCTGAAGACGCAAATGCAACTCAATAGGATCCTATTTCCGCGGTTCTTCAAAAGGCAGCACAAATCAACTATTTCTGTTTAGTGTGTTCAAAATATATATCTTCGGCTTAATTTAAAAAAAAATTACATCTCTGTAGTTGTTTACTGTAGCGACTGTGCAAGAGAGAGAGGCAGAGAGAGAAAATGATGTCATTGCAGACTTTTTTTTTCATTATTGAAGAAATAACAAAAAGCACACCACCATCATTTTCAGATGATATTCGTGCGCGAACATTTTCTGATTAGGTATGCAAATAAAGAGCTTCGTAGATCCTTATCAGTACCTTGGGACTCATTAAGTCCATTTCAATGACATCCCAAATGCAGATATCGTCAGGAGTTTGAGAAACTATGAATAAATTAAGCAAACTTTTTTCTTCTTCTTCTCACATTCAGATGGTTAGAAAGCATTAACCCCTTTCACTCCCTTTTAACGTGAAGCTGTCTTGTTCACTATTCCACTCTAAAAATGGTATTCACTCTCAGTGAATTCAGGAAATAAAATAGGTGTAAGTATGGGTATAACAATGTTGTATTTTTTGCCTTCTTTGATTTCAGGCCCTTATGTATTCATTTGCAAACATAAATTGAAATACACTATTTAAGACAGGCTGAATACAAATTAAAAACAAGTAATAAAGGAAGTAATTAATACAACTTAGTTACTTTATCCAAAAATAAAAAATGAAGAGAGGGTCTATTTCAACTCTAGTCTGGGCCAATGTGATGGAAACAGTGATTGTGGACTGAATATATCTTTGATCTAACCGACAAACACAAACTATTGACCTGTCAGTGAAATGTAGGGTTAATTCATTTGATAAAAGGAAAACATATGGGTACAACTTTATAATAATGGGCACCAATTCTTAATTAATTAATGTGTGGATCCCACCAGAATAACCTATTAATGCCTCATGCACTTCCACTGAGTTCTGATGTTGATCACATGTATTATCCCTAACCTCAAACCACTGTAACCCTATCCCTAACACTAACCCAGACCTGATCAGTAGGGTCATAGTTCCTCACCTCCTCTCCTCACTACCTCATATCTGATTGGAATAGTTGTTAATTAGTAACCTGTAACATGGTAATTAGAAAGCTGTTCAGAAATGGCAAAGGGTAATTACTTTCACCACATACAACTTATTCAAACGGATGCCATTATTTATGTATGTATGTATTCTTAAACAGCTAATATATCCTTTTAAGCAAGACCTGACTCCTCATATTCATTCCTCAAGGGCCTCATATTGGCAGGCAGCTTTTATAAACCTTTTTACAGAATCACCTGCTTCACACTGGGGACACAGGCTAAATTGGATCCATTAAGCAAATTATTACTTCAGTTGGCTAATTAAGAGCCCAGGTGGAGGTGAGAAGGAGATTTGAAGGCCTCAGGAGAGTCAGGGTGTGGAGGGAAAGGACCTCTGCTTACATCAGCATGACCATCTCGAAAGAATTGGCAGGTGCAGCTAAGGTATTATAAGGTAAAGCACAGACTCCAATGGGTATATGTGATTGGTGTTCATTAATATGCAGTACACCACTGTCATAAAATAATTCACCTTCCCCCTGAAGCTCAGCAAAGCAAGATGGAGGAGGCTTTAGTGCCAATTAGAAAGAAAATTATCTCCATTTATTGAGTCATTCCCTTGCATGCATTTGCGCAGTTTGTACTCTCCCATAATATATGTAGGACATTCAGATGTTTTCTTCTCAAGTTATGTTTGCTACGAAAGCACTTTGCAAGTCGATGCCTAATTATATTGTGATATGGTCCTGTCAGATAATTGCCAGTTTACAGGAGCTGCCTTACACTGCTGATAGTTAATGAGGTTTGAAACCTGGCTTCATTAAATGTAACAACCATCAGTGATGCTAACAGATTTTAATTCTGCGAAATAATAATAAAAATAACTATCACAGCAGACCATAATTTATTCAGTATCATACTTGTTACAAAGCCGTTATTCAGGTAAGTGATGGCCCTGATGTAAAATACTGGTGTGTTCTAACTTTACAGTAGAACAGTGGCAGCAAAATGTCACCAGAATTCTATATCAATGCCTTGGAAGTGAACTCTATAAGTTTAAACCAGATACAAACTTCTACCCAGAGTGTCTGAAATTGAGATATATCATTGAGGCTTAAAAGATCTACTGGGAGAAAATAAACATGTTGAACAGAACAACCTCTTTTACATCAACCAATGTGGTTTTATATTTGCTGATAAACATTGATCTTGTGACTCAGAACATTGTGTTCTGGTGCATTTGTCTGCCTTGTAACTCAGATGGCCTCTTGCCAAGGCATAAATACAATACAGTGTTATTTTCAGTAAAAAAAAAAAAAAAAAACCCATAAAACATTAAAACATTTTGCTGCTTTATGATCAGGTTCTGCTGCAGCAGTCAGCCCTGACCCTCAGCTATGATCATCTCTTGCACTTTTGCTTGAAAGCAGAGGACTTTTACTTCTCGCAGTGTGATAAACTTTAAGGCCAATAACATTTATATTACTGTGGTCACTCACACAGAGAGGCCAGCCAGGAGAGAGATGCAGTAGACAGCTCAGGTTGTTAAGTGAAATGTTAGGTACGTATTACAGAAAAATAAACAAAAATCCTCCCCACTGATGAAAACATTGAGAACAGTGATTTGATTATACAATTAGTAAATGTATAGGGCCATAATGTTTTCAATTGCATTAAGGCTGATACAAGTGACCATATGTTAAACATGTTTTAATGTGAACTCATCATATTTTTTCATTACATGACAATTTCTTTATTTAAACCAGCATTTCCCAAGTCCCAGCTGTGACTGCTTTAAAACATACAATCATTGAGAAACCTGATTTTCGTCTGCTGTATGGAGTTAAGTAATTCTAGTAGAAATTACTCTGTGGCACACCTGAAATAAGTCAATTTGAGAATGATAAGTTTTAATTAGGGGCACGTAAACTATTGATGAAAAGAAAGGGTATATAGTGCATTTCTCTCCATTCAATTCTGCAAAGCAGTATCATAAAGATTCTGAATATTATTTTGATAATTTTATAATCCTGTGAGGATGTCTATGTTTACGGTACATAGTATAGCCGTCAATGCAATTCAATGCGGCAAACCTAATTAACTTAAAATATTTTGCAGTACAACAATCTTTATTTAATCTGTCAAGAACTTTTAATCTAAATAAATAATTCCATCTAAATAAATCAGATGTTTATTCTTGTATATGTATTTTTGATTTATTTTGCTCAACTGTGATTTTTTAAAATATTTACTTGGAACACCTGTTCATGCCTGAGGGCACCCCGGTTGGGAAACACTGTTTGAAACCACTATTAAATGGTTGGCAGTGAAACCAAAGCATCATTTTTGGTCAAAGTGTGTTCAGTTTTATGCATGCAAGAATAACAGAAAACCATGGCCTGAATATAGAAAAACATGAATAAATCAATAGTAATAATGATAGAAAATTACCAGGATAATTTCCCACTTCTCTTTCTTCTGTATCTCTAATTCCTAACTTCCTCACAATGGCCCATTTGACATATGAGTATAATCATCAGATATCTTTCTAAAATGAATCTATATCCTATTAATGCTGGTGTAATAGGACAAGACTTCCATTAAGTACAGTTTGTATGTGACTTCATTACTTCCAATTACCCCAGTAACTGCTACAGCATGTTTTCAGCTGTCCCCGTAAATAAGCACAAATAGGCAGAGTCCAGCCATGAATGACAATAACCCTCAGGGGGAGCAGCAGAAAGGACATCAAATTCTTTTACACGCTTCCACCCAGTGACCTCACATATGTTGTTATTTTGTCATTTAATTAATATTGACACAATGGAGTCTGTAACAATTAGTGCCTGGCTTGCAGTAGGCCTTTTTCTAATCAATTCCTCTTACACCTCTGCATCTCAGGTCACTAGATTTTCACTCTTGAGGAAAAAATCAAGTGCTTTTCAGGGGAAATTATTTAGGCATTGTCATTTGGTAGGTGTTTTTCAATTGCCCAATTGATAGCTGCAAATTGTGTTTCCATCACCATTTGGGGAGATCTCTTAAAGCAACTACCTGCTAATTGTATTAAACGCCCGCCACTCATTTCTAAAATCCATTCTCGTGTTTTGTCACACCATTCCAGTTTCCTCATGTCGCTGTTCCATTAACAATTAACTTTGCGTTCTGGTTTTGCATGTTTTTTATTATTTTTTATTCACCATTGAGGTACAAGGATGCAGGGAGAAGGCCATGGAGACTGTTTAGACAGTGAATACAAAAATCTATACTAGTTCAATGCAAAGGAGAAGGGTTAACCTCGACTAATTTACTAGGCCTAGCCCACTGTCAACGCTCAACAATGACGGGCCATGGAAGTCAGATAATCTGCACAATTTCGTCCGTGTGCTCTGCAGTGGAAGCTTTCCTGACTCACCATTGTTTTTAAGTTTTTTAAAGGAACTTTTCTCTTTGAGTATTATAATCTGTAGTTACACATCAGGTCAGATGCCAAAGGATATTTGTCAAGATACCATGTGATCACCAAGAGAGCCTAGAGGGAATGTTTCCTGTTTGGAAACTAAACAGGACTGAAGATAGCAAAGACACATGCATCTATGGCTTCTTACAGCCAAGTGGGTTCAATACTAATGTTTTTCTTGTAGATTAAAGAGCTATGTTCAGATTTCCCAGCCTAATATACTTTAGATTAATTTAGGGTAAATTCAAGTACACACACTTATGAAAAACATCAATGTTCAACTCCAGAACTATTTTCCACAACCGCAGCAGTACTTAGAGAGATCATAATTTAAAAATAAATGTATTATTATAGTATGACAAAAATTACCTTTTTCTAACAAGATTTCCCCCACATGGTGAACAATACTGAATATATACATTCTTTAGTCATATCTCAGGCATTTAAACAGATTCTACGTACTAAGTCAAGACAGTACGTGCCAAATTGTGTGTGACAGTTAGTAGTTTTTATGTGTTTGAGAAATGCAAATTATGTTTTAATGCATTATTTTATGCTTTCTGTGGAAGTCAGAACTGAAAGGTGTATCTGCATAATGTATTTCAAAAGTGAATGCGATAACAATATTTTTTTACCACTTGAAAAAAAAAGTGCTTTTGAATGAACAGTTATTTTTTTCAGTCAACGTCCTTCATGGCAGGGACATACATCTGTGCTGCTTAGACAGTGCATAACTAAGTTTTGCAGATGAGTAGAATCCAATGCAAAAGACCATGAATTAGCTGCACACGAATGGCAATTTGTCGTTGCATCTGCCGTGTTAAGGCCGTGGGGTGTTAAAAAACGAGGAACTAGTTACTGACACATATCGCTGCCCTTTGATTTCCAGGAGAGAGAACACAGGAAAATCTGTCACTAGTGCCGTAACAAAAATACCCAGCAGCAATATTTTCACTCAGAAATATTCCAGTGTCACACTTTTTGCAGCTGCAGAATGACTCGAAATAGTCCTAAAATGACTTATCTTAGAAAATCAACAAAGGTACAAAGTCTTCCAAATAATTCAGGTTAGGCTCTTGGGTGGAGGCGACTAAGGCTTTAGCCAAATATTACATATACGTGTTTTTTTGTCATTTTTGTGGAAAAACTACAGTACTTGACATCTTTAATTTCCTTAATGGAGACCTTGGTTTAAAGTCTCAACTTCCTACTGCACACTGCACCCTATCACCACACTGAGGCATCAGGTTGGAATTGTCTGCTTCAGAGAGGAGACTGCCACTTGTGGTCCACCTACACTACTTTCTAGCTACAGCTTGACTTATCTTAATGGGTCTCCCATCCCTTTCCTAACCAGGTCCAGCATTGCTTAATATCTGAGGAGTTAATATACATCAGAAACGTGTGCATTTGTAGGACAGCAGTTTGGAATGGAAAGCATTGCTTACACAGAGTGGATTGGTTTCTAGCAGATCAGCAGAGTTTCTCTAGAAGATACCAATACTGCACTACTCATTTCCTCTCATCATTTTTTTTTAGCTTTTTTTCTTTGTTCTTTGACCAATGAGGAATCAGGCCGCTGACATCAGAATGAGGTCGATTTGTTTCCCAGAAGGATGTTGGCCCGCAAGACCTGTGTAATTTTCACACAAGGAAAGGTAAGGCGGGAAGTCCCTACAGTGCAGTTTTTCTTAGTCTTTCTGCATAAATGACCTTCTTGAGATTTTAGACTATTGATTGCATTAAATTAATTCCTAAATCATGAAGCTAAAATCTAATTCTGTGAGAACATAACATGGAGTATTGATTACCAGTGAAGGACCTATTCTAACGTTAGATAAGAAATGTGGAATGAGAGGGGGTGCAGGCAGCTAAGAATGTAATTATACTCACACCATTATTAAAAGCCAAGAACGTCTCTGTTCTTTATAATTGCAGTATATTATGAAATTCTGTTCTTCACTGAATACTTTATAAGCAGCTGTGAAAAATACCTAATTAAAACAGATAAAACACCTTAAAACCGAAAAATTGTAAGCTAATGGCATCTTGAATCATAACTAAATCACAAAGTCATCATGGAGGAATTTTTAATGAGAAGTATATAATAACTGACCTGGATGTTGAGATCATGTGGAGTGTATAATTGAGCTGGCATGTTAACCATCTTTAACTGATCTTTGCCTGGAAGAATGTATATTTTCATTGTGATTAATGCAGTTTTTGATACTTAACTTATGTAACAGGAAACAATCAAAGGAAGAGCGAGGTTTTGATCTGAGTGACTCAGATCATTATATAAAGGGCATTTTAAGGAACAGTACAAGTATTCGCCCCACGGTATACATTACAAAAAATACTTTTCTGTTTATTCATTTAAAACCATTCAAAAGCTTTTAGTACTGAAGTTAATGATAGCTCAGCAGTGATGTATGTATTTTTTTCACCCAGTTTATAAATATTAAATTTCTGCGAACAATATGCAAATCAACTAATTAAATCAAAGTTTGCTAGCAGCAAGTCACACGATCTAATGCAATTAACATTTCCATTCATGCCAAAAACAGTACTTTTTTATGTATGTAAAGAAGAAAGACAGCATTAAATATATATTTATCTAGAAGCGTGGGTGTTGACAAGAGGAAAAACAAATAAATAAACACTATCTTTCTCTAAAGTAGTTAGAATGATATGCATTACACTTTTTTGGGGAGGAGAAAATGCTGGCCTTTCTTCCTTGCAGGCAATTCAGTGGGTGATACAGATTTTTGAAAGCTATCTGTAGTCACCTCGTACTGTGATGCTGTTTCGGATTCCTCCCGTATTTCTGAAGTTTATTCACGATTCCAGCAGCATTCGGCCACCAGTGTGACTGAGACGCATCTCAAATGCAAAAAAGTTTCTCAAGTAGTGGCAAAGAACAAGGCCATGGCAGCCACCACCCACAGAGCTAAGTAATCAAGTCTCTTGTTGGCTAAATATCAGTTGACCATCTTATTCCTTCACAATCTCTGTAACTCTCACTTTCTTGCCCAGATGATGGTGCTAGTGGTACATATGCATTGGGCTTTTATTTATTATTATGATTTTTTTATTTTACATCTTGGAATGGGTTAAAATCAGATATTCATATGTATAATAATACAAAAATAAATAAATACCAGTAAAAACAAAATCAGCGGGAGCTGCCTGTTCGCCGGCATTGTAGCCCATTACTGTATGATAAACAACAAGCTACATACAGTACAATCAAATTCCGGGGAAAAAATCGAAAGTTTCCAGAAAGCTACACAATGTCAATTTCCTCACGATTTACCCAGCTGGATCCAAACAAACAAGACCGATTTCTTGGGGGGGGAAATGTGCTGTTTCACAGTAGGGGTGAGATGTGAGTGTGCTTCAGGGCTGTTGAACACACACAGATTTCTCTAATACAATGAACCGAAATTAGAAACCACTCTTGGCTAAAAGTTTTAAAGCTTTTTTTCCTTCTTCTTCATGGTACGCTTCAGAGTAAACATCAATACTCAGTCATACCACCTGGTGAAGAACACAGAATGGGCTTTCATGTTTGAGTTTAGATCATGATAATTGCTGCCCTGTCGCAAAAGCGCGAACATCCAGTTTCTGCAGCACAGTGCAGTTTTATGGCACATGAATAAATATTTTTCTTAACGATTTTGACAAGCAACCTTTAAAAAAACAGTATAGAAATTAGCAAAACATTACAGTTGACAAACACAGAACCCCCCTACTCCTTCCACAAGAAAATCAACCCAAAAAATAAATACAATTTATATATGAGATGAGTGTTGAGTGTGCTGCATCTGACCTTCTGCCACTGGATTATTATTATTATATGGAGTGATTAAAAATGGAGACAACTGAAAGGAGCTACACAAGGATACAATTCACTGACAAACGTTTCGTGAACATTGAGTACTCACTGGCATAAGGAGAGTTGTTGAAACATTTACATTTTAAAGTCCTCTGAGAGAACTTCTGTAGCTCAGGAGAAACTGGGCTCATTAAAATGCCCATGTGGTCTGCCAAGTTCATTTTTGTAATTCCCTCTTTGAAGCTCACACCTGGTCCTCTTTCTCAATTTTTTAGCCAACATAGATGCAGGAAAATATCAGCAAGCTAAGATCTAAAACCGACACAATATACGCATTTTGTCTCAGAATGAGTTTTAAAAATAAAACGAAATCATAAAATTTGAATAGAACCCCTTTAAAATCACAAGATACTTGACAGATGACAGATGTTTATTTTATATGGTGGCCCAGTAAACTAACACTGCAGAAATCCTCTATTCTGTAGGTTACACAGACAGATGTAGGGGAAAGCGTTACGATGCCTTGCTATATGCAGAGCACTGCACTGCAACGTGTTTGTGCTTTAATATGAATGCACCTTGTCATCTGAGAGTGACGCACTAGTTGCCTTTTCAAAACCTGCCCTGCCAGCGACATTGAAAAACATTTCCATTTCTTTCAAAAGGTGTCAAGACAAAATACTGGCAACTGAAGTTCCTCGCAAAAGAGCAGCAATCTCATGAAAAACGGCATGACAAAATACAGCGAAGTTAAATTCCCCCCCTCCATGAATCGTGCTCCAAAAGAACTCTGTGACAAAGCAGGAGAAATTGATGCCAGTCCTTTATGGATTGCATCTGCAAACATCAGGGGGAATGCTTCAGCAACAATACAATACAGGCTCCATATATTCCCCATGCCACATCACTAGCAATTGACTGTATCAAATTGCCAACAAATGCCTCAATTAAATTATGATGGTTCTGATTTATTTTCAAGTGAACCTAAAGGATTAAAGGTCAAATGGGGGGTGATGTATCATGCATCAGTCTATAAAGGCTATTACCAAAATACTAATAATAATTAAAAAAATCTGGCATACCAATATATTTATTTGTATCCACCTGCAATACACTACTTTGTTTTTTTTTCCAGTACAGCTTGCATGAATTGTTATTGCTATTTTGTCTTGTAACTAAAATGTTTTGTCACTTAATAATTTGAAAAATGTTAAGATAGTTGTCTTTGAAAGGACTCTGGGTCTTCCGTTGTGCTGTTCACAGTAAATTAAAGGCCCTCACAGATAAGCAAATCATGACAATTAGAAGCATCACAGCAAAGAGCATTTTAAATGCTTTACCTATTGCTATAGTACTACTTAGATTTTTTGAGTGCAATACAGACACAGTCAATTTTGGCCAAGGTCACTAAAGGCATTTCCTAGACTTGCCTGGTATTTTTTTCTTTTTTTTTTTTATTAAAGAGGCTGCATTCAATCTGTTTGTGGGTTGCACTTCATGCTTAGTGGCCCAAGCCTTCCCATAATCCCTTGGGAGGTCATGAGTGTTTGTTTTTTCTCATCCATGAAGGTGAAAGTGTCATGAATTGCTACTCTCCTTGGAAGGTTGGATAGGGAGACAGACTCCCAGGTGCCATTAATAATTGGGATAAGCCGGGTGTTCACAGGAAATATAGGCATCATTTAGAACTCAACCTTTTTTGTCTGTTTGTTTCTTTGCTCTAAATTGCCATCACCTTTAATTGTACACTGCAGTAGAGCTTTATACACTTATCACATTTATAGATGTATATGAATTTATATAAATGTATGGGCATTAGTTAAGTGCAGAAAGCTATCTAATGTGTCATTCAACACTGAAATACACACACACATCTGTATATTAATATCACCACCACAAACAGGTAAACTGCAGGCACTAGATACTGACACTTCACATGCACTTAGTTGTAAAACTACATAATGTCTCTATGATTAGCTGCGATATTGGTTTGAAGTGAGAGCTAAAACTCTGAAGGCTTGTTGCTGGGTGCCCTTTAACCCTATAAATGTCAATAGCTTCCCTTGGTGTAAGGCACACTGCATTAATGTAATGAGTGGAAATACAAAGTGAGCACATTTACTAACACCTGCTGATTATATTTCCACATGCATCTCTGTATATATGTTGGCACCGGGAGAGCTTGAACACCAGTCTTCTTATCTTCTAAATCCTGGCTAATTTGAGTCGACTTTAATGGTAACTGATGTGTATTAACCATTCAGCACCACAGTGATAATGACAGTTAAAGTTTGTTTTTGAAACTTAATTGTGTTAGGGCAGTGGTTCTCAGGCAGGAGCACTCAGTTACTTAATTGAACACTTAATTTAAGTAATTTGATTACATTTGACTCTTTAAAAAAAGTTGGTTCCTTAAAAAAATCATTTCCTTATACAATTGTATACTTAACTTAAAACCCCAACTGATAAAAATAATTAAAAGGCTCTGATTTAGGAAATTAATAGTTAAATTAAGTGTTCAATTAAGTAATTGAGAGCTCAGTTGGAAAGAAAAACAGCAGTGTAGGTGGTACTCCAGGACCAGGATTGAGAATCACTGTGTTAGGGTATCTAATGATACTTGTGATCATCTTTTTATTCTTAGGGTAGGGGGTGACTATGTTGTCTTCTCCGTGTTTATTGAAAAATGAAATATGGAAAACATATGTCTGGAAAAGATGTACCTTATATATGGGTTGTGTGTATATTTAATACTAATTACTGTGAATGTTTAATCAAATCTTTAATTAGCATCATAAAGCTCTTAACTAATTCAAACTATGATGCATCACAATTACAAATGACATGCACTCAAGTACTTAGTAGAACGTATTGATTTGCTTGGTTGGAATTAAATGAACTCCTACAATTCAGACATCAAAATAGACGTAGACATTTACGATTATCCAAAGAAACATAGCACCTCTTGGAAAAATAAATCTTAACTGGTTCTGATACTTCCTTGTTTGTATACTGTTCTTGAGAGAAGAGAGTGCAATCTTGGAAATGAGGAAACCCCTCGATGAATTCCACATCCATCTTTATAATTGTTGTGGACTTGTTCAAAGGCTACTTGTCTATGAGTGGAGCCATCCTATTGTATAGTGTTCATTTTTGACAGATTACAGCTCGGCTGCACACATACAACCAATATATCAATATAAACATCTCCTAGAATTTGATATACATCAGAACATACCTTCTGTCAGTAAATCAGTGTTGTACATGCAAATCAAACCACCATTGTGTAGATGTCAAAACCTTGGTAAGTTTTCACATTTGCTTGGGAGGGTGTGTATTGTAATCTAGCACAGGACACTCCACAATAAATAATATGTGAAGTGATATCAATTGTTATGCTAATTCTCTCTCACTTCTCATCATTTTCCAATCTGTCAGTGAACAATATATTCCCTAGGAGTCAACATGCAAGACTAAATATCATACAATGCAGTAAAAGCATGATGGCACTCATTATCTTTAGTTCTCTGCTGGGTACCTCTTGACACATTATGGGCATACCATTTTAAATAGGAAAAACCTCATGTCACTCTGTGCGGCTGTACATTACAATAACTAAAAGAATCACATGATTAAATGCACATTACTGCTTTGGGAATGGAACCTCTTTTTAAATATTTTTCTCCCCTTTAAATGAATAGGTTTTAATGAGTTCTCCTCTTTTTAATTACATTTTATCAGGATGGAATAACTATTACTGTAGTACCAAATTCCCTTTTTGTCATTTTCAAAACCATGTTATGACTCCCCTTGCCCGGCTTTATGTATTCGCACAGAGCATGTAATTGCAATAGATTGTAAAAAGCATGCTAGACCTCAGCTAGGATAAAAGAGAACAGAAAAAATAACCAAAGTGTTAGACTTGGGATGAACCTTGAAAACAAAAAGGTCAGCACCTAATTTGTCGACTGCACAGGCTGTCCAGTCAGAAGGTTTGACTGCCTTCCATTAAATTGGCATTAATATAGATAGTGAAGGAACACAGTGTCTTTCCATGCTTTTTCCCAATGATTTAAGACCACAGTGTGACTTTTAAGAGGCACCTATACAGCTCTAAGAACATAGCCTCAAAGCAAGCAGGTCTGCACACAAATATAGAATGTGCTTTAAAAAGGATTGGTGCAAAAGATTCTAAATATCATTGAATTCTGCTCTGAGAGCTTCCCTATGCTAGTTGATTGTGTGCAGAACAAACCTACGATAAAGTATCATTAAAAACATTCAAATTAATAATAACATAACATTCTGCAGGGATTCATAAACGCACAAATACCCAAATACCTCCATGTCCAATGTACGCAATGGAGGGAATAGATAGACTATTTAGCATCACATGGAGTACACAGGTTGAAGATTTCATTTTCATGGACACTAATACCAAGACTTTTTACTCTGAAGTTTTCAAAGAGGTTTACTATTCCCCTTTATTATCCTTTCCAATATGGTACAAGATTTTTTTTTTTTTTAAAAGGTGGGAAAAAAACATATGAAGTATTCTGATTTACGGAGAAAGCTGGAGTATTTATTTTGAGCTGCCGGAGCTGAGTGGTTTCAGTTGTTCAATTATCTAAGCCTTGCCACGGTGTAATGTAATAACATTTTGTTCCCTGTGTTGTCTGTAGTCCGAACTCTGACACTGTAACCCCAATTTGCACATTAGTAATGGTTTTATCTTCTCCTTAATGAACAGCCATGTTGCAAGGTATTGCAGCCATGACCTTTGGATTCACTTCCTGAGTAAATCAATGATCTGTCCCTTTCATTTCACAGCGAGTAAACCGAGTAAACGAAAGAGTGGCACAGTTCCCTAGCTGTATGGCACATTTAGTTGTTTTTCAGTTCCCATTTTCAGGAATCTTTTGCCAGCGAAAGAATTGTCTGTATATACCTCAGGATTTAATAGGCCCCGGATTTTTTGAGATTATAGTTAATATGTATTTTCTGCAGTTCAATGCAGCCATACATTTAGGAATGGTGCTGTTGCACTGGACATTTGCATTATTTCTATTTTTAAAATGCCACTAAGATGTGCTTTCAATGCACAACTTCCTGGAATTGTACATGTGGTTCTTAAAAAGTAACAGTGAGTCACTGTCACTGATGTTGCAGTTTTGTGTTCATTCAAATGATTTGAGTGACATGGGCTGTGTTTACATGCTGGTAAACAGTCTTGACAGTAGAGGTCATGTCATGACTTCTTTTATTGTGGTACAGCTGGATACAAGTGTTTTGCATAGTACAATTTAAACAATGGGAGATTTCTGTTTTGTGGTGTTGTGTTTTATATATGTAAACAAACCAAACCATATGAAAACTGGCAGCAGCCATAACCACCTTAAATAATGAATGACAGTAGAGGTAAAGAGAGCCGTGGTTTTGGTTTGAGCAGAAAGATGTACAGTGTTAATTTGCCACGAGGCACAGGCACTATGCAGACACATGGTCTCCAAAGCAGAAGATGTCACAGCAGGACAGGAGGTGTTTGCGGTTATTTGTTATCTGTTGTTCAATAGCTGCAGTTCAGAATCATCAAAGAGAGGTCTTCATCCATGTTCACTCTGGCAATTGTTGTAGATCTATAGTTCTCATCAGTTTGATCAAAGGGGAATAAGCTATCTTTATTTCATGGTGGGTAGCTCCTAATTGCCTTCCCACACTTTTGGTTCACGGGAGCTGGAGTCCACATAGTCTGATATTATGCTGCTGTCGGCTTTTTAAATTGTGAAATAATGAGTGTTGTCAAAGGGCACAGATTGGAGCATTTCAGGCCCACAATCACTGTGTTTGTAAGAATCTATTGATTGCAGCCCCAAAAATTGTACACAAGGATTCCTAAGGCAACCTTTAGCACTGAGAACTAAACCACTTAAAAGCAAACAGTTTTACCTTAAGGAGTTTGTCATCCACTCATGACAAGGATGTATTATTGTAAAATAAAAGCAGGTTAAGGTAATATTTTACATGCTATTATAATACCAACATTAACAATCTCCAAAACACAGATTTAGCTTGCTGTATTTGAAGAAAACAGTATACAATAACTGTCATTTTGTCCATTGGTAATGGAAAAGGCCTTGAATCTATAACACTAACTCCCTTTGTGCAACCCTGAGCAAGTCAATGAACCTTGTGTTCCATTCTTCAAAGGAGACCGATATATTTGTCCCTCCCTCCTAGATCACCAGAATATGCCAACCCCAAATTTGTTTGAAGATAGGGAACCTCACACACCCTTATGATGCAGGTTCTGGATCTTGGCATACCCAGCATGGGTCAATTCAAAGATATTTATTAGTCTGTTAGAACACAATGCCACCAGATAAAGAAAGCTGCAGGGCAAGAAGTCTCAATAGTCCTCAATAGTGTTTAAAACCTGAAGTCAGTCCTTGATCGCAAAGGAGAAGAGAGAGGAGAGATCCTCACAGCTACAACACAGGACCGGATAACGCATCTTCTTTCCACCACTGAGTTATCAAGAGTCCATGTCTCGGCTTGTCGCCGCCAGGAAGATAGCCCCTCAGGAGCTGCAGGTAAGGATAATCTAGTTTTATTGCCCTTGTCTACTTAACTCTCTCTCTTTCAAGTGCCTCAGTCGGGAGCCACTTTCTACACCCAATTCAGGTTTCTCAGACAACAAATATCCATGCAATAAACTTGTATAATCAATATAATGTGTCTGTTTCCTTTCTCATAATTTAGATTGCACACAATCAGGAGAGAAGGGGAGCACTCTTCCTGGTACTCAATGCTCTGTTAGTATGACGAGAAATACATTCCTTTATGTCTCGATCCAACACAAAATGAAAAAGAACAAATACACATTCAGTGCAAACAATATTAATAACAAAACAAATGTATGAGATGAGAATGTAATAGAGGTCACAGTGTAAGTGAATTAGTAGTAGCAGTCGCTGATGCATAGTCCACTCTCCAGTCTCTGTAAGTTAATTTGGGTAAAAGAATGTGCTGAATCACTAATTATTATTAATTATATTTTCAAATCACAGCTTGTTAATGAAATCCTTAATTAGTTCTTAGGCTTTTTCTTCATTCTGCATGCTCAGTTGTGGTTTTATCTCCTGATGTCTTGCCAAAGTTCCTGAATGCAGTTGGAAGAAAACAAAAAAGAGGATTATCCAAAAAAATATGTATATATAATACTTTGGTTTCCACCTGAACATTGTCTGAAGATACTGCCAAGTCACTAAATATAAATAGACAAGGTATAGGGTCATTTCAGTACATTTAGATGTATATTTCTGTAAAGGTTAGAATTTCTCCTCGTTCAGTCACATTATACAGACACTTGGAATTTAGTGCCATGATTTTTCTATATTGTTACGGTCAGTGGAGATAATTAGATGTATTATCTTGAAAGAACCAGTTGAAATAGGAATCAGAATCCTTCAGAGATTCAGCAATACTGAACATCCATCCATTTTCAAAACCACTTATCCTAGCAAGGGTTGACAGAGCTGATCCCAGCAGGCATAGGGCACAAGGCAGGAATACACCCAGGACAGGACACCAGTCCATTGCTGGGCAACTGAGAGAGACCAATCAACCTACCCCACATGTCTTTGGACAGTGGGAGGAAAACAGAGTGCCCAGAGAAATCCCACACTGACACAGGGAGAACATGCAAACTCCACACAGACAGGCCCCCCAAGCTGGGACTCAAACCCAGGACTCAGGAGCTGTGAGGCAGCAGCGCTAACCACCATGCCACCCAATAATGAACATGAAGAGTTCCAGCCATAAGGGGGAATTAAAGTAATTACAAGTAATGGCATACTATATTGCTTTTCATTCAAAGTGAGAAAGGTTAACCCTTGCTAAAGTGAGAATGTAAGGATGCTTGTATTGCTTTGTATGATAATTACTGAGGTATATTATTATGGAAAATGAACTAGGAATGATCCCATATAGCGACTTAATGCATATCTATGTACTCTCAAATAAATAAAACAATATTGAGTAGCCTGACACTTCAGTTCCAGTCACAATGAGGAATTAAAGTAATTAAAAGTAATGGCTTACTATATTGCTTTTCATTCAAAGTGAAAAAGGTTAACCCTTGTTAAAGTGAGAATGTAAGGATGCTTGTACTGCATTTTATGATAATTATTAAGGTTTATGGCATACTACTTCTGCTAAATAGAGCTCTTCTTAATATTCAGAGTAGTTTAGACTAAAGAAAAAGTCCTGCAATATTTTATTTTTCAAATTTTCAGTTAAAATGTGTAGTCTGAAACATTCTATGTACCAAAGCCCTAAAGGTACAATGCAAGAAACAAACAAATAAACAAACAAAACACATGCGATTCTGTTTTTGTTTTGTTTTTCTTGTGCAATTTTCCTTTAAGCACTGGTGTAGCCAGAGATTTTAAGCCACTGCAGCAAAATTACAAAATTAAGAGGGGGTGGTTGGGTTGATGATGTAGGAAATGCCGAATGGGATCAGGAAAAGGATGGTAGTGCTGATGAAGTGACGAGATGGGCAGATGGGTGCAGGGATTGCCTCATACAATGGGGCATAATGATTGGGCGACTGGGGAAACTGACACTTTTTGCCACACCTTGGCTACCTTAGAGCAAAAACGCACACGCACACGCACACACAGTATGAAGCTACTCTGTACCGAGAAGCAATGCAGTGCTGTTGACAGCACATTCCAAGTGACAAACCAGATAGATTAATCATGAGCAGGGATGGCTCTGGAAAAGTTTCACTGGTGTGTCTGTATAAAATATCATGGTGGGGTGGTCAAACCTATGGAAAATGAACTAGGAATTATCCCATTTAACGACTTAATGCATATCTATGTACTCTCAAATAAATAAAACAATTTTGAGTAGCCTGACACTTCAGCCATTAAAAAAAAGCTTTTTGTAAAAAAATCAGTCCATGCCGTGGCAGAATGTTATTAAACAGGCGGATGAGATAAATTGATCAACAGATTAAGCCAGGTATAAAGGGGGTTTAAACTTCTAATCTTCAGGCTTGTCCAGCGCCACCAACCTTGTGGGGCAAAGTAAAAATATGAGCTTGATCCCCCCACCTCAACCATTTTCTTTAAGACTGGGTTTCAGAAGGCCCCTTGAAATGTAAAATAATTATTCAAACCATAGATTTCCTCTATTGCAGAAGACTGAAATGTCATTATATAAAACATATATAATGGGTCTACGACAGTTCATCACCAGTGACAATTCATCATGGACAATAACCAAAACAAAGTTTTCAAGTTTTCAAGTTTTTCCCAATTAATGGGACAATATATCATAATCTGTGCTGAAATAAATCATAAATTATTCACTATTCTATTATTCACTATTCACTAACAAATTACACAAATAAAACCCTGATAGATATATTAATAACATATAAAGTACATATTCACTTACAAATTACATAAATTACATACATATTCAATACAGTAGCTACATAAATAAAACCTGGTCACTTACTGTCTCATTGGTTTGAGATCGAATACTTCTTAAAACGATTCCAAAACAGCATAGGCAGTAGTCTGTTTTTTGACTCTTTAATTTCACCAATTTTAATCTAAAACTCTGGCTAAGTGTCTGTAAGCAGACTTCCTACAGAAAACGACCATACCCAGAATGCATCACTCTGTGGGCATCTTTACAAGGATTGCGGCAGACTCTCATAATTCTGCACAGAATCTTCAGAAAGGGTGTCAATGAATGCTCAGCCAATCGTTACTTCAAAGCTGCCTGTGCTGCTGTCCGACGGGGCGCCAATTTAGAGGTGAGCTTGACATGGGGAAATGGGCGCGGCTCTCTCTGCTGGCGTGGTGGCTCAGCGGGCTGACCTTAGCTTCCAACCCGAAGGACTTGCAGTTAGAGTCCCTAGTTACTATGGCCCCTGGCCTCTCCATGAGAATCCAGATCGAGTCCCAGGCGAAGTTTCAGTGGCAGTCATTCTCTATCATGTCAGCTGATTTTGGGGGATTGCCGTTTTCGGGGAGTTCCCCAAAAACTGGGCTTCAACTGGGTTTTCAAAACTGGGTTCTCTAAAATCTGAACAATGAATTGTACAAACTGTTGCCTTTTATCACTAGGGAAGTAGATGGCTGGTGTGAGAGATGAGTCAGGAAAGAGAAATAATAGGTCAACAGAGGTGAGGACTGCATGAGATGTCATTTTATTGTTAAAATAACATTTATATATGTAACTGGCACCTCCTATATATTGTTATATTTAATAACACAACAACGATATTGTTATAATAATATTTTACTAAAACCTTCCTGTTGTCAGAGCTGAGATTTGAGCCAATACTCTTCTAGGTGCCACTTTGGTCAGACTGAAGAGTAGCCAGATGCAGAGCACCACCAGGGGAGTGTTGAAGCAGAAGCTCGGAGCTGTGCTGTTTGGGTTCAGGTGGAATAGAGGAATTATAAAGTCTAACTCAAATGATTACTATTATTATTATTATTATTAATAATAATAATAATAATAATAATAATAATAATAATAACAATATTATTAATTTAGCACAACAACAATAAGAAGAAATCATATTAATTAAATTAAAATGAACACCAAGGGTCAATTGCAATGAACTTGCAGAGTTAGTACGGAGCTGCATACTCAATTGCTTACACTCTTACAAACAATTGAGCAATATACACTCACCTAAAGGATTATTAGGAACACCTGTTCAATTTCTCATTATTGCAATTATCTAACCAACCAATCACATGGCAGTTGCTTCAATGCATTTAGGGGTGTGGTCCTGGTCAAGACAATCTCCTGAACTCCAAACTGAATGTCTGAATGGGAAAGAAAGGTGATTTAAGCAATTTTGAGCGTGGCATGGTTGTTGGTGCCAGACGGGCCGGTCTGAGTATTTCACAATCTGCTCAGTTACTGGGATTTTCACGCACAACCATTTTATAGGGTTTACAAAGAATGGTGTGAAAAGGGAAAAACATCCAGTATGCGGCAGTCCTGTGGGCGAAAATGACTTGTTGATGCTAGAATTCAGAGGGGAATGGGCCGACTGATTCAAGCTGATAGAAGAGCAACTTTGACTGAAATAACCACTCGTTACAACCGAGGTATGCAGCAAAGCATTTGTGAAGCCACAACACGTACAACCTTGAGGCGGATGGGCTACAACAGCAGAAGACCCCACCGGGTACCACTCATCTCCACTACAAATAGGAAAAAGAGGCTACAATTTGCACAAGCTCACCAAAATTGGACAATTGAAGACTGGATGAGTCTCGATTTCTGTTGAGACATTCAGATGGTAGAGTCAGAATTTGGCATAAACAGAATGAGAACATGGATCCATCATGCCTTGTTACCACTGTGCAGGCTGGTGGTGGTGGTGTAATGGTGTGGGGGATGTTTTCTTGGCACACTTTAGGCCCCTTAGTGCCAATTGGGCATCGTTTAAATGCCACGGCCTACCTGAGCATTGTTTCTGACCATGTCCATCCCTTTATGACCACCATGTACCCATCCTCTGATGGCTACTTCCAGCAGGATAATGCACCATGTCACAAAGGTCGAATCATTTCAAATTGGTTTCTTGAACATGACAATGAGTTCACTGTACTAAACTGGCCCCCACAGTCACCAGATCTCAACCCAATAGAGCATCTTTGGGATGTGGTGGAACGGGAGCTTCGTGCCCTGGATGTGCATCCCACAAATCTCCATCAACTGCAAGATGCTATCCTATCAATATGTGCCAACATTTCTAAAGAATGCTTTCAGCACCTTGTTGAATCAATGCCACGTAGAATGAAGGCAGTTCTGAAGGCAAAAGGGGGTCAAACACAGTATTAGTATGGTGTTCCTAATAATCCTTTAGGTGAGTGTAGAACCAAAAAGGGATCCGGGGCTCGCTTCATATATGGCCCGCAAAAAGGTTCCATAGAGATCCATTTTCTGAAGCTCTTTGGCAGGAACCCTAGAGGTTCCACAGAATAGAACCAAATGGTTAAAAATGGAACCATGTACGGTGCTATTTGTGAAATACCCTTTTCACCCATGAAAGCTGAATTATAAAATATAATATATAATATATAAAATAATATATATGTCATGGGTGGGGTGTGACGGGCAATATATCACTTGATTAATTATTATATTATTCTTTCACTTATTAATTTAGATGTGTGCACTTATTCTTTCTATGATAACGGTTGTCTTTTTACTTATGAAGTATGTTTTTTGCTCCCTTATTTTGTTGTATCACCTTCTTTTTGTATAATTGGTTTATTGGGTTTAGATTGTTTTTCTTGCCAAGCGCAAGCCCCCAGCCCACATTCTAACCTGGACTCACCTGCACGTTCTCTCCAAATTACCTTCAGCTGCACCCCTGGCTCTTTGTTTCAGTTTTTAAGCGGAGAGACAGAGTCATTCAGGGCACAGAGTGATCAAGAGACACCACTACTTCACAAGTGGTATGGATGACCAAGGAAAGGGAAAGCCAGGGCTGAAGAAGACTGACTGACTGACTGACTGACTATAAATAGTGCAAGTGGAGATCCTGATCCCTGAGACGGTGACCACATATGCAAAGGACTTGGCAGCAGAGCATTGATGGCATGGGCTTTAAGCTGCTAAGTCTATAGGTTTTTGTTGATTGTGTATGCAGTGGGGTTGCAGTCCTAATTTATCCTGATCTCTCTTAGAATTTGACTGGACTGGTTGTTAACCTGTGGCATGTTATCCGTTTTTTATTTTGTAAAAACCCATGTGAAATACTCATTTAGAACATTTGCCATATCTTGTCCGTTTTCCAGGATACTTCAATTTTTGTCCTTTATTGGTTTCACTTCCTCCTTTGTTGACCTCTTGCTGTTGTAGTATTGATAAAAGCTCTTTGCATTTGGAGTTTTAGCTCCAAGAGCTATGTTTCTTTCTATTCCCCTCTTTGCTTTCCTGATCCCTTTCTTAAGACCTCTTTTGCATTTCAGCTTATTCTTTGTATTTTGTTTAGTCTCTATCCTTTTTGTATGCGCTATACAACATTTTCTTTCTCTTGATTTTTTTTGCATACCTCTATTAAACCATTTTGGTCCTTAGTTTTAAAGATTCTCAATTACTCTGCACATACACTCTCCCAATGCATTAGCCCCCCTTCTGTTTAGATGTAGACCACCCGGTTTGTACATGTCCCACCTATCCCAGAAGAAAGACCAATGCTCCATAAACCTAAAACCCTCTTCCCTACACCAAGTTTTCAACCACGTGTTAAACTTTCTAATCTCCCTGGCCATGCTTGTGGTACAGGAAGTATTTCAGAGAAAACTACCATTTTAGTCAAAAGAGGAATACTAAAACTAAATCTAAAATAGCTGCCAAAATTAACACTGCTCCTGCGAAGAGAAGGCATGGGAGATCCACCTCACTTACCTGTGCGGGTCTAGCACAGATCACACCTGTGAAAGAAAGGGTAAGAGTTATTATTGTGTTTGTGTTATAGTTGTATGGAAACAGTAGTTTTATAATATTTTACTATCTTCCTTTTCTTATTTTCTGTTATATTTTTGGGTAGGGTTTTTAATGTTTTAAGTGCTCAGGGATTAAAGGTGGTTTTAGCTAGGTTTTATTTATAATTAATTTTTACATTTGCTTCTGTACAACTTGTGATATCCAGGACAGTGCACTGACTGGAATTATTGAATAAACTGTTATTACTTTTACCTGTGTATGTGGAGATTGTCTTGGGGTCCTGTTGAGCCTGCCCGGGGAGCGAGAGAGTGGGTAGTATGAGTTCCTCTCTCGTAAATCAAAGGAGGTGGTGTGGTCTTGTAGTGTCGCCCCTATTTACCCACTAGGTGGTGACACTCTTTTGGCATAGCGTCGGCAGGATCCTAGACACTCCACATGGACGGGCAGGTTCCCCAAGCTCCAGTATTGGTTCTCCCTGTAGTTCCCCCAGTAGTAGGCACCATTATGATGCCATGGTTTATGGGGGTCCCGTGGATCCCAAAGTTTATAGGGGAAGAGGTAGGGGGGGGAGTACAATGATTGTAAGGAGCAGGTTCAGGCAATGTTGAGAGCTCAGGAATTGAGCTAACAACAAAAGGCAGACTTTTTGTATGGGGCACTAGAAGGACTTGCAAAAAGGGACATTTCTTTATTGGAAGCAGGGCGAAGAGCCACTAGTCAGCAGATGTTTGGGGCATTAGACCACCTCTATTATGCACACGGGTCAAAGGCTAGTTTACGGGCCCAGTTCTTTCAGACCAGGCAGAATAAAGGGGAGACTCTGGGAGGCTTTCACTTTATGAGTGCATGAATTGTTTTCCAGGTGGCGCCAAGAGGACCCATGTGGGTCGGCCCAGGAAGAAGAAACACTGAGGGATCAATACATTGCAGGATTGATCGCTGGTCCTCTAAAACAGGAGCTCTTACGACAAGTTTTTGGGGAGCCAGGATTGACCTTTAACCAGGTACGAAAGGAAGTGTGGGCCTTGGAGATGGAAGGCTGTAGGGAAACAGAAGAGGTGACTGTGATGTGATTGTCCTGACCTCATCACGAACATTAGTGTTCAAATTCAACAAGCATGCACTGATTGTGTTGCATTAAACCAACACTGTCATTCAGTGCTAAAGACATGGCAGCAGAATTGCAATTAACTTTAATATATACAAATTAAGACCCTTACCTTGTGCTAACAGCACCTGCAGAGCTTCCGTGTAAAGCCATGTGGGAATACAAACCAGACAACTGATCTTGGTAAAAGGCTTATTTTGTATATGCTTATGTGTGCTTTGCACTTTGTGAAAGTATTTTACTCCCTGTCTTTTTGCAATGCCTTTTTTTGTTTTTCTTATCTGTTTAGAAAAGGTAATGCTACAGGACTGCAGTTGAGCTTATGCTTAATGGTTTGAGCTTTCCTGTGTTCGCTCCTAGGCCTGGGCGTGACACCCAGTGGTTGCCTTCAGACAGTGACCTGGGCCCTTCATGCAGAAGCAGGGGGCACCGAGTGTAAAGACTATTTGTCCATAATGCACCGACTAATATTGAGGTGTATGACAATAGTCTTCTTTTTGGTTTAGTTTTCATGTTTGGTAGAAATGTTTTTGTTTTACTAAAAGCTTATGCATATGAAGCACGGGTATAGAACATTATTTAGCCTTATCTATAAACTTTGGGAAAGCGGACCGGCCCAATCTTGGTAGGAGCTGCAGGAAGGGGATAAAATAGGCCTTACCTCTAACTTGTGGTTCAGTTCTGTTCTAATCTGTGATACCTGTGTAAAGTAGTGGCTGCGCTGAGCCAATTACTGAAATAAGCAAAACAAGCTTATTGTAGCTGTTTGTTGAATCTCTCTTGACATAGAATGACGTAGAATGTTGTGACTGTTCATCCAATCAAAAGGTGCAAGTCTGAGCCTGCTTGCAATCTGTCTTCCCAGGGAGAGGTGTGGGATCTGCAAACCAGATTGGCTTCCTTTGTACTCCGAGAAGTCTGGTCCCGTGGTCATTAGCAACTGTCAATCAATCATCATGCATAGCTCCTGCCTGTCTGGGAAAACTATTAAGTCTGTTAAGTCTCTCGACTGTGTGGTCCTTTTATCATAATGAGGAATTTCTAACAAATGTACCTTGTTGACTTTGCTAGCTTGATAGCTTGATCTAATTTGCTCAGTCTGTATACATGCTATTTCTAATGTTAGTATTAATATAAAACATTATATAGTTATTACAAAACACTTTCTTCAACTTTCCAATACACGGTCTTCAGTCTATGCTGCTGGCAATAGAGCAAAGCGCAAAGAAGCCAAAAACTTGTCCATTACAAGCAAATCCCCTTAGGGGTTAGAAATCTTTGACGCTGTGTGTTCAGCTCCTTCATCCCAACCCTTCCCCGTGGGGTGTGTATGGCGAGTGTAAGCATGTCCCTTCTGTCGGGGAGAGCGATTAGGTGTGTGCCCCTAAATGTGAAGAATGTTCTGAGGGCATCATATAGAGGAGAGTGACCTTTCTAGTAGTATCTTTCCAATGTATTCTCAGCTTTCATTGAGTCAAAGTTTATCACCTTTGATACTAAATCAGTTTGTCCTCAGTCACATGGAGCCTCCAGGACCAAGGGGATAGGATTCGATGTGCGTCAATGGGTGTGTGTCATGCTCCTCCTGAGTGAAAGACGGTGTTGTTTAGTAGAAATTGAGTCTCCCAACGAGTGTGTTTTGAGTGCAGGTGTAACCACAGGAGGAGACGCATTGTGTGGTTTATATAATTCTTGAGATGCTCTTTGAACAGTGCATTTAAGACCTAAAAAAGAAACATACAGGCATAACGAAATCATGACTAGAGGCAAACCTGTCTCCTTTCCCTATCTCACGTTTAAGGTGAGTAAATTGTTCTTGATCTGGAAGGTATTTTTCTTTAGTGTGGCGCATAGCTGGCACCACAAATTCAATGTAACACGAACCAGTGAACTTACAAGGGAGTTCTGTGTGCCAGATATCCAATAGGTCCCATTCCAGGGCACATAGAATCGACAAGTCTGATACATAAATTTGAAACCATTTATACCTACAGATTGAGACTGCATGGTTTGGATATAGAATGAGATGTACACAGATCCTATGTTACTGTGAGCCAATTCGATGTATGGCATTTTAAAATCCCTTTTACTCTGATCCATCTTTGGTATAAGGTACCACCCTTCTGTGATGCCTAAGGCCTGACCATATGCATACCATACATTAGAGGCTACCCAGGGTTGTGAATAATTAGAAGATATGGGAATGGGGATCATTGGAACCCCTTTCTTAGTGTCGTGCAGAATGTGGGACCAAACCCAACATTATGTCTTGTTAAGGGCATTTGCATAGGTGTGTGTCATTTGGACAGGTAGATCAGGCCAAAAACTGTGGTGCACACAGTAGTCTTCATGCTGGATTCTCTCTTAGTACCTGTAGAGAAACAAAACCTTTACCAGTTAGGGGAATGTTGCTCAAAAGACAGGAAATCTGCGGCTGTTGCTTTCCTATGAATGAGAAAAGATAGAGGTTTAGTACAAAGTTCTCCTGGATTATAATTTTTAATTTATGACCAATGTTTCCATCTAGTAACCCCCTTCTGTCCATCAATATAGACAGTGTCTGTAGAAAGAAGGACATTATGTGGTCCTGTCCATGTGGGCCTGAGCCCTGGTCTGCTCTGGATTATTTTACACGTAACTTGTAAACCAACCTCAGGGAGTGTTGTTGACATTTCCTCTTTAAGGTCCAAGTCCCTGAGGGACTGGAGATCACGTGCTTGTGTCACATTCTGTTTAAGAGTCTTTGAATGGAGCACTGGGATCAGTGGGAAACCAGATGCCAACAGGGAGTTGCATAGCTCATGTCATTAACTCATGGAGAAAGTTGAGTACTCCAATTAGGCGATGCTCTGAGTTTATACAGCACAGTGGGGAGTGCTACTGTCCAGCCCTTGCCTGTAGTTAACAGGGATTTTGCCAAACTTTCCTTCAGTGTCCAGCTAGTGTGCTCCTCTAAGCCCGAACTCTGAGGGTGATAAGGTATATGAAATAATTGTTTTACCCCTAGCAGAAAACATTCTTCCTTAGTTTTCCCATTACCTTACCAGTGACATGAGTACCTTGATCTGTGTCTATTTGATGGGGCACACCCCAGCGGGGAATAACCTCAGTCGCTAGGACTTGTGCGGCAGTGGTGGCAGAGCTGTCCCTGCAGGGCAAAGCCTCGACCCATTTTGTGAAATTACCAGGCAATAGGACTTCCCATGGCATTTTGTCAGGGGTCCTGTAAGGTCAATTTGAATGTTTTCTCACAGGCCTATAGGCCGGGGCTGGTGGAATTTAGTGACTTTGATCGGTTTACCTGGGTTTCTGTGCGCAGGGAATAAATTTGGGGCCAGTCAGATGCCTCCTTTATGGTATTGTATGATGGATAAGTATCTGCCTGTACTCCTCAGCATTGTGTGAGAAAAGGGTAGAGAGATCTGAAGGTAAGGTGGTTGGAATAAAAGCAGACCAATAAATCTTTGTCAATGTGCAAATAGAGTCTTTGTATTACAAACAGTGTAGCACTCCACACCCAAAGATGAAAGTGGTAGAAAACAACAAAATAATAAATAGTCTAATCATAAAAAAATGCAGTTCCTCTGATTTAGAGAGATTTAAGAAGATCAGCCTCCACATCCTGATCCCCAGGTTAAAACCTTTTTAAAGAGATTTCAGCAGCAATAGAACACTTCAGGTTAAGCTCAAAGCAGCCCCCATCTCAATCTCTCACATCCAGCTAGACTACCCTCATTTAGTACAGACCAAGCTTTATAAAGTTGGTGCAATCAGGTCCCCCCACTTTAGGTTCACTCAGCCCAAAAACAGGGGGATTCAAAATAAACAAAGACATTTTCTGGCCAGAAATAAACGTACAAACAAACACTTTAAATAAAGTTATCAAAATTTATTTTCCAGAATGACACATTCATACGAAATCACCACATCTCTATTAATACTTTATACACAGGAAAGAAAACCTTAGTCTCATATCAGGTGTAGGTGATGGTTCCTTCCATTACCTTCATAAGTGTGTTTAGTGTGCCGCCGTCTGTCCTAAAGGGTGTCATCACACAGCTGCCATCACAGGCACCGACACACACACAAAGACACTGCATAACACTTACTTCAATATGCAAATGTATGTACTTACTTTACACCAGTTAGCACTGGATAAATACACAACAATATTAACATTGTAATCAAACGAAGGAATCACTGAACCTTAAATAACATTTCACCACACGTTTACACTCCCCCTCGAACTGCGATCCCAACTCTCCCTCTCCGTTCAACTTCAAGACTGAGCGGAGCATCTCTGTGGACCAGTGACAACAGGTAGGAATTTAATGTGTATGTATAGAAAACTGTTACAGATGTAAACCGATAAATCAAACTTTTCCTTTTTCCCCCTCGCTATGCCACTATAAATCTTCCTCGGATTATTATTATGTAAATGGAGACAATTAAAACCACATTTGTGAGGAGTGCACTACCCGCATCATCACACATTGAGGAGACCATTAATTCTGACCAAATCCCCAATTCCATTTTGCAGAAATGCAGCCCCAAACGTGCAAGGAACCTCCACCATGCTTCAATGTTGCCTGCAGACACTTATTCGTGTACCGCTCTCCAGCCCTTCAGCGAACAAACTGCCTTCTGCTACAGCCAAATTTCAAATTGACTCATCAGTCCAGAGCACCTGCTGCCATTTTTCTGCACCCCAGTTCCTGTGTTTTCGTGCATCGTTGAGATGATTGGCCTTGTTGCCACATCAGAGGTATGGCTTTTTGGCCGCAAGTCTTCCATGAAGGCCACTTCTGACCAGACTTCTCCGGACAATAGATGGGAGAACCAGGGTCCTGCTGTTTTCTTCCAATTCTGAGCTGATGGCACTGCTGGACATCTTCTGATTGTGAAGGAAAGTAAGCATGATGTTTCTGTTTCATTTAATGATTGTGTTTCAACCTACATATTGAACTGATGATCATTAGCACCTGTTTGGTATAATTGTTTAATCATACACCTGACTATATGCCTACAAACTCCCTGACTTTGTGCAAGTGTACCTAGAAGAATTGATGCTGTTTTGAAGGCAAAGGGTGGTCACACCAAATATGGATTTGATGTAGATTTTTCTTCTGTTCACTCACTTTGCATTTCATTAATTGATAAATATAATCTATTAACATGTCTATTTTTGAAAGCATTCTTACTTTACAGCATTTTTCACACCGGCCTAAAACTTTTGCAATGTACTGTATGCTCTTCTCCCTCCCCTAACATCCCATCTGCTGGGTTTACTCATGTGTCTTTTATGTGTATGGATTTATCTCTGGGGAGCTTCAGCTTCCCATCTAGCTCATCTACTATAAAGACTGAGAGCAATTTGCCTATGTGTAATAACTCCACTAATGTGTGTCCTGTGTGCAGAATCAACTGTGTTCATTACAATCGGCTCGCATGCCTGTATTGCCCAGGAGGCGCAGTCTACTGCTCCCATACAACAATGCATTCCTGCTGCTACTGCAGGTTGCTTTGTGGAGTAATAGGCATCGGGATGTATCCCCATGTTCCTGTGTTAGAACTGCTGCTGTATAATAGATCCCTTCTTGGGAACAGTAGAGGTGAAATGGTTTAGAATGATCTGGTAACCCAAGGGTAGGGGCATTGCTGAGAGCCTGTTTTATTACACAGTAGGCCATTTCTGTTCATGTCCCCAGTTTATGGGGTCCAAGGGAGCCGAGTTCCCTTTGATTAGCACCTGTATTGGAACAGTGGCTTGTGTGAAATTAGGGATGAAATTGTGACAATAATTAAGGAGCCCCATAACTTTCCGCATAGCCCTAATGCTATGTGGTTTTGGCATATTTAGAATGGCTTCTTGCCATTATGCGTCATAGATTTTTGTCCTGTTGTGTCTGAGATATTGAACTTTAGTTAGGCCTATTTGTGCTTTCTTATGGCTTGCTTTAAACCCTGCCTTTTATAAAACACAGAGGACTGTAATTAATGTACCTAAGTGTGCTGTCTCGTCAGAAGACGCACTGGATAATTAAACTATTCCAGGGTGTCAGATCTATTCCTTCTAAAGTCTGGTGGAATCTAACATCTCACTTAATTTTTCCCCAGAAGTCTAGATTCCTATGATTGGGAGACACCTACCGCTGTCTCGACCACACTGCACCAAGCTACCTTCAGACACTCTTCTCTCCGTACATCCCCTCCAGACCACTGCGCTCCTCCAGTGCCAGAAGACTAACTCTGCCTCCTCTCCACTCTTCTTCCTCCAGAGCCGCTCCTTCTCATCCATGGCCCCTAAATGGTGGAACGACCTGCCCACCGAAGTCAAAACAGCAGAGTCCTTGACCTCATTCCGGCGCTTACTCAAGACGCATCTCTTCCGACAGCACTTGTAATATTAGTCCTTTTATCCCTGCTAGATAGCACTTCACAGTTTTTATGCTTCTTGCGTTCTTGATTGTTTTCCTCCTTGCTCCCTTTCCCGTAGCCCTTGACTGTAACCCTACATCTTGACAGCACTTTGTTTGCACTTATGTTGTCAAGAAATAAAAATAATAATAAAATCCTTGTGAAGGAGCTGAAATCGCCTGACGGCAGTGTTTTGTCTTGCCATTGAACGGCACCCCTCCTTCACATTAAACAACCAAAAACTGATACACTAAATGACTATTGCACTATACACAAACTTTTCACAGTAACCACATACCGTCATTTAAGAAAATATGATGTATTGTTATATGCAGATGAAAAGACATGTAGTAGTTGTGTGATAGTATACAACTCTTTCAGAGTGTTGATCCTATTACTGTTGGCTAACTCCTGTCATAAAAGGTATTGTTTAAAAGAGTGCATTTGCGCACAGTATGGTAATTTACATCGGAAAGAGAAGCAATGTGTATTGAAAGGGGGAGTCGGTAATAAGTGAAACGTAAAAAATAAACGTGAAATATATATCCTTTCACTCCTTGCCATTACTTAATTTGGAATAGACTGACAGGTACCTGTACAAGATCCTGTTATCTGTAATAGTGTTTATGAGGGTTTTCACTGTGAAGATCTAGTGGGAGGGGTGTTGACTTTATATAAGACGGCTCTGTTGTCCAGGAGGTTTTCTTTTATATTGATAATTTAATTTATTGGTTTGGTTTATTATTATTTTGTTTTTCTTTCACTTATTACTTGTTTTCACTGGATTGTATCTTTATTTATTGTATTTTAAATTATTTTACTTTCAATAAGCAAGTTTTGCATTCACTATGCACATTCCATGCTGTGGCATGCACACATTCCAACATCATCTCTCCTCATTGGACGATCCCCTCCTGAGCAACCAGCCGAACACTCTCCAACCAATCACCTCCCTGCTCCAGACTATGAACTTGGCTTAAAGGTAGCCAGTCTGCATTGTGAAGGGGGACTGAGGAGAGCAGGAACAGCAAGCAGGAGGACAGGACCTGATAGTGTGGTAGGTACAGAAGAGTGAATAAAGTATATTAAATTAATATGAAATAAGCGTGAACAGACCAGAGAGTATTAACTTTATGTGACTAAAATTGAGTGTATTTGAATGTACTTTATAGTAGACATTACACTTGTTAATGTGTGATGATCGATGTTTCTGGCCTAGTTTATTGGAGCAGCTGATAACTCGATTGCTTTTCCTTTATTTTCTGCTGAAGCAGCAGCATTCTCGTGTCCTGTGATTATTTAATATAATTATTTCCCCCTCATCAGGCGTACTACATTTTGGAGGCCCCAGCAAGATCTGAATGCAGTACGAGTTGGCTTCCAGTGATGAGAGCCCGCTTCCAGTGCCATTCAGTCTACTACTCAGCCCAGGTGACCAGTGGAGTGAAGGCGTTTGGTGTCCGTGTCAAGCCAGGAAGGAGAGTGCAAGCAATCTGAGGTTAATCTTCAATACCAGGAGCGCTGCAGGATTCCAGTCAGGTAAGGACATTTGTTCTATCACTTTACACACATCTAAACACTGAGTAACTTATTGATCACATCAGGGATCTGAAGCTTGAGATGATAGGAGCAGTACATGCTCTCTCACAAGAAAAGTTGATTGAACTGTGTGAATTCCTAGGGATTGAGTGTGAACAGGCCAGTAGCAAAAGCCGGTCATTTCTTGTTTCTGTGATTGTAAGACACATTGAGAGAGAGGTATTAGAGGAGCTAGAAGATGTTGGTATGGCAGAGCTTTTGTGTCTGAAAGACAAAATCTGTGAAATTCAGTAGGTTAATGGAAATAGCGATTCAGAAGAATACACAGCACAGACGACTAAGAGAGTGAATGTAAATCCAGTAGCAGACACCACAGAGGAGGAAAAACTGCAAAAAGAAATCAACACATTACAATTAGCTCTGCAGAGGTTAATGGAGGTGCAGCAAATCACACGCACCAAAACACTAGCACACAACAAAACAAACATACCACAAAGCCCTTACACATCACAAAGTTCAAACATGCAGCAATACACAAGCACATACCTGCACCCAGTGTTAGCCCGACAAGCCATGCCTACCTGGAACAAAGAATTCAAGATATCAGGACAGATAGTTGAACCTGGACAAAAAGATAAGTTCACCTTTTCAAGTTTGGCCCATCAAATCGAACATGGATTGAGCAGGGGAGTTTCAGAGCTTGAAATAGTGGATGCAGTGATAAGAGCAATCGCACCAGGCATGCAGCTGTGCAGTTACCTGGAAGGAAAACTAAATTTGACCCTACCTGTGCTGAGACGTATTCTGAGAGCGCATTTTCAAGAAAGAGGTGCGACTGAATTGTACAAACTGCTTACCTCCGAAGCGCAAAGTAATAAAGAGACCCCACAAAGTTTCCTCGTTCAGTGTCTTGATTTGAGACAAAAGATCCTGTACCTCAGGAAGTGGAATCCAGTTTGAAATATGACCTGAATTTAGTTCAGAGCATGTTTCTTCACACTGTCCTTACTGGCCTGCAAAATGACAGTATCAGAAGTGACCTGCAACCCTACTTGACTACAATTGATGTGAGTGATGAAACTCTCTTTGATAATCTCAATATTGCTTGTGCCAATGAAATAGCGTCAAAGCAAAAAGAAGCTTCAAGCTCAACAGCAGCACCCCAAGCTGCATTCAGTACAGGTCAGTGAAGTTGCTGTCGAAAAGAAAAAGATGCCATGTCAGAAAAGTACAGAGAAACGTGAGCCTGATATTTTTAGTGAGTTAAAGGAAATGCGATCAGAGATGGCGTTGCTAAAGGACAGAGGTTTCTCAAATTAAAGAGTCTATTCAACAACCACAGGTCATGCCCACACAGTGCTCTACCCTTGTGAGAGATCAAACTGTCAGGCCACCGCCCCAGTCTGCATACCCACCTCAAGGTTATGTACAGCCGTATGGCAGGAGAGGGGAATTGTTCCAACGGCAACAATGGTTCCCTGCACAATGCTACCATCTTCCCTCAACTTGTGTGAGGAAATGTCTGGCATGTCAGCAGAGTGGGTTGGATGTGTACTGTACTCACTGCTATAGGTGTGGCAGTAGTGATCATTTTCTGGCTGGTTGTAGAGCACAAGGGCCAACGATGTACAGAGACCAGTCGTTAAACGGGACAGGGTCACGACTGCGGGTCAAGGAGTGACCAGTTATGCAACGATGTCCCCACAAAGCTGCGCACAGTGTGGTATCACAGGTTCTGACCTTAGACTGCGACAATGCGCTGCCTGTAAACAAATATTGTATTGTTCCAAAGCATGTCAAGCTAATCACTGGACAGTCCATATGAAACAATGTAACCAGACACCAAGAGTACACACAAATTCTGCAATGCACAGAAAGAAATGGGAAACCGACAAGTCTACACGTGCCGCCTTTGTAGGAAAACAGTGTCTTGTACAGTGTTACATCCAAGGCCAGCTTGTTGATGCATTATGGGATACAGGATCTCAAGTGTGTGTATAGTAGATGAACTGTGGAAAAATGAGCACTTACCGAATATCAGACTGACAGATGTTGCAGAGGTAATTGATGCGCCTGATGGACTCCATCTAGTGGCAGCAAACGGACAGGATATACCTTATACAGGGTGGTTGGAAGTGACTTTTGGTTTGGCATCAAATGAAGTGGAAACCGATGAACTTGTCATTCCTGTGTTGGTGATGAGGGGTAGCCAGCTTCGTTATCCTATCACTGGATATAATGTTATCGAGCAAATGGTGAACAACAAGGGAATAACGCAGCCAATCACAAGTGGATTCCTAAGAACAGCCTGTCCTAGTGCAGCAACAGGAACAGTTCAAGCTTTCATCAAACAAATCCATGCTGAGGCACCATGTGAATATACAGTCAAAACAACAAAGGAAAATGTTACTGTGCCCAAACACACATCAGTACAAATCGAATGCAGAGTGCAGTCGCACCAACCAAAGGAAGAGATGGTGCTTATCTTTGAGCCTGACGTTAATCCACAGTGGACAGAGGGGTTGGAGTTCTGTGAGACAATTGTGACCTTGCGGAAACATACTTCTCCACACATAATTGTCAGTGTACAGAACCTTACAGATCATGACCTGATGTTAGCGGGCAAGATGGTCATAGGAATAGTGCAACCATTACAGGCCGTGTACCCAACTGCTGCTTTTGAGGAACCTAGCTCTATCTCTATAAGGATCAATCAAATAAAAAGTGAAACCAGCCATACCTCCGACATCGCATGGGTTCCGCCAGTCGACTTGAGCCATCTCAGCGAGTCTGAAAAGCAAATGGCCCAGCAGATGTTAAAAGAGGAAGCAGCTTCATTTTCTGAATCTGAAAGTGACATATGTTGCATAGAGAAACTACAACTAGCCATTTAATTGAAAGACGCTACTCCTGTTGCACGCACTTACTGGTCAGTGCCTAAACCCCTCTACCAAGAAATGAAAAACTACCTGAATGATCTCATTGCGCAAGGATGGGATGCGTTCGGAAAAAAGATGGGAGCTTACGTCTGTGTATCAATTACAGGGAATTGAATCGTAAAACTCATCCTGATCGACAGCCCATCCCCCGTGTAGAAGAAATAATGGATAGTTTGGGAGGGAACTCCTGGTTTTCACTTCTTGACCAAGGAAAAGCATATCATCAGGGCTTCATGGCCAAGGAGAGCAGACCATTAACAGCCTTTGTGACACTGTGGGGCTTATACGAGTGGATCAGAATACCCTTCGGCCTGATGAATGCTCCTTCAGCTTTTCAACGCTGCATGGAGGAGTGTCTGGACGAACTAAGAGACAATATCTGTGTTCCCTATTTCGATGACACATTAGTTTTCAGCAAAACCTTTGAAAATCACGTGGAGGATGTGAGAAAAGTCTTGCAAAGATTGAGGCAGTATGGAATAAAGCTAAAGCCTAGTAAATGTGAACTATTCCAGCGTGAGTTGCGGTACCTTGGGAGGATTGTGTCTGTGGAAGGGAGTAAGATGGACCCAGCCGATACAGCTGCTGTGATCAGGGACTTGGAGCTGTTTTATACCAAAGACAAGGCGGAAAGCTTAGGGTCATCGCTTATGGGTCCTGACCATTGACAGCTGCGGAACAGAAGTACCACCTCCATTCAGGCAAACTGGAGTTCCTGGCCCTAAAGTGGGGTGTCACTGAAAAATTCAAGGATTATCTGTACTATGCCCCCACGTTCACTGTGTATAGTGATAATAATCCGCTCACCTATGTCTTGACTAGTGCAAAGCTAAATGCAACGGGATGTAGATGGGTGGCAGAACTTGCGGATTTTCATTTTAACATCAAATACGGGCCAGGCAAAGAAAATGTGGACGCAGACAGCCTATCCAGAATGCCCTTGAACATTGAGACAATAATGAAAAGATGCACCGAGGAATTGCCATCTGACTGTGAGGATGCGACCATCCAATTGGTAGAGGTACCACATTCTAACCTCTCCTGGACTGCAATGGTTTCTCTTGATGACACCCTTACATCCGAGCATGTATGTGAGCCATTGCCTGTGGATGAGATCAGACAAGCGAAATGATGACCACATTGGACCCATTTTACAGTTTAAGCTGTCCGACAAAAAGCCAACGGGACATCTGTTTAAGACCTTGAGTGCACAAAGTAACTGCTTACTGTACAGTTGGGACAAACTTTTCTTGGGAGACGATGGCATCCTCTGTAGACAGACGAACACCCGAACACAGCTGATCTTACTGGCGAAGTACAAGCAACATGTTTTGAGAGAATTACATGACCACGTGGGGCATCAAGGCCTAGATCGGACAATGTCCTTAATCAGAGAAAGATTCTATTGGCCACAAATGCACTATGAAGTTGATAATTATGTGACCAAAAGTTGTACTTGCCTGAAACAAAAGAAACCATGTAAGGAGACCAGATCACCACTCCAAAATATTGTCACTACTCACCCGTTCGAGCTTGTCTCCATTGACTTCTTACACATGGATAAATGTAAAGGAGGGTATGAGTATATCTTAATCGTAGTAGACCATTTCACACGATTTGCACAAGCCTACGCAACTACCTCAAAATCAGCTAAAACGGTGGTAGACAAGTTGTTTAATGACTATGCTCCAAAGTTTGGGTTCCCACAAAGAATTCATCATGACCAAGGAGCGGAGTTTGAAAACCAGCTGGTTGCTCAGTTGAAGAAGAGTTGTGGAGTTGTTGGATCAAGGACAACGCCGTATCACCCCCAAGGGAATGGGCAGGTTGAACGTTTCAACCGAACATGTTGACTGAAAAGCAGAAAACCAACTGGAAAGAATCACTAAATAAACTTATCTTTGCGTACAACAGCACACGTTGTGAAGTAACATGATTTTCACCATTTTACTTACTGTTTTGGAGGTCCCCAAGGTTACCTGTGGATCTGCTGTTTGACTTGACCTCCGAAACCAGAACTACGGACCATAAAGAGTATGTAAAGAGATAGCAGAGAGGAATAAGAAGAATTATGATGGGAAGGTGAGGAGTTCCGTATTGTGTCCTGGAGATCGTGTCCTAGTGCGAAACTTGACACCAAGAGGTGGGACTGGGAAGCTCCACAACCACTGGGAAGATGTTGTTCACACGGTAGTACGTCAAGTCGGAGAAGAGCGTCCGATTTACGAAGTGAAACTGGAACAAGGAAAGGGAAGATTCCGTGTTCTTCACCGTAATCTCTTATTGCCTTGTGATTACCTACTGTTGGAGGTTGAACTCAGGAAGAAGTCAAATACAAAGAAAACAGTGAACGAACCAAGACTAGCAGACGGAGATGAGTCTAGTCCAGAAGAAGGGGAGGATGAAGGCTATGATTACTACTACTTACCTGCTGTTCAGCATCAGCAACCTATGGAAGAAAACAGTGAGTTAGATAACACATACTTACAGTGAGGGAAAAAAGTAATTTCCGACGCAGGGCCCAGGGTAAGTTAGCTCCACACTGGGCTCCTGCCCCTTTTGTGGTAGTATAGTGTTTGAGGGATGGCGGCTCGGTGTACCAGCTGCGCTCGGAGGGTAGGGAAGGGGCTGTTCATACAATTCACTGGTGTCATTTAAGGTCTTGCTGGGCTTGGGGGGAGATGGATGAGGGAAATGTCCCTCTGGCAACCCAGGATAGCATAGGTGTAAGAGAAGTTATGCCCCAAGAGCCAGCATGGTGGGCCTTTCCCCTGTGTACCTTTGCCTGGGGTAGAGGCAGGGTTGGTTGAATTACCTGCGGCTCCCCTGGTTGAGGGAGTGGTCTCAGCGGGTTAATTTTGGAGTAAAACCCCATTGCTATAGAGAAAGGGGTGATTCCTTGTAAATTATTGAGATGTTCGGGGATGACCATCAGTCCAGTTTGGGGAGTGGGGGGAGTGTCATGGGCGGGGCGTAATGGGCAATATATCACTTAATTTATTTATTATATTATTATTTTACTTACTTAGATGTGTGCACTTATTCTTTCTATGATCACAGTTGTCTTTACTTATGAAATATGTTTTTTGTTTCCTTATTTTGTTGTATCACCTTTCTTTTTGTACAATTGGTTTATTGGGTTTAGATTTATTATTTTTCATGCCAAGCGCACACCACCAGCCCACATTCTCACCTGGACTCACCAGCACATTCTCTCCTAATTACCTTCACCTGCCACCCTGGCTCTTTGTTTCAGTATTTAAGCTGAGACCAAGGCATTCAGGGCACAAACTAATCAAGAGACACCACTTCACAAGTAGTACGGATGAGCAAGGAGAGGGAACGCCAGGGCTGAAGAGGGGGAATGTGGAATTTTTACTTTACTTTTTCCTTTTTTTTTTTTCCTTGGAGGATTATAAACGGTTGCAAGCAGAGATCCTGAAACCCGAGATGATGACAATATACGCAAAGGACTTGGTGGCAGAGCATTGACGGCACGAGCTTCAAGCAGCAAAGTCTATGGGTTTTTGCTGATTGCGTATGCAGTGGGGTTGCAGTAAGCGAGAGAACACTGAGTAAAATTGAAGAGACTTTAGATACGGCAAGTAAGAGCCACAGGTATTTGCACTTTTTGGAACTGGCTTTATTTTGAACTTTGTCTGCATTACAACAAAGAGACCTAGATCTCCTGTTTACCTCCTCCCCCCTGGCATTCTCCGAACTGAACTGCACCTGGAGAAGGAAAGTAGACACTAAAGTTCTCATCCTACCTGAGGTTCTGCTGCTAATGGATCAATTGAAGAAGTCCCACTGAGGCAGATTGAAACAGGGGCTGCCGCTAGTTTTCTATATTAACTATCCTTTTTGATTTCCAGCCTCCTGGGAAGAGAACGCATGGGAGATCCACCTCACTTACCTGTGCGGGTCGAGCACTGATTGTGCCTGTGAAAGAAATGGGAAGGAGAAGTTATTAGTGTCCTTGTGTGTTTGTGTTATAGTTGTACCCTTATGAAAATGAAATATCATGCAATATATTTTAAAATGATGTGTTTTGACAATAAATATATTTCAAAATATATTGCAATACTTACCATATATGTAGCCTTCATAGCAAAATATATTATAGTGTATGCCACAGATAAAATATATTTCCTGGTATATTATATAATATATTATAATACTCACAATCTATACTGTAATATATTGTGCTTCCTGTTGCCCTAAGAGCAAGTAATAGATAAACCATTCAAATAAGACAAAGTAATAAATTTGGGTTAATGTTAGAATATTTACTTTGTTAATAATGTGTATTATTACAGTACAATTAAACAGTCACATTGACTTCATGTCACACATATTCATTTTAGAAATATATAAACCTATAGGATCACCCAAAAAGCATATGATACACACATTTCAATTGAAAGTTATGTGGTTTCCAAGCTGGATTCCATATCTATAATGAATTCCCATTTCAATCGTGTTGTTTCAGAACTATTTCACTAATGGTTATAACAAAGTTAAATCAGTGTTAAAGTCTGTTACCAACATCCATTATTTCTCAGATTATACCTGGTTGAAACTGGTAGAGGTCTGCCATGTAAATGAAAGCATTATAACAAAGGCAAATTATATCATGAGAATATTTTACAAAGATCTTGAACAAGTAATCCTGGACAGCAAATAACTCTTCAGCCTATTTCTGATGTCTACTACAATTGTGAATATATATCAGCCATAACATTATGACCACCTGCCTAATATTGTGTAGGTCACCCTTTTGCCGCCAAAACAGCCCCGACCTGTTGAGGCATGGACTCCACTAGACCTCTGAAGGTGTTCTGTGGTATCTGCCACCAAGATTAATTGTTCCTTGAATTAAGAAAATAACTTTAAATAACTAAAAAGGAGACTTTTTCTAGTGATAGGCAGAACGAGGCTTTCATAAACCAGAGCCAATTGAAACCTTTGAGCCTTTCGAGGCTTTTCACACAGAAAGTAGTCACAATCTGGAACAAACTCCCCAGGAATGTGGTAGAAGCTGAAAATTTGGGAACATTTAAAGTCAGACTTTATAGGATCCTTGGATCACTTAGTTATTAATGGATACCAAACGAGCACGATGGATTGAATGGCCTCCTCTCATTTGTAAACTTTCTTATATTCTTATGAAACACTCAAAACACTTACTCAACAGTGACATCTGCTGTCAGATGACATAATATCAAATCCAGGTTTTTGCTTATCAATATTTTGCCAAAACTCTGGTTCAGTCAGCCGCAGCTCGTCTGTATTTACAGGTGGGGCAGAGCCCCACCAAAATATTCAGCCACTTGATAACATAGAACTCTATATAAAATTAATAAATCCTAAAATTGTTAACTCGTAAATGTGTTAATCATTATTTCAAAAATATTTTCGGAGTTTCTAGGATATTTTAAGTCGTAAAGTGGGATTGATATGTTGAAATTTAGCGCATGGCTTCGGTTGACAGGGTGACTATATTAATGATTGCACTAAGAGGGGCAGCTGGTCTCTGAGCCCTCCCGAGCTCAACAGCGCCCCACATTTTTCCAATGTAAATCTGTGGTGAAAAATGGAAATGCAGTGCGTTCTAATAGACAGCCATATGGGCAGATATGAGACTGCCCGCCTGTTTTTACGTTACGTGAACATAGTTCCAGACAATGCTATATCATTCCGCGTCAGCAAAGGGTATATGAGTCTGTGTCAAACGCGTGCGTCAGACTGTGAAGATGGCGAGTAGCACCAATCATCCCGTATGTAATAGTGTTGAGTTTCTTTTACAGAACTCGTTTGAGAGATTGTCAGTTAGCGAGAAAATGGCTATCAAACAACTTGGCCCTGACAAGCCAGACATAAAAACGAGGACAATGGTATGTCGTTCAATAGGACATTTTCCAGGTCATTGTACGACAAAAAGTCTTGGCTGTCTGGTAGTGCTAAACGGAATAAAGTTTTCTGTTTCCCATGTTTGCTTTTCCGTTCTTTAACAGGGGGACAGGGGGATGTGTGGTGTAGCGTAGGTGTTTGTGATTTAAAGCACTTCTCTGAAAAGGCTAAAAAACACAGATCTAGCAAAGCTCATCTTAGCTGTGCAATGAAACTAGCCATGCTTGGAAAAGCTAATATAGCGGCACAGTTAGATGAGAGCTACATTGTTGTTGTGCGAAACCACAATAAGGAAGTGGATAAAAATAGGCACATTCTCTCAAACTTAATTGACTGTGTACGTTTTTGCGGGGCATTTGAGTTAGCTGTTAGAGGGCATGATGAGACAGAAACCTCCGACAATCCTGGAGTTTTTAGAGGTCTTGTGGATCTTGTTGCTTCCCTTGACACTATCATGCAGGAACATCTTGAGCACGCCACTGTTTTTAAGGGTACATCTACAACCATTCAGAACGAGTTACTGGACTGCATGCTTGATGTAATGCACGGCCACATTATAGGTGATCTGGAAAAATCTGCATTTCTGTCTGTACAGTGTGACAAAACCACGGACATATCAACTCACTGCCAACTCGTAGTGTTCCGTTATATTGATTCCGCTAACACTGTTCAAGAGCGATTTTTTGGTTTTAAAACAATTGACGGTCACACTAATGCCGACTCAATCTCTAAGGTGCTATTAGAGCAGTTGTGTGTAGTTTGCTCTCCTGACTGTGAGTTTAACAAGGGGAGACTCATTGCACAAACATATGATGGGGCTAATGTGATGAGAGGAGCATCTGGAGGAGTGCGTAAGAAAGTGCAGGACATTTACCCGAATGCACATTTTGTGCATTGCTATGCACACCAATTAAATTTGATAATGGAGCAAGCTGTTGTCCGCAGTGGCACCTGTCCGATGTTTCTTCTCTGATCTTGGTGGCTTTTCGAGGTCTCCGAAAAGAACAGCAGTTCTAGATGGAATAGTAGGGAAACGGCTACCACGGTCATCTCAGACGCGATGGAATTTCAGTAACCTTGCTGTCAACACCGTCCATGAAAATCAAGCAATTCTACTGGAATGTTTTGAATCTATCCAGTCATCTCGAGGCTTTGATTCAGTTACTATTAGGGAGGCTAAAGGTTTCTGTCGAATGCTTTCTGATCCCGAATTTCTCTTCTTCTTGGATCTATTTCATTTAATCATGCCCCATGCTGACATCCTCTATGCCCAGCTTCAAAAGCGAGGAACTGACACAGTAGAGGCACACAGAGTCACAAGAAGCTTTGTGGATTCCATTGGCAAAATCCGTGATGATGTACCATCTCTTTTCGTAAAATACAGCGGCGTGGCTGCGCAGCCTAAACGAAAGAGTGCACCCAATTTACAGCAGATCGCATATGAAGTTTGTGACACTGTAATAGCAAATGCCAAAGACAGATTTGATTTCACTGGGCATCTGTCAGCTGCAATCTTATTCGACAACACGCATTTTTGTGAATTCTCAAAAGACTTCTCTAAAGAAACCTTGAAAAAGGCTGTCGATGCATACCCAATGTTAAATCAACAACGTCTCCACACAGAGCTCTCGTTGATTTATGAAAATACCGACTTTGGAGCTTGCGGAGGTTATATATATATATATATATATATATATATATATATATATATATATATAATGTATATATATATGTATATGTATTATATATATATATATATATATATATATATATATATATATATATATATATATATATATATATAAACACAAGATAATTGTGTAGGAAAATGTAAGGGGTCCAATATACAGTGTTAGCATCAAACCTGTCTCCAGCTGTTCAATCTTTACACTTCAAGGAAATTAAGAACCAAGTGAATATATACTTTACAATGCAGTTTGACGTTTTATCACTGTTAAAATTATGTACCTGGGTCATTTTTCAGATAACTATCCTCAGGTTCTAAATACTCAGTGATTTAATGTTGGCTACAATTTGGATGAGCATTTAATAATATCCGACAAAAGTCAAATCAAAAGCTCTTTTATGTTTCCATAATGACTTTTTGAAGACAACTTCTCTACCAAGAAAACTCTCTCTCTCTCTCTCTCTCTCTCTCTCTCTCTCTCTATATATATATATATATATATATATATATATATATATATATATATATTTAATCATGTCCAAAGAACCTGGAGATTCCTGATGATCTTTTGGAAGATTAATTTGTTTGATCACTTCACTGAGACAATCTTTATAGATTTTTAGCAGGCCAGAAATTGCAAATCAATAGCGTAAACAAATAACGTCTGCCTTTAATGATGGTACCTATTGCCTGAGGATAAATGATAACACACTGCAGATATTTGTCAAAGCAAATATCGTTTTTTACACAAATGAGATCTGAAAATTAAAGGCAACATTTACTGATACAGGTCAAGCTTTCTGAAATTGATATGCCCATAAAACTGGAACTGTGGCATGCAACTAAACAGGGATTTAGAAGTCATTTACACTCTTATACTGTTATAATATGAAATATACATAGCACCTTTAATATGGTTTTATATGGTTTCCTTTAAATCTGAATACTGAAGATTATATGGCAAGAAAAGTGTGTAAATCAAGGAGGTTATTCTCTGCAAAGTCACACATCTAGAAAGCCCAATTACATTTAATTGTGGATGAAGATTGACATAAAATATAGTTTCTGCCTGGGTTCCCTTCTATATTTAAAAAAGTCTCAGTATGAAAACTGTAGTCTAAATGTGGATTTTAAAACTCTGTTGTGGACAGAGATGTACATTTAACATGAACAAATAAACCTGTTTGTTTGTGACCCAGTTAGATTACAATTTATGTGCACCTCAGGGAGCAGCAGTTGACCCTTGTCAAATGTCTTTAGAAGGAGAGAAGAGAGGGGGACAGAGAGAGAGAGAGAGAGAGAGAGAGAGAGAGAGAGAGAGAGAGAGAAAGAGAAAGGTTGAGCTACAGGCTCAGATTTCTTTCTCTGCTTTTACTGCTTATCCCTGCCATTTTAATCAGGGGTTGAATTACTTGTGACTGCCAATCTCGTGTTTCACTTAAGTGAAAATGTTATTAGTCGAAACCTATTTAGAAGTTAAAATGGCTCTTAAGATTTCATATATATATATATCTATATATATATATATTTTTTTTTTTTTTTTTGCTTACTTAGTTAGATGAGTCACCCCAGAAACTCCTAGCAAAGGCCAAGTCACATAATTCCAACAATTGCAAAGCCACCATAAAACAAAAGGCCTGACAGCATAAAGTATTTATGGCATACTGATTTTCATTAATTGATTTACTGATTTTTGTGTGATGTTAAGCCTGAGGTTTCTAGGTATTCTTCACGAAAAGTCACTTTTTGTTCTGAAATGGAAATCAAATTTATAATTTTTTGTGGTGGTTTTCTCAGGCATAAAATAACAAGCTACAGGTGACTTACAAGTATGCATCTGAGAGGATTTAAAAGCGTGCACTTTTCAAATGAAACCGAAGTTGCATTTTACCTCATCTCTCCAAGTTTCAGAGATTAAATAAAAAGCTTATAAACCAATGGAATTAATGGAGGGGCTGAGGTTCAGCACTGTAATTTTTAAGTGACAAAGACTTTGGGTTTGAAAGGCACATAATACATTTGAAAGCTTGAAAGCTGTGTTACAAAAAAAAACTAATCTGAATTATATTATCCTTTTGTATCTAGAGGATATTGTTTGCTGAATTGCACATCAAAAAAACCCTGCCCACTCTATGTGAAGTTTGAATACACTAACACCTTGATTGGATTGTTTACAAGACAATAAAAAAACGAAGAAAATAGCACAAAGCTGGCAATATCATATTCTGTTATTCAATGTGTGAGACTAACAGCTTTGCTTTGTTAGCTTTATGTGAGGATGGAACTGCTTTGAAATTTGTCTCCATGAAAGACATCTGGAATGGATCCTAAGAAAGGCAAAGCAATTGGTTATCTTTATGAAAAATATGATTTCTGTTCTAACCCTTAATAACAGAAAATGTTTAGTAATAATTTGGAGACCAACAATAAAGGGCAGAAAAAAAAAACATAAACCAACCTTTATTCTTTTCATTTTATTTGAAGAACAGCAGAAAAATATTGAAAGCTACATTCATAAAACACTATAGTGGCCAGAGTAGTATTTATCAATCAATTAGAATTGTTATCCACTTCCATAATATCCTGATAAAAATAATTGGGCTGTACTGTCAGAACTGATTAGAATCATGCATCTGTTGTTTTGTTTTCATCATGAACTCCTATGCTCGGCTAAGCATATGCAAAGGTCATAGGTATCCTTCAAATAATTGCCTCTAATCAGACTCAACCAATTATTGCCAACCAAATACACAATCTAAACAGTAACACTTTATAATAAGTTATCTGTATAAATGCTGTATGAAGCCTTAACAGATCATGAATAACTCATTAATGACTTCTAAGACAGCAGTACACATGCTTAGCATTAAAAATGATAGGTTGTGAATGCAACCCCGGTTATCTGAAAAAGGAAGCACTGCCCAAGGGGGAGGGGTTTCTGCGCACTTCCGTAGGAACCCGATCGAAAAGCATCACTCTATCAAAGCTGCCACTGGCCCCTGTGCCTGTCACTTGTCCCTTCACACTTCCTGTTCTATAAAACGTGACGTCAGCGCAGGTTTGTCCTCTTTTGCCGAGAGCTAGGACTCCCGCTTGACCTTGCGACTCTTGGGCAGTGCTTCCTTTTTCAGATAACCGGGGTTTGCATTCGCAATCTATTATTATCTTTCAAGTCGGAAGCACTGCCCAAGTGGGAGAGGTTACTGTATAACAAAACCGTCGCGAGGGAGGAGGCAGTGAGCTGATTAGGAAGTCTGCCCCGAGGTGTACCGCTAGGGAGCCTTGGCAAAACAACTCCAGACAGTTATCTCAGGGTCCCTGTAGGGCCGCACCTGGGGTGCCCAGGAGCGAGGACCGTAGTATCGCTCTTACCGGGAACTGTCTAGAATCAGCATATACAAAGCGGGGCTACAGAGGTTAACTCCTACACCCTCTGCTTACAATAGCAAGGCCGGCTGCTCTACTAGTGCAGCTAGGAGTGAGGCCGTAATTCTACTTGCACAATATCTGGCATGGGCTATCAAACAACATGTGCACCCTCCATGCATTATCATGGCAGTGGACCCCTGATCCAATAGGAGCGGGGCCACAGACCCAGTGAAAAACACAACATAATACATAGCCGGCTTGTTTACAGAGTAGCCTAGCTGAACAATAATATACAATATATACATACAGCATGACAGTAAGACCTTCATGCTTTCAGAGCAGCACAGGAGCATCCTACGCAACTGAATAGTACAGAGTAGAAGAGCTCCACTGTGCTGACAACTTAGATTTTGTACAAACGAACTATATACACCACGGGGTGCAGGAACGAACTCATGCGCCACAAATGGAACACAGAAAAAGTTGACAGCTAGCTGACATTAGCTCTACTGTGTTGAGAAATTAACAATATACACATTGGAACATGTGAGCTTGCTCACGTGCTTACCACTGAGGACAGCAGCAGTGGACTCTTGCTATGGCATATAACCAGAGTGGGCCTCAGACCTGCTGACCAAGGAACTAAGTACACAGCGAGACAGCGAAACTCGAGCGCCAGCAACTGGAAACAGCGGCATTAAGCTCCATTCTACAAATTTTCAGAACGCATCCACAGTCCTGCTGTTTACACACATTATATATATATATATATATATATATATATATATATATATATATATATACACTCACCTAAAGGATTATTAGGAACACCTGTTCAATTTCTCATTAATGCAATTATCTAACCAACCAATCACATGGCAGTTGCTTCAATGCATTTAGGGGTGTAGTCCTGGTCAAGACAATCTCCTGAACTCCAAACTGAATGTCTGAATGGGAAAGAAAGGTGATTTAAGCAATTTTGAGCGTGGCATGGTTGTTGGTGCCAGACGGGCCGGTCTGAGTATTTCACAATCTGCTCAGTTACTGGGATTTTCACGCACAACCATTTCTAGGGTTTACAAAGAATGGTGTGAAAAGGGAAAAACATCCAGTATGCGGCAGTCCTGTGGAGGGCCCGTGTGGGCTCCGTTCACCTGCCCCCGACTCTATGTCCATCGCAGACTGCTCCCCAACCTTGCTTAGCAGCATCTGTCGCATCGGCATCTGCTTGGTGGTAGACTGGCCCCAGGGGCACACCGAGGGTCAAATTGTGAGGGCTCCACCACCAACAGAGTGCCTTCCAGCATGCCGGAGTGACTGTGACTCAGCGTGCTTGATCGCGGCGAGGGTGCATCTTGAGAGACCTGAACCACCACTGCAGCGGCCTCAATTGGAGGAGGCCGAGAGGAAGGGTCTGTGATGCATCTGCTAGGAGGCCCAGTAGCCTCTGGCAAAGGGTCACCCTGACACAAGCTCTCTGGAAGAGGGAGAGATGTGTGTATGGAGGCAAATCTCTCTGGAGCCAGCGTGGCGAGCATGGCAACAAAATCCAGGCGCAGTCCGAGGAACTGTGTCTCCTGAGTTGACATCAGGCAGCTCTTCTGTCGATTAACCTGGAGGCGCAATTCGGAGAGAGGCAGCCTAAAATCAGGTTTGTGTGGTTCTGAACCTGCTCCCTCTAGTGACAACAAACCAGCCAGTCGTCTAGATAATTGGGGACGCGGACCCCCTGGCAACGCAAGGGGGCTAACATGACGTCCATGCACTTGGAAAAAGTAAATGGGGTACTGCAAAACACTCTATAGCTGCTTTACATATAGACTATAGATGTCTACTAAGATATACAAACATTCTACAACTGCTTTATTGAGATTGTATAGATCTATTAGGACATATGTGTTAAGTAGTACATGACTTTAAGTACCAGCATTATTTCAGACCACCTTAAATCCAATGTACTCCTGTTCCAACCTTCACCCCCGTGTTCGCACAGCACCCCCCAGCAGTCAGAGGGTCAATGGGTGTCCTGAATCCAGCGATAGTTTTTGGATGAATTTGAAGGTAGAGAATGGTAACTGGCCTAGCAATACCACTCAGTTTCCATTATTTTGCTCTGCCCTTATTTTTAATGCTAAGCATATGTACTGCTGTCTTACCTACATAGGGCAGTAAAAGTATCCAGTAGCGGATTAAAGCCATGCATATATGAATGAATCTAATGGAGCTTCATTATAGCACTGGGTTAAAATAAAACTAAACTTTCTGCAAGGTTCAATTCAATTTATAGTACAATAAAAAGTATTTGATAAATTAACTATTAATTGGGAAGGGAGGGGTTAATAAAGTGTTTATTACATTTACAGAGCATTAATTATGACAGTTAACTTGCTTGCAGAATCCCATTAATTTGTTGAATAAATGTTGAGTCAATTATAAATGGCTTTAGTAACATTGACACCAGCATTTCTTAATGGTTTAAAAAGTGATAGTTAAATCCTTAGTAATGTGTTTTATAAACTAGAAATAATGGCATTAATAAAGTATCTATTCATGAACTTATTTGTTAATTCTTCATAAGTGAGTTCTTTGATCTGTTAAGGCTTCATAAAGCATTAATACAGGGACCTTATATAAAGTGTTACCATTTAAGCATATGTGGTTTGGACAGGCTTTCAGCTACCTTTTGACACATTCTGTTCTTCACCATCAGGATAGTTCTCAAGCTAGGTTCCCTAACTTGTCTTACCAGAGCACAGAAAAAAAAACTATCCAGTGATAACATGGGAGGGACATATCTTCATTAAATGAAGGGAATGAGTTTAGCCTGTGTTGTACTGCTTTGTGTGTTTGTGGTTATTTATTCTCTTGTGTTTCTTAGGCAACTCAAACAGTAATAAAGTAAGAGATTGGTGCATGGAGAATATAGTGGTCAATACTATTTATCACACTTGGTCTTTAGGGTTTCCTGGAAAGAAAGCAAGGAAGAGAAATGAATCAGGACTGCTCCTAGCTCGCTTACTAAATCCTGAATTGTAGGCACACCGAAAAACTCTCATGTTAACCCATGTTAACCCTACCCTGTGCATTATCTGCACAAAATAAATGCACTAAGTAACTATTTCAGGGTCTTCTAAACACTTGAGTTTGCTCATTATTATTTTATTTCTTGTCTGCCTTATCTGACCAGCACCTCATCATGTGTCAACATACTTAAATATATGGAAATAGCATTTGAGCTTTTGGCTTGATTTTCACACTTACAGATCAAATACTGCATACAGTGTCTGTGACATTGCAGCCCTCATCTGTTCAAGACATTAAGAGGCTTTAAAGGGCTCTGTGTCAGTGCTGCAGCCTCTTAACTTGAGATTTGTATTTACTGTTTTTTTTTTTTTAATTCCCCTTGATTAAAGCATCCTCTGAATAAATATACATGTATCAGAGACGTCTTGACTCTCATACATCCTGGGCACCAGCCTTTTATCACCCCCGCTGCTCGTGTATTAAGGTTAATGGCAGTGCGGCCTCCTCTCTTCCTCTTCGCTCAGCAGGACCAAGAGTTAGTGGCAAGAAACCATCACAGCTCCTGCTTGCACTGCAAAGAATACACATCTCTTGCATACCTTAAAGACAGATCAGCCCTTTGCTAATGGAAGCTGCCCACACCTGCAATTTGCCATCTAAAACATCATATTGCAACTCAAATCATCCACCCATCCATTTTCCATCACTGCTTCATCCAATACAGGTTTGTGGAGAGTTGGAGCCAAGCCCAGCAGACACAGGGCAGCACCAACATGTACACACACCACACTCGCACAACAACACGGGAAGTTAGAGTTGCCAATCAACCTAAGCAGCAAGTCTTTAGTCTTTGTATATTTATATATTCTTTTCCAGACATATCGGATCATGCAGGGACATCAGAAAGCGTGCATGATTTTGTTATAGAGCATTGTTGGAGGGCAAGGAACAATGTGTGTTGAATGCAGCAGTGAATTTCCTTCCTGGTCTAAGTTATCACTTTGTCCAGGTCCTTGGTCTTTGGAGAGTTCATGTTAACTGTTGCAGATGGTGCATTGGAGCTCATTATTAGTGATTATGGGTTAATTATTTATTTCTTTACTTAATTTGGCGTATTTTGGGTTATATACTTTGTTTTTGGCTGTTTTATGTTTTTTTGCACTACTTGTTTTATTATTACTGTTGTAATGTATTTTTTTTATTTCATTACCTTAATTAGTTAATTGATTTACACAGGTTTTTCTGTTACACTGTTATGAGCCCCTGAGCCCAAATGCAGCGCACCTGTTTCAATGGGCGTTGGCTCCTAACTGACCAATCCATGCCGGATGCCAAGCGATAGGAAGTGAAACACTAGGGTCTACTGGCGGCGGATGACCAAAGAAGTGAAAATGGTCGTGAGGATTTCCGACCGGGAGAATCTAAGTGAACTTATATTAGGAAGTTATACCGTCATTGAGGTGTAGATGTGTTGTTTTGGTTGGAAGCTGTCACTGCCATGGACCTGCTCTCTTGAAGGCTCAACCACACTCTCTCCCCCACTCCTGTAGCAAAGAAAAATAGATTACTCGGGCCGAGAGGAACTTGCATATGATCAGTGACACATATGACCTAGACCTTTTAGGGCCTGTGGTGTTGGGATCCCTTGGAAGACAGACCTGTGGGGAGAAATGTTCTTAAAGGCAGAAAGGGAAGTAGAACGGAGCAGAAACTAATCAATCATTCAGTGTACAGAAGTGATTCGACTAACTTCCCTGTGTTTTCTGTGCTTCTGATTCTTTTCTCTCCCCATCTCCTCCTGGAACCAATTGTTGGAGCAAAGACAGAGCAGGGAGCTGTATACCAAGAGGGGTCCATTTCACTGGCTTTGAATGGAGGGGAAACGGCCCTAGCTTGAGATTCCCTCACCAGTGGGCATTCAAGGATGCCAACCATGGTTGAACAAGGAGGAAGGCAATGTGTACGGAGTGGTGTAAGACTGTCTTCTGGCCAGGGCAGGACAGGGGGAATTTGGTTTGGACAATTTGTCTCCACTACTGGGCATTTAGAGTCTGGGCTAGAGCTGGCTTGGGTTTGTTTAATTTGTTTTATTTAGTTGGGCTGGTTTTATAGATGATTAGAATATTCAATTGCCCATTTTTATTTTGTCTAATTTTCTTGTTTTCATCACCCAAAGATTAAAAGGCATTTAAAATAGTTTGTACAGCTTTTAGGATAGCCCCTTCTGGGCTTTTGACCCTCCTGATATACTTGTGCTTATACTTTTTTTTTTTAAACCACTTGCTGTTCCTGGTGTGTGTGTCCGAGATTCAAGCCAAGCCTGTGCAGGGAGAAGGATTGTGAGGCACCCCACCCCCCTCACCATAATTAAACGGGGGTGGCGTACATGACAAAACTTCAAAACTTAGTGAATATGACCTTAGCAGAGCATGGTCAAATACAGGACAGCTGCAGTGGAAATTACAATGTTTTACCTTCAAGGTGCATTTTTTTGTTTTACTAAGACTGTTCCATAACCACTTGAATGCATCTTTGCATGTAAATCATAAACTCCTTCGAGTGCAGCAGGAGACATCATTATGAGTGAATAACTGCACTGAGTACATATAAGGAGTCAGTGTGGGATAATATGGCACTGAGGGGAAAAAATAAAGAACAAAAAAACCTTTCCAAAGTTCAAGTGTAACTGAAGGCAAGATTAAATCCTGCATTATAAAAAGCCTGACTATAACTAAGGGTTTTATTAGTAAACCATTATAGTAAGAGAAGAGTGAAGTGGTCTGGGGCATTATAATTCCTGAAGCAAAGCAAAACCAATCGTGGCTCAAAGTGACTCATTTCTATAGCTCGAGAGAATATGATAATCTGAATCTCTATATTTGTGGGGGGAATGTGTTCGGCAAAAAAGAATGAAAATGAAAAGTATATATTTTTATTTTGGTTTGTTGGGTTCAATGCATTTGCCACCCAGGATGTGTAGGATTAGTCATCCCTATGTAGAATGTGTAAAGGCAAGATGTGTTATTTTTCTCTTTTTCCACAGATTTGTTGTAATATTTTCACCTACCTGTTTTGCTGCAGGAAGCTCTAATCCCAATTTTCTATTTGTGGTGCTGTTCTGTAATTAGACACACCTGATGAAAATGAACAGGTTTACCATCCACAAACCCCACCCCCCCAATAAAAATGCATGTATGCATTGCTCATGTACACTCTGTGATAAACTGATGATAATGACATTAACATCGCACTTTCAGATTTTCAAATTGGGTTAATAAGAAATGGCTTATAGATACACAAGGAGCTGTATCTGTGAAAAAAATAATAATAAACCTACTATATGTATAATAGTTACAGAATTTAATATGGTTATTGGATAGTACTCTGTATTTTTTATTTTGATTCTAATCCAAGGTGAGGTATTGTCATGCTTTTACAGTAAATTAAACATTGCTTTCTACATTTTACTGCTTACAGTAATAGTTCTATTTATTTCATGGCCTAGCTATCTAAATTGTCCTGATGGAAAATTTTGACCAAAGTGCATGATTTGTCAAAAAGGAATACTTTTCTAGTTTCTCCACTGGTAGACATATTGTATTAGGGGACTTTAGATGAAGCTTTTAAGGTATTAAAACTACAGCCAAGGAATAAGATACAAGATAAGCTGAAAAATTACATTTGATGTGCCATCACTGGATTTCCTTTGATTTCATTTCTAATTTGAAAAGATCAAATGTCCAGCAAATAGCCTTCATTAAAATGTCCCTCTGACATAAAGTTCTAAAGAGGAAACTGAACACATACTGTAAGGAAATGAAAACCCTCTCATTATAAATAAAAAAAATCTTACTTTAAATGAAAAACCCATTTGTCCTAATGCACAGTGTTGAGTCATTCTGCTAGAAATTGTTCATTCGTTCATTTGTTTGTTTGTTTGTTTGCTCGCTCTCATGTGTGTCTTTCTAAAATGTTGTGGTACACCCAAAGATAGACATTGCAATGCAATAGTAGTTTTGATTAAAGATTCTGATTATTATTTAGGTGTTAGGTGAATTAATTGCCATTTCTGCATTAACTGAAGGTTTGGATGTTTCCAAACAATTTCATGATTTCAATTTCGTATTTATGGTAGGTAACTTATGCCCCGTTTCCACTGACGCGTCCGTGTTTTGTAGCCAGTTAACTATCTGCTGCCAGGCGTGGCCATAAGCGTCCGTCACCCCACTGAGGAAATACTTCTCTTTCAGAAGCAAGATGTGCGCTGGACTTGCAGACAGACAGGGAAGAGATCAGCTACATTATGTCGGAAGATACACCGATCAGCCATAACATTATGACCACTGACAGGTGAAGTGAATAACACTAATAATCTCGTTATCATGGCACCTGTCAGTGGGTGGGATATATTAGACAGCAAGTGAACATTTTTTCCTCAAATACAACTTATTAGGTAAAGTATTTTACATTACAATATAAAACATATGAAGTTTTAATACTTATGATTAAAACCTTTTTTTTTTAAATACAATTCTAAAATCAAGTAAAAGTGAACTCAAAATTGTATAACTGCATTAAAAAAAACATGAATGCAAACAAATTCAAGTGATAAAAAACAAAAAACAAAATAAGGTCAAAACACTCTGGTGCATTGTAATAAGACGAGCAATGCATTAGACAAATCAAAAAAAGAAAAAAGAAATGCAAACTTTTAAAGAAAATAATAACAAGTCTAATGCATGTAAAGAAAATTTAACAGCCAATGCACCAGAGAAAACAACAAACAAAAAATCACCATACTCGTGAACAAAATTCAAAGTGCAATACTTAAAAACAATTACAAATATTTTTTTAAAGCAACCATTCATCAATAAAAGAATAAAATATCTCGAACTCGGGCTCCAGCAGGGGGGGCTGTCCGTCCCCGGAAGTGGGGTCCCATCACGGGATCCTAAGCTCCCCCAGATCTTGGATGTGCTAGTTCTTGAAGGCTTCCTCCTTGCCCCTCTGGTGGATCTCCAGATTGACATAGTCTCTTACTAGTACCATGCACCTCCTCGCGATGCCAACTGGGTCCAGCTCCTGCTTGTTAAAGAGGCAGATGTTCCATCCCTCCCACAGGGCCTGTTTCACTGCGCAGATGACACGCCACCAGCACCTCAGGGTTGAAAATGTCAGTCCCTTAGCTGGTCCGCAGAGGAACAGCAAACCTGCGGAGGAACGGAAAAAACAGGAGCCAGACTCTGGAAGCGGAGGGGCAATTCCTAAAGATGTGAGCCTCTGTCTCCCTTCCCAGGCAGCCCTTGTAGGGGCAGGTGTCAAATTGGGCCAGGCCCCTTCTGTACATGAACACTCGGGTAGGGAGACACTCACTCACGGCCATCCAGGAGACATCTTTCTGCGTATTTGTGAGGCAAACGTGCGTAGCATTAGCCCAGATAAACCGGCAGGTTTTGGGAGGAAAATCTTCTATTCTGCTGGTCTCCTGGGTAGATCTCATCTGGCTACAGATGGTCTTGTAGTCCCAGGAGCGCGGCTTTGTGGAGGCCTACTTCGAGTGCAAAGGCTCAGAGCGCCCTGTAGAACAGCGGGGGATCCCACGAGTGTGGCCTGGTGTTATCCATGGCGCAGAGGCTGAGTGGTCTCAGGCTGCTGGCAAAGTAAAAGCGGTTCATGAAACTCACTTTCTTGCTAGCAGCCTGGATGTTCTTTACCACATACACCAGCCAATGCGCCTTAATGAGCCTTACATCTGTCCAGGGCGCCCTTCACCATCTGCACTTGTTTCAGCCTCTCCATTTTACTCCCCCAAACAAACCAAAATATCTTTCTATTTACCAATTTCGCGGTGTACCTGTCTCGGGGAAATATCATAACAACATAGAGAAGTATCGGGAAGAGGATGGCCTTTACAAGCAGCACCTTACCAGCCATCGTCAAGGTCCTTGTGCTCCAGCTGTGGATCTTCCTTTGGACCTTAGATAAGGCTTCCTACCAGCTCCGGGTGCCCATGTTGGTCCCGTCGATCGTGATCCCCAGAACCTTGACGAACGGCTTCACAGGGAACACGGTTGGCAGGCCCCGGCAGACAGGCCATGCCTGAGAGAGGCAGCCCCCATCGCCCTGCAGAAGCCGTCCAGCAGTTCCTCCACCCTGGCTACGGACGGCGTGTCCGTGCAAACCACAGTCACATCGTCCATGTAGGCCAGGGCTTTCAGTTGCTCTCCGCCGGAGCCCGGGAGATGGGAACCTGTGACTCGGGTGTCCCGGTGGATCGCCTGCATGAACGGCTCCAAACAGAGGACGTACAGCAGGGCCAACAGGGGGCAACCCTATCGAACCCCCGACCTGACCGGAAATGGTTTGTTCAGGTGGAGGTTCATGAGGACCCTGCTGCTTAGGCTGCTGTAAATGATCTTAACCCATCTCCTCAGGCCAAGAGCGAGACCCATCCTCTCCATAACAAGCTGCAGGTATTTGTGGCCCCCTCTGTCGAAGGCTTTCTCCTGGTCCAAGCTGATCAGTACTAGGGGAAGCCTTCTCTCGTTCGAGTAGGCCATGACATCCCTGAGCAACATGGCGTTGTTGGCCGCCAATCTCCCCTGGGCACCACAGACCTGGTCGGGACCCATGACTTGAGGGAGTGGCCGCTGCAGCCGGAGCGTAAGTGCTTTGGCCAGTAATTGTAGGCTGGAGGCTGACCGGCCGCCAGTTCTTCAGATCCTTGGGATCTCATTTCTTACAGAGAATACCCTCTCTGTACACCAACCCCAAGACCTGTGCCAGATCTTCTTGAAGCACCTCCCAAAAGATCTTATAGAATTCAGCAGGGATCCCATCCGGTGTCCTTCCACAGTTGAGACTCTTTATCACCTGGAAGAGTTCAGTGTGGTGATCTCTGGATCCTCCTCCGCCTCCTCACCCCCCGCGTTGTGGGACTCCAACAGGGACAGAAAGTGATGGATCAGATTTTGATCCACCACCTTCTGATCATACAACTCCCTGTAGAAGTCCCGCACCACTGTCGCAACAGCCTCTCTGCCCTCCATCTCCTGCCCCAAGGAGTCGATCATGGAGGACATTGCAGGCCGCCTCTCCTTCGTTTTCTTGTAGAATAGGCAGCTGTATTTCTCGTTGACCTCCATGATATGGACCCTGGAAAGGACCTTGATCTTCTCTTGTTCCCCCCGATAGAGGGCGGAGAGACTCAGTTTCACCCGGGCTACCTTCTCAGCCAGGTTGAAGCCTCTGAGCTGTAAAAGACACAGGCGCTGGAGGCGGGTGTTCACATGGGAATATCTCGCCCGCCTCTCGCGAGCCCTTGGTTCTGTTCTTCACCATCTCCCACCACTTGTTGTTGGTGTTGAGCTTCCAGACCCCAGGCCCCAACTCCCGTGTGCTCGGGATGAGCACCTCTGTCGTCAGGAGCCTGTGGTCTGAAAAGAACACTGTCTCTGAAGACATGGCGGTCCTCTCCAGTGGCTTACTGAGGAGGATGAGATCTATCCTGGAGAAGGAGGAGCCAGAAGAAGTCACCCAGGTGAACCAGAGGACCAAGTCCCAACCTGCATCGCAGAGTTCAAAGTCCTCCATGAACGCAGCGAGATCCCTGTTGGATCTATCGTTGTGGGGCTTACTCCGGTCTACATCCCTCAGTGCAGCAAGTGAACATTTTGTCTTCAAAGTTGATGTGTTACAAGCAGGAAAAATGGGCAAGCATAAGGATCTGAGCAACTTTGACAAGGGCAAAATTGTGATGGCTAGACGACTGGGTAAGAGCATCTCCAAATCTTGTGGGGTGTCCCCGGTCTGCAGTGGTCAGTACTTATCAAAAGTGGTCCAAGGAAGTGTAGCCTGGAGGACTTGTATTGCCTCAAAGAAGGTATCCAGTTCGAGACAGGCGGCTTCCAAATAGACTTTCTTATAAACAGCACATTCCCAATATACATAGTGAGGCCGATGTAGAAAAGATTAGGAGAGGCAGGGAGTTGTGGAAAAAATGCCCTTTATTGAGCTGCACTTAGAAATGTACATAGAAAAGTTAAATGTATTAAAGAAAACAATGGCAGAGATGCCATTTCTTTATATTTGGGGTTATTTTGTTTATTAATGCAATAGAAGGTGACAAATTACATTTAAAAGATATGTAAATGCACTTAATTGGTGAAAGAAAACCATGTTACGCTTGAAATGTATTTCTATTTTGATTTAATAAGATTGTGAACTGTGTACAAAATGAACAGAAATACTAAGAAAGTTCCTTTTCCTGTATCCCAAAGTTGGAGACACTGATCACACTGAGGACACAAGAACAATAAAGCTTGTTGCTTTTCTTTTCTCCCACATCCTGGTGCCTGGGTTGTTTTATTATTAAATGGGATAAAATAAATAAATAAAACACAACGCAAAGTAAAAAATATACAGATACACAAACAATCTAGTTATTTAGTAAGGTACAGTAAGCCAGCCTTACAGAAGGAAAAGCAGTGAACCGGCGACAGGGTCATGGGCAGCCAAGCCTCATTGATGCACATGGGGAGCGAAGGCTGGTCCGTGTGGTCCGATCCAACAGACGAGCTACTGTAGCTCAAATTGCTGAAAAAGTTAATTCTGGTTCTGATAGAAAGGTGTCAGAACACACAGTGCATTGCAGTTTGTTGCGTATGGGGCTGCGTAGCCACAGACCAGTCAGGGTGCCCATGCTGACAACTTACAAGACTTAAGGGATCTGCTACTAACGTTTTGGTGCCAGATACCACAGCACACCTTCAGAGGTCTAGTGGAGTCCATGCCTCGACGGGTCAGGGCTGTTTTGACGGCAAAAGGGGGACCTACACAATATTAACCAGGTGGTCAAAATGTTATGGCTGATCAGTGTATAATCTCAAGTGCCATGTGCGATCACGAAGAAATTACAGTTTTATTAGCAGCATGGAGTGAAAACCATGTACAGAAAATTACTGCTTACAGTTAATATCCGAGTCTGTTAAAAACTTGGATTTCACAGGACCCAGGTACAGTGCTGTGACTAGTTAAAAATAAGGCAAATCATCGGATTGGTAGCAGACGATTTTATTAATATTTTATGAACAACTGGATGGTGTTTCAGGCATGGTCAGGCAACCAGGAATGGTGTGCAGGGACAATCCGCAGAGACAATCAGTATGAAGGTGAACACAATTAAGTTAACGTGTGCCCATTTACAAGTTAAATGAATGAATAAATAAATACAGCAGATCTGGGTTTCCCTCTAAAACATTAAGCACTGTTTAATAAATGCGTCCATAACTCCATAAATGCCATGACTGAAACGTGCACACTTTAGTTCAATTATAACCTGCTATATTGTAGCTGGATGATTAATCGTGAAATGTGTGTATTTTGTTTCAACTGTAACTTGCCCTGGTTAAGGACGTCTGCTAAGTACATTATAAATAATATGTTATAATTATAATAATATGTCGTTTGCAGTTAAAAATCTGCAGAAAGAGTAATAAGTTAAGGGAGTCACATTGTGCCGTTTAAGATACATATATACTAGCACAAATGATGATAATAATAATACTAAATAGCAAATATGTATTGTTATTGTTGCATATGGAAACGTATTCTTATGGGTACGTGCTTGTCTGAATATAATGTTGTCTATACATGTGTAGCTCTTCCTAATATCTCTTAACAGAAATGTGTATTTATTATACTGTTTACAATCATGTAAAGCAGAAAGAATAAAATAGACACAAAAATGCTTTCCACGTCAGGCTGTATCGCTCGTAGTGTTGTTCTCTGTCTCTGTTTTTAACACAAACACAAACCAAACCCACAGTCGCTGCTCCTCCCATCAGAGGGACGGACTTCACAACGGCCTGGTTTTACAGAAAAAGCTCTGGGCAGTGTTGCCAATTTAGCGAATTAGTCGCTAGATTTGGCGACTTTTTAGACATGACAATGATATTATTCATGTGAATGCGACAGAGAGCTAATTTAGCTACTTTAAATAAAATCTGGTGATAATCTAGCGACTTTCTATTTCAAACAGAATATACTAATCTAAAACATTATACTTGAATAAAGATAATGCCATACAACTTCCTTCTGTTTCTATAGGTTATAGCAACTGTCAATTTGCAGCTAATGACCTAGATCCCGTCTATCCCCCAACTCCCTGCTGTTCCTATAGGTTACAGTGACTGTCATTTAATATTTAGTATTATACTTTATCTTCCCCAAATGTGGAATTTCTGTAACACAACTTGCAAATTGAAAACATAACAAAAAGCTTGAATTCTTTAATTAACTCATCATCTGATGCTTGTTACTGAAAAGCAAATATATTACATTTGCAATATCTAATAATTAATATCCAATTATTATGTTGAATATTTTGTATTATTAAAATTGTGCAGGGATGGGGGCTGTATCCAGTTTTGATCTGTATAATGAAGAATGGTAATTTTTGACTCAAATGAGCTCTACAAATCTCTACAGCCTTGATTCAGTTCCAACTAATTTCAAATTGTAATACTTTTCATGCATACATTGTTTTTAATGGGCTCCTGATTTAATTTTTAGGGAAAGTGGTCAGATGGCAGTGAATTATAATTAGTCTCCCTTGACCTGAGAAAGAAAAAGGCAACTTGCAGTAGAGTTGCATTGCAGCACTTTCCCCAATGGGAGCTGAAAAACAAATCAAAACACCTAATTGCCTAATTATACATTACCAAGAGATGCACTTGGAAATTCTTTTGCAAACCTTTCCATTAATTTACTGAAGATGTGCATTTGGTTTGACTGTGTTACTTACTTCTGCCTTATTCTTCTGATTAGTAGTCAACTGTATTCTACTTTAATTTGTGGTTATAGAAAATTCAGCCTCCTATGTTGACCAAAAATACAATCCTACCTCTGTTTCCCTTGAACTGCCATGAAGGTATAATTCATGAAGGCCCTCAAAGGGAATTCTCTATATGAAACCTGTGGATTATTTTAGCACTCAGAAATGGAAAAATATATATTGTCTATTGCAATAACACTATAAAAGAAGGTTCATTCATAAATGCTTTTTTAACAGCTTTTAAATGAGAGTTTATAATCTATGAACAAACACATGATAAGCATTTGATATATGTTAAATATTTCTTCAGTATGTTAGGAAAAAGTTTTTAATAAGTCCTACAAAAGAGACAGAGAGGTCGGTGTGGCTTCTGCAGGGCCATCGTACTCTTTCATGCTGAATAATGAGGTACCTGTTTAGCTTTGTTCTTCCTAAAGTCATTTTTCACTGCAAGAAATTGTTCTGAGTGGATTTCTGCTCATAAATAAGCTGTATGGTTTGTAGGCCGATGGAATTCGAAAATTGATTTGTTTCGGATTCCTTGTTTTCTCACATATCATAAGCTTTTTTTGACAAGTGAAAGGTAACTGTGCTCTCTGTACCTCCTGGAAGTGCTGTAATCGTTGTAAAAGTGAACTGGCATTTTAGCCTAAAGACAGTTTTTACTTGGAGCTTCTGTGAATGAAAAAAAGAGAGAATCTCTAATTTTGTTTGCTGGTCCCTTACAATAGGCTTCATGATTGAGTATTATTGGTTCGGTAAGTGGTCTCCAGTTCTGGTATTCAACAGACCTATCCAATAGATTTTATAGATATCTTCCATCAGTGGATTGAGATCATGGTAATTGTTCCTAACCACGACAATAACTGGGTCATTGTAACTAATGACTGGAATGAAATTCAATCAACCCTCTGGATATGCGGTACTAAGGATAGGTTAAACCAAGCTTTCTCTGTCTGTCTGTTCAGGTGCAGTAAAGGTCAGCCACATAAAATCCAGACCTCTACTTGGATCAGAAGGGAGAGGAAACAACATGAGGTATAGCTGTACTGTTATCAATTTGCAATATAAGAGTTAGAGCATTTAAACTAATCCAAAGGCAAAATATCTTCTAAATTGTATTTTAGGTTACTTTTCAAATAAATAGTAAAACTTTACATATACAATTAGGTCCATAAATATTTTGACAGTGACACAACTGTCATCCTATTGGCTCTGTACACCACCACAATGGATTTGAAAGAAAACAATCAAGATGTCCTGAATGTCAATGACTGCCTGAAGTCTGGAACCCATAAACATCACCAGATGCTGGGTTTCTTCCCTGGTGATGCTCTGCCAGGCCTGTACTGCAACTTTCTTTAGTTCCTGCTTGTTCTTGGGGTGTTTTACCTTCAGTTTTGCCTTAGAAATCAAAACAAACCAATCAGAGAGATAGTACAAAAACATTAGGTGTGGCCAAGTCGACTATTTGGTACATTCTTAAAAAGAAAGAACACACTGGTGAGTTCAGGCCCACCAAAAGGCCCGGTATTCTTGATCTGGCCAACAGTTGTGAAGGGGTCTTTCCCTGGTGAACAAAAACCCCTTCACAACAGTTGGCCAGATCAAGAACACCCTCCAGGAGGTAGGCATATCTGTGTCAAAGTCAACAATCAAGAGAAGACTTCACCAGAGTAAATACAGAGGGTTTATCACAAGATGTAAACAGTAAACAGGAAGACCAGATTAGAGTTTGCCAAAAAACATCGAAAGAACCCTGTACAGTTCTGTAACAACATCCTATGGACAGATGAGACAAAGACTTGTACCAGAATGATGGGAAGAGAAGAGTATGGAGATGGGAAGGAACTGCTCATGATCCGAAGCATGTTATGGCATGGGCATGTATGGCTGCCAAGGGAACTGGTTCCCTTGTATTTATTGATGATGTGACTGCTGACAAAAGCAGCAGGATGAATTCTGAAGTGGTTAGGGCTATATTATCTGCTCAGATTCAGCCAAATGCTTCAAAACTCATTGGACGGCTCTTCACAGTGCAGATGGATAATGAAGAAGTGGCGAAGAAGTGGAATGTTCTGCAATGACCAAGTCAATCACCTGACCTGAATCCAATTGGTTTGTTTTGATTTCTAAGGCAAAACTGAAGGCAAAATACCCCAAGAACAAGTAGGAACTAAAGACAGCTGCAGTACAGGCCTGGCAGAGCAACACCAGAGAAGAAACCCAGCATCTGGTGATGTCTATGGGTTCCAGACATCAGGCAGTCATTGACTGCAAAGGATTTGCAACCAAGTATTGAAACTCACAATTTAATTAATGATTATGTTAAATTGTCCAAATACTTTTGAGCCCCTAATATTGGGGGGACTACCTATAAAAATTGGTGTAATTCATACACCGTTCACCCAATTTGGATGTAACTACCCTCAAATGAAAGATGAATGTCTACACTTAAAGGACATCTTGATTGTTTCCTTTCAAATCGATTGTTGTGGTGTAAAGAGCCAAAATTATGACAATTGTGTCACTGTCCAAATATTTATGGACCTAACTGTATATATGTCCTTGTTAGACAGTTGGAAAGATGGGTTCATTTGTATTCTTATCATGTCCTCAAGCATTTTGTATTTAAAGATTTCACATTTTCCACAATAAATTAACTTAAAGAAGAGGTTACTAGATTGGAAACAATCCATGAAGCAGATAGAAGACCAGAAAACTCATTCTGTCAGCTCTTGATGAGCGATCTTTATTTTCTCAGTCTATTCATATGCACAGCGAACTAGGCGCCAGGCCTGCAGAATGATGATCAATATTACATAGGGAATATTTGTATGTGCACTTGGGAAGTTCATTGCTGGAGTTAAGGACATGCAGGTATTTATAACTACCCCTGGTCCACGAACTGTGCTAGGATAATATATTTATCATGGCCTTTAATGAACTGAACGAGCAAGCTGTAAACAGAAAAACAAGTCTTTGTTTCCTCTGAACAGCAGGTGATGGCTTATTTGCTACTTTAATTGGAAAAACAGTAGGATTCTCCTTGCACAATAACATAGACATGCCTTAGCTAGCATGACTTACTCGGTCCTGCACTTTGGCGCAGTAATTTCTAAACTTATCAGCTCCACTGTGTATACAGCATGCTATAAGAGAACTATTAATAAAGATTAAATATAACATGTTGGAAGTGGCAAAAAAGGAGTTTCACCATTTCTGTTTTGATTACAGTGGCAGTTCAGATCAGTGTATGTTGTAAAGTACAGCAATTCATTAATTTTAAGTCATCTTGAATGAATCCAAGAAAACAATGAGATAATGTTGAATATGCCACTTAATGTTGGGTGTATATTCTGTTGACAGAAGTAATTTTGTAGTGTTGTTTTTATATTTTATATTACTGGGCAGAATAATTTATTTCTGAAAACGTTTTTGCATTTCATTGTTTGCAAATGCAGTGGCTTCATCCTCTTGCACTTATGGAATAATGTTCTAATATTAAAATGAATGGTGTATGTATTGTGTTCTCCTCTAACGTGTATAATGTTGTATGCCTATTAGGATAGCATCTGCTGCAGTAACTTGGGCTTCATGATGTTTGCTTTTACAATGAGTTTCCAGTCTTCAGTCTTCAAAGCACTTGAAATCAAATTGGAATGACAGATAAAACATTTACAAAAAGCTTTTGAATCTGGACATGTCTGCTTATTTAATAATGTTTTTATGTTTTTATATATTTATTCTGTACACATATCAGTCAGCTACATAATTACATGTTATTAGTATGAGCACATGCAAAAATTATGTCATATTTGCCCAATAGGGTTCGCTTTATGATGATATGGAATTTCATATTTATTTATGTTAAAATAGTTCTTTCCAGCAGGCATAATTACCATAATAAAGCATTTTAGACCTAACTATGCATATCCCTGATACTGACATATATAAATGGGCCTGCCAATCAGTGCCTGACCTACATATTGGCAGGCCCCCCACTAACATAACAAAGAAATATGTCTCAGTACTTTTAATCTCTCTTTAATTATCTTTAACAGCAAAAAACAGACAGATTCTTTCACTTTTGTAGGCTTCATGTAGGGGTGTGCAAAATCAGAATAATGGATCATTATCAGAGAAACATGAACAATGCACTCTGCATTCAGTATCTTCCAAGATTACTACCCACACATGAATACAGTGGGTTTGCTAATGTGATGCAAATTAAGCAAATTCTAGTCTTGTTAACCTGTCAGTTGAATATATTGTTGAACCTTATTACACCAGAGTTACTGCCCTAGGTGTAAATGACCAAGTCTAAAATTATGGCCACAGCATATTTTGAAGTTTTTTTGTATTATTATTGTAATAAAATAAAATAAAAAGGTAGGGGCAAAATCCTACTTGAGAAACAATATTTTGTGCTTGGATTTGTTTTTTGGGAATGACAGAATCACATGTGATAATACTGTATTGATTAAACTCTGCAGCAATAATTGGAGTTTTGTGATGAATTGTTTGATGACCTGAAGATTCCCATTACCAAAAGCCACTCAATACCAGCCCGTATTAAACTGAATGCTGCTCTAAGCTGTTTTTGCAATGGGATCATTTCAAAAAGTCAGACCTGAATGTCAAGATACATAACTCAAGTGTCATCTGCCCTGGAGAGAAGAATGAGAGAGTGCATCATAGTTTGGCAGAAATAACAGCAGTTAATATAAACACAGCAAAGAAATTGGTGTGAATCTAGCAGATATTGAAAGTATTAGTCTGGCTGGCTGTGCAATTCTCAAGGTTTATTCAAAATCCCTGCCTTCCCCTCCTAACAGATTCATAATCCTCTTCTTTGGGGGTGAAAAAATTAAAATCTTATTTGTGTCTGTGGAAATGAGTCTTGAGCTATGCAAGCCTTGTCAAGTGAGACGTATTTGTAGACAACCCCTGCTGCCACAACCCCCTGTGTCATCTTACAGACTTCATGGATGTCTCGCATGCAGGGGTGTCAAACTCAGTTCCTGGAAGTGCCACAGTATATTTTGCTTTAAATGGGACCTTTCAATGACTTTATTAATCTTATGCCTTTTTTTAGCTGATGACATTCTTTTGATTCAAGGTGTATTATTTATTCAAGTATTCAAAGTATTTAGAAATTCATTTAAGTTTGTCTGTCTCGGATCTATTGCCTCGGGCAACGCGTCCCAGAGCTTTTTTCGTAAAACCAGGCCGTTGTGAAATCCGTCCGTTACGGGAGGAGCAGAGAGATTGTGGGTTTGGTTTGTGTTTTGTTTTAAAAACAGAGATAGAGATCAACACTATAGTGATGGCAGTTCGATTCTTTTTAGAGACTCGATTCATTTGATTCAGTTCAGTTTGGTGAATCGATTCATTTCGTTCATTTCGTTCACTAACTCGCACCAATGCAGCCCGAATCACGACGGGTTAGATAGACTTCAACCAGAAAGAACGAGTCGTTCACTGCACACCGCAAAAGCTAGGAAAAGTCTATATTTGACTGGGTTAAATTAAATACAGTTGTGACATATATATTTAAAATCCCGGAGATAACAACAGTTTCAAGCATTAACATTATTTAGCCAACACGATTAATCTAATTAAATGTAATATATTGTTTGGACAAGGGCGTCTGCTAAGAAATAATAATAATAATAATAATAATAATAATAATAATAATAATAATAATAATAATATCATTACATAAATGTCTTACGCATAAGTGTATCTCAATTATTATTAATATTATTATTATTATAAGTAATTTTGTTAATTTACCTCAAGATGACTTGACTTGTATGTGTATAAAACATTACAAAAACAGACCTCATAGCGATTTATTATATATTTTTGTTTTCTATCTCAGACGTACCCATTGAATACGGACTGTAATACACACACACATTATGTACAGTATATAATATTGCATAAACGTCTAATCTCATTTTCTGACAGTAGTCTATACTCGGTCTGGATTATGTAACTGACGCCATTTTGGCTCATACATATTTATTTTTTATGCACTAAGCAAGAGGGAATTTGGAACCAATATGGCACATACGGTCTTCAGTTTCAAAGCATTCAACGACTCGTCAGGACGAACGAATCCGCCAGACTGAGAGTCAGAGAGTCATTGAACGAGAGTCGACAGGCGGGTCTCCGGCTCCACAGCGCCGCTGCTGCTCACAGTGAATCAAAGGAGCCTCAAAAGAGTAGGGAGTAAGAATTTTGTTTAAAATAATAATAATCAGTAGCTAAAATGGTCAGAGACATGGCAATGATTCCTATGACACCTTGGGTAACCAGTATGAATATTAAGAGCAAGTGAACAACCACAATCTTTTTCCACTGTGTTTCCACTATACAAGAAGTGACATATCCTGAAACCCTGAAAGAGCATACATGCCAACATTTGACATCTGCCATTATTTGTCAAGTTTGAATTTTAAAAGTGTTAAAAGTTGCTTATAGTGGTTCTCAAAAGTATTCACCCCACTTGGACTTTTCCACGTTTCATTTTGTTACACATGAAATCAGAATGGAGTTTTTGCCAATTACCAACACAGAAAATGTCCATAATGTCAAAGTGAAAAATATAATCTGCAATTGTTTCTAAATTAATTACAAATACAAAACAGAAAATAATTGAATGCATAAGAAATCACCCCCTTTGCTATGACACACATGATTGAGCTGTGGTGAAACCAATTGTCTTTAGAAGTCACGTAATTAGTTGAATGGAGTCCACCAATTAAGTGGAATTTTGTGCAGTTAAGGTGTGTCACATGATTTCAGGTTAAATACACCTGTCTCTGGGAGGTCCTACAGTTGGTTAGTACAATTCCTAACAAAAACTACATCATGAAGACAAAGGAACATTCAATGCAAATCCAGAATAAGGTTCTTCAAAAGCATCAATCAGGGGTAGTATATAAGAACATTTCCAAGGCATTGAATATCCTCCGGAGCACAGTAAAGTCCATTATTAAGAAATGGAGAGAATATGGCACAACTGTGTCCAGGTGTTTCCAGGTGAGAAGGGCACTAGTCAGGGAGGCCAGGAAGAGGCTTATGGCAACTCTGAAGGAGTTACAGTCTTCCACGACTGACCTGGGAGACACTGTGCATATACTGCAGCGATAGCTCGGGTGCTTCACAAAAGGGGCCTTTATGGGAGAGTGGCAAAACGAAAGCCAGTGTTGAAAAAAATTCACTTCAAATCTTGGTTTGAGTTTGCCAGAAGGCATGTGTGAGACTCTGAGACCAAGTGGAGGAAGATTCTATGGTCTGATGAGACCAACATAGAGCTTTTTGGCCTCAATGATAAGCGCTATGTTTGAGAACACCATCCCTACCGTGACGCATGGTGGTGGCAGCATCATGCTATGGGAATGCTTCTCTGCATCAGGGCCTGAAAAACTTATAAAGATAGGGCAAAATGGATGCAGAAAAGTACAGAGAAATCCTCGAAGAAAACCTGCTGAAGTCTACAAGAGACCTGGGACTTTGGAGAAGATTTATATTTGAGCAGGACAATGACCTCAAACATACAGCCAAAGCCACACTGGAGTGGCTTAAAAACAAAAAGGTCATTGTCCTGGAGTGGCCCAGTTAAAGCCTGGACCTCAATAAAATTGAGAATACAGTGAGGGAAAAAAGTATTTGATCCCCTGCTGATTTTGTATGTTTGCCCACTGACAAAGAAATGATCAGTCTATAATTTTAATGGTAGGTGTATTTTAACAGTGAGAGACAAAATAACAGCAAAAAAATCCAGAAAAACGCATTTCAAAAAAGTTATACATTGATTTGCATGTTAATGAGGGAAATAAGTATTTGATCCCCTATCAATCAGCAAGATTTCTGGCTCCCAGGTGTCTTTTATACAGGTAACGAGCTGAGATTAGGAGCACTCTCTTAAAGGGAGTGCTCCTAATCTCAGCTCGTTACCTGTATAAAAGACACCTGTCCACAGAAGGAATCAAACAATCAGATTCCAAACTCTCCACCATGGCCAAGACCAAAGAGCTGTCCAAGGATGTCAGGGACAAGATTGTAGACCTACACAAGGCTGGAATGGGCTACAAGACCATCGCCAAGCAGCTTGGTGAGAAGGTGACAACAGTTGGTGTGATTATTCGCAAATGGAAGAAACACAAAATAACTGCCAGTCTCCCTCGGTCTGGGGCTCCATGCAAGATCTCACCTCGTGGAGTTTCAATGATCATGAGAACGGTGAGGAATCAGCCCAGAACTACACGGGAGGATCTTGTTAATGATCTCAAGGCAGCTGGGACCATAGTCACCAAGAAAACAATTGGTAACACACTACACCGTGAAGGACTGAAATCCTGCAGCGCCCACAAGGCCCCCCTGTTCAAGAAAGCACATGTACAGGCCCGTCTGAAGTTTGCCAACATCTGAATGATTCAGAGGAGAACTAGGTGAAAGTGTTGTGGTCAGATGAGACCAAAATCGAGCTCTTTGGCATCAACTCAACTCGCCGTGTTTGGAGGAGGAGGAATGACCCCAAGAACACCATCCCCACCGTCCAACATGAAGGTGAAAACATTATGCTTTGGGGGTGTTTTTCTGCTAAGGGGACAGGACAACTGCACCGCATCAAAGGGACAATGGACGGGGCCATGTACCGTCAAATCTTGGGTGAGAACCTCCTTCCCTCAGCCAGGGCACTGAAAATGGGTCATGGATGGTATTCCAGCATGACAATGACCCAAAACACACAGCCAAGGCAACAAAGGAGTGGCTCAAGATGAAGCACATTAAGGTCCTGGATTGGCCTAGCCAGTCTCCAGACCTTAATCCCATAGAAAATCTGTGGAGGGAGCTGAAGGTTCGAGTTGCCAAACGTTGGCCTCGAAACCTTAATGACTTGGAGAGGATCTGCAAAGAGGAGTGGGACAAAATCCCTCCTGAGATGTGTGCAAACCTGGTGGCCAACTACAAGAAACGTCTGACCTCTGTGATTACCAACAAGGGTTTTGCCACCAAGTACTAAGTCGAAGGGGTCAAATACTTATTTCCCTCATTAACATGCAAATCAATGTATAACTTTTTTGAAATGCGTTTTTCTGGATTTTTTTGCTGTTATTTTGTCTCTCACTGTTAAAATACACCTACCATTAAAATTATAGACTGATCATTTCTTTGTCAGTGGGCAAACATACAAAATCAGCAGGGGATCAAATACTTTTTTCCCCCACTGTATGTCGAAAGAGTTGAAAATTGCTGTTCCCCAAAGGTCCCCATCCAACTTAATGGAGCTTGAGCAATTTTGCAAAGAAGAATGGGCAAAAATTGATGTGTTCAGATATGCAAAGCTGGTAGAGACTTATCCACATAGACTCATGTTGCCAAAGGTGCCTCTACCAAATATTGACTGAAGTGGGTGATTACTTATGCATTCATTCATTTTCTGTTTTGTATTTGTAATTAATTTTGAACAATTTGCAGATTATATTTTTCACTTCAACATTATGGACATTTTCTGTGTTGATCAGTGGCAAGAACTCCTGGTTAAATCAATTCTGACACAATTATATATGGAAAAATGGGGTGAATACTTTAGAGAGCCACTGTATATGATAGAATCAACCTGAGGAAATCCAATACGCCAATATGATTTGTTATTAGCCACACGTAAAGATGCATAAAACCATATTAGGAACCATGATATTTCACCTTTAAAGCAAATTACTGTTTAGTTATTGATGCTTCTCAATCACTGAGTTCACAATCAGAGGGGAAGGGTGAAATCTGCTTTTTTTAGATACCAGTGGTCATTGAACATTTATTTGATATTTATGATAATATGTATTTATTTTATGTTGATATCTATCATTTTTTAGGATTAGGGATTGTGCAAACTGCTTTTCAGAGAGAGTTTTTTTCACATCTTGTACATGTGTAAATTGGCTCTGAGCTGATGGAGAATACCTGACCGATATTCTATTAAATTAAACGTATTCTAGTTTGACAGCATGAAATGAAAGATTTGAGACTCTTAAAATTAAACAGAAGATAGGGGGAATTACATGAATTTCCCTAACCTTACAAAAAAAAATGTATTAATTGTGTCAGTCCTCTGAGGTGACCCAATCAAAATGAAATCCAACCAAGCAGACTGGCTGTCCAAGAAGAACGGTACAATAATTGAGGATTTGGGGGAATGTCACTTTTAGAGGCTCAAGATAGCCTTTCAGAAAATGAGTAAAAATTGTGAAGTCATCAATGTATTATTTAAACAATGAGCCATTGCTTTCTCGCAAAGAATAGTCTTCATTGCACTACAATAAAAGCAGCTGGGAATGAAATTCTGAAAGTTTAAATAATTGTGGAATATTACTATTTGTAACAGTATTTAAATAAATGCAATAAGGGCTTTGGGGTGAAAGAAACATTATGTATTTCTGGTACATTTTAGTTTTAAAGAGAGTGCAGCTGAACTGCAGGGGAATTTCTGAGCTGCACTCCACATAGAAAGCTGTAGCATCTGTTTCCTCCATATATTTACAGCATGTTGTTTTATTACAGGCTAGATCATAATTATTTTTTGAGTAACATCTTATTTAGTGTGTTTAATGAACTGCAAAATCCTTGTAAAGTATTTATGTTTTTTATATATATTCTGTATGTAACGTTATAAAACAAAATTGAAATAAAAACTGTACAAATTGTACAAATATCAAAGCGAAGTAAAAGAAATTCCAAAATAATGAATCAAACTGCCTGATACATTTGAACAGCAAAAGCCTCGTTATTCAGTCACTCAGGTCAGTATTGCTTTTATTTCAGATTTTTTTGTGTAGCTTGTCGTCTTCTCTCCAGAATTAGTATGTGCATTATGATATAGAGCCACCTTGACTAACAATAAATCAATAAATTGGGAGGGTGTCAAAGAGAAAATAAATGCAAATTCCAAATGAACATCAGAAAATTGTCTGTAGTCTAGATGCAGTGCTTATTTCCCTGATCATCTGTGTTTTCTGCCTGCCAGGATTATAAATCACCCTTCACCACTTTTCTTGCAGTCTGCCTGCATTATTAAAATGTGTACCTTTATAACATGTACAATCCAGTAAGGGAATAAAAACACTTTCATTCATCTGTTTATTTTGTTTGCTTTTTTTTTTTTTTGGTATGTTTTACCCACTCAGACAATATTCACACCTCAAGCTCTATAAACCTTTCAGTGATGGGTAAGATACGAGATAAGAATAAGTAGAAAAATAATAATTACAAGCAAGTCAACGGCAGTGTTTTGAATACCCTGTTCGAAACTGAAAGTCTGTAAAACTACCCATTATTTTCTGCAGTGCTCTTGTTACACCTGTATGATCTAGTGATGTATTTCTGCTGTGCATCATTTTCATTAATACAGTGGTGTGCTTTCATCTAAGGTAGAGTAATTTGAGTGACATACGTCCCGTTTCCACTGGCTTAAGCCTCCGGTCGGTTTTGTGTCCGGTTAACTATCTGCTGCCAGACGTGGCCGTAAGCGTCCGTCACCCACTGAGGAAATACTTCTCTTTCAGAAGAGAGATGTGAACTGGACTTGCAGACAGACAGGGAAGAGATCAGATACATTGTGTCGGAAGATATAATCTCAAGTGCCGTGTGGGATCACGAAGAAATTACAGTTTAGCATCATGGAGTGAAATCCACTTACAAAAACAATAACTTACAGTTAATATCCGAGTGTATTAAAAACTTACCCGGTGCAGTGCCGTAACTAGTTAAAAATAAACTGAAGGATAATAATGATCGGTACCAGCCGATATTATTAATATTGTAAGAACAACTGGACGGTGTTTCAGGCTGTCGTTTTGTGAATGGTGTGCAGTCTGTTGTATAACAGCCCCACAGAGACAATCAGTATGAAGGCGAACACGATTTAGTTAACGTGTGCCCATTTACAAGTTCAATTAATGAATACATAAATACAGCATTGTACCTCTAAAACATTAAGGACTGGTTTAATAAATGTCCATAAACGCCACGACTGAGACGTGCACACTTTAGTTCAATTATAACCTGCTATATTGTAGCTGGATGATTAATCGTGAAACGTGTGTATTTTGTTTCAACTGTAACTTGCCCTGGTTAAGGACGTCTGCTAAGTACATTATAAATAATATGGCAAAACGTGTCGTTTGCCGTTACAAATCTGTAGTTATTATTGTGTAAGAGTAATAAGTTAAGGGAGTTGTGCCATTTAAAATACATCTACTAGCACATATCTTGATGATGATTACAATAATAATAATAATAATAATAATAATAATAATAATAATAATAATAATAATAAATAGCAAATATTTATTGTATTGTTGCACATGGAAAGGTTTTCTTACGGTAACGTTGGAATATAATGTTGTCTATACACATTTAGCTTATTTTTAATATCTCTTAACAGAAACGTGTATTTATTACTCTGTCACCAATCATGTAAAGAATAAATCATAAAATAGCCACAAAAGTCCTTTCCACGTCAGGCTGTATCGCTCGTAGTGTTGTAGTGATGTGCAGTTCGCGAACGATTCGTTCTTTTTGAACGAATCATTTTGGTGACCGATGGGAATTTGATTCACTGTGAGCAGCAGCGGCGCTGTGGAGCCGGAGACCCGCCTGTCGACTCTCGTTCAATGACTCTCTGACTCTCAGTCTGGCGGATTCGTTCGTCCTGACGAGTCGTTGAATGCTTTGAAACTGAAGACCGTATGTGCCATGTTGGTTCCAAATTCCCTCTTGCTTAGTGCATAAAAAATAAATATGTATGAGCCAAAATGGCGTCAGTTACATAATCCAGACCGAGTATAGACTACTGTCAGAAAATGAGATTAGACGTTTATGCAATATTATATACTGTACATAATGTGTGTGTGTATTATAGTCCGTATTCAATGGGTACGTCTGAGATAGAAAACAAAAATATATAATAAATCGCTATGAGGTCTGTTTTTGTAATGTTTTATACACATAAAAGTCAAGTCATCTTGAGGTAAATTAACAAAATTACTTATAATAATAATAATATTAATAATAATTGAGATACACCTATGCGTAAGACATTTATGTAATGATATTATTATTATTATTATTATTATTATTATTATTATTATTATTATTATTATTTCTTAGCAGACGCCCTTGTCCAAACAATATATTACATTTAATTAGATTAATCGTGTTGGCTAAATAATGTTAATGCTTGAAACTGTTGTTATCTCCGGGATTTTAAATATATATGTCACAACTGTATTGAACTTAACCCAGTCAAATATAGACTTTTCCTAGCTTTTGCGGTGTGCAGTGAACGACTCGTTCTTTCTGGTTGAAGTCTATCTAACCCGTCGTGATTCGGGCTGCATTGGTGCGAGTTAGTGAACGAAATGAACGAAATGAATCGATTCACCAAACTGAACTGAATCAAATTAATTGAGTCACTAAAAGGAATCGAACTGCCCATCACTAATAGCCAACCTTCTTTTGGAAAAAGAAACAGAGTATTTAAACTCTCCCTTGGCTGTTTGTGTCTGCAGTCTTTTTATGGTACTACATGGCTTCCAACCATATACTAAGACTAAAAACAATAATAATACTGAAAGGATATTGTTACATCCCCAGACCAGCAGGTCCTTTTCTGTATTCTCCCATTTCACTCACCTAATTATTGAATTATCACCCCAGTCTCCAGGACCTATTACCTAACCTGCTCCTCTTCTCCTGCTCATTAGACCTTTTGTATATATACACCTTAGTGATACTCCATTAGTGCCAAGTCTTGTTTGCTATCCTACTACATTTCTAAGACTTTTCCCCCCTATTGTTTTGCCTTTTGTGTGTTTGGACCTTTTGCCTGTACCCTTGCCTTATGATTCTCGGATCTCCTGCTCTAACCTGATTGCCTGCTTTTTTTTTTTTTTTTTTGCTTTTTTTTTTAAACTATGACCTTGGATTCCCTCTATTGCCTTGTTTACTGGTATTCGACACTGTGCTTGATTTCTGACCTGGCTACCTTCCTTGTATTTCACTCCGCACTTGGGTGCACAATACCTGGATGCTGCTGGTTTACAGATATCCATGCATTCAAATTAATTAAAAAATGCCAGTTTCCAGGAGAAAATGTTGCTTTGTGAAGCTACATATGTCATCTGCAATAAGACTATATTTGGGTGAGTTACTTGCAACTACAATTCAAATTGAATTACTGTCTGTACATTCCATGAAATGAAAAATCATATAATTTTGGGGAAAACAATTAATTAATCAATTCATGGAATGCTTGCCAAAAGGGGGGAGATTCTGGATATCTTTGTCTCTTCCAATCATAGAGAAATGGAAAAACAATCCTTAATTGAGAGAAATTTATAGAAATGCACATGCGAACAGTTAACCACCATTTTCACTTGGTGTGTCCTCAAGTGAATGCTCACAATTTTGTAGTAGATCCTGTGGCCACTATGCAAGTCCAGCATGTGTTAATTGAACTGTGTGATGTATCTATAATGTAATTTTTGTGCCCATTAGAGGTCTGAACCACCCAGTATTTTTTGTTGACGTAAATTACGTAAATTTGCTGACGCACTGATCTGGAGGGGAGCAGTACATATGTATATGGTAAGACATGTTTTTTGTAATTCAAACTTGAAAGAAAAACTGAACTTCCATAACTTCATACAGTACTTTCATAATCTTTCATAATGTATTTTCATACTAATATTTTTTTACCTCCCAAAAAATAAAGGATCGTTAAAAACAAATGGGTTGTGCATCCATGTACAATATTTTTTGCAGCACAGAATACTGTGTAATGAATTACTTTATCCAGTACAATCTGGACAAGTGATGCAAATATTAGAATGCACTGCGATCAAAGTGATCACAGCAGAATGCTGATTATTCTCTCTCTTTGAATTTGTGATTGTTTACATCAACAAAACATCTCTGCTGAGCATTGATCTCCTCAGTTGGTCAAAATGAGATTTTTTTTTTTTTCCCGCAGCCGTGGGCACAGCAACGCTTCACGTTATCTATGGAAACTATAATTACTATCAACAAGTAAGCCCATGAAATGCTAAAACTCATTTGACTTGATAATAAATACGCCACGTCCGGTGCTTTTGTTGTTGCTCCATTATCCAAGATATGATACAGCACATCCTGAAATCCTCAAAGAGCACACACACATTGACAAATGCCATTATATGGGGAGATGTAAATTCTACAGTGTTAAAAGTTGTTTAAATGCTAGAATCAAAATGGAATTGTGCTATATATCTTACTTGTACACTACAGAAACACGTAAAGACGCTTAGTTATTTTTGTCACCGTTTTAGTTCCCCTTTAAGCGGACACTTGAATGTCACAAAAACGCTTTCGTAATCTGGGTTCTGTCCTATCTCAAATATCATTGACTTATATCGTGCACTTCCCCCCCAAACTAAAAAGAAAACTGTGCTGATACAGAACAGAATGCAATCTAGGATAAACTGAGTAGCTGTGAAACATACGTGTCTAAAGGGAAGAAAACTATTTGGGGTTTCACTCACACACTGTGATTTACCTAATACAGTTTTTTGCCTTGCCTAAAACGATTGCACACATTACAGGAATCTCTGGCACTCCAGCTGTCTTTTTATTTCCCAGTCTACACCATTATCTCCAATTACTGAATCCCACAGGGGCTAGCAGTGACTGGAACGTTATGCATTCTTCACATAACAAGCACTTTTCAAAAGTTCTCTCTGTACAGCAGAGTTTAAAATATTACTCTGTATTCCCCAAATACTTTATGTAACCCATCTGTTTAAGTTTTGTTTTCCTTACATTTTGCTTGTCATCTTATCCTAATTATGTAAGCATAATTAAGGGTATAATTAGCTCTGCTGTGTTGCTGTAGGAAGAATACATAGCAGATGGACAATTGTATGGTGCTGCGCTCTGACATTAGCAATCAAAACAGCCAATCAATGAAAGCTACCTTTACCTTTGCCTAATGTGAACATAGAACCATGTTGTAGTACATGTGAGAGGGTGGTGGGCCAGTTCTATATATGAATAAATGTTACAGAAACTGTGGATGACACAAAGATGCATGGAAAATGCATACTTGCAATAAGAAGAAGAGATTAAATTAATGGATCTGAGAACAAGAAAAAATGTGACAACAATTGAAAGAGTGAAAGTGGCAATGGGCTGGATGGACACATTTCAGGATAATCAGATCAAAGATGGGCAAAGGAAGCCATTGAAAGTATATCAAGAGATGAAAAAAGACCTAGATGACAAATACATAGAAGATGAGAAGATTAAATATTACATTTTGCAGGCTTGACATGGAAAAGGGAAGCAAGAGATTGATGTAAATGGAAACATTTTGGGAAGGTCTTCATCCAGCAGTGGATCGATATAGGCTGATGATGATTCATATATATACATTTTCTTTCTTTGTAACACTTATTTTTAGGATTGCTGAGTGGTAGGGATTATCTTTATTAAAATCATTGCAGAGGATAATTCTAGTACAGCATCAGCATAACAAAATGCAAGACTGATAAAAATGGCATTGGGATTACATAATGTGAGCATAATAAAGTAATAATTAACATAGAAATTGAAACGAGGGGCAAAGAAGGGCGTCACTGATGTTTTTAAAATTCAGATGAATTAAATAGTATTCAGAATTTAATAATGGACGTGTTTCATACCCCAGTCGCTTCTCATACTTCTAGTCTGTGGGCTAATTAAAACAGATAATTATAATCAAGTGTTTTTCTTGTGGATGTTTAATGAAGGGATATTATATTTATGAGGTAATTTAAAATTGAATTAATTCATATTATTTTCACTTTGTTAATACATTTCCATCTTAATATTTTACAAAAGAAAACTTGTTCTAAGACTGAAATATGTATTCATGATACAGTGACTTTTGTTTTCATTACAGCAGTCTTGAGGAAAGTTGTCAATTTTTATTCTGCCTCTGAACTAAGTATAAATAATAATTATAGGTGTCTATTATCTAAAATTAGCTAATATTTTAGTTAACCTGAACAAGCCAGTAACTAATACATTAACAAGGCATGAAAAATATTTGTTAATGTTAACAAATTAATGAACTATTGCCTAAATTCATGTTTTGGTTTGTCATAAGAAAATAAGAAATTTTACAAACAAGAGGAGGCCATTCGACCCATCGTGCTCGTTTGGTGTACATTAATATCTAAGTGATCCAAGGATCCTATCCAGTCTATTTTTAAATGTTCCCAAACTTTCAGCTTCTACCACATCACTAGGTAGTTTATTCCAGATTGTGACTACTCTCTGTGTAAAGAAGTGTCTCCTGTTTTCTGTTTTGAATGCCTTGAAGCCCAATTTCCATTTGTGTCCCCGGGTGCGTGTGTCCCTGCTGATCTGGAAAAGCTCCTCTGGTTTGATGTGGTCGATGCCTTTCATGATTTTGAAGACTTGGATCAAGTCCCCACATAGTCTCTTCTGTTCCAGGGTGAAAAGGTTCAGATCCCTCAGTCCCTCAGTAGGACATTCCCTTCAGACCTGGAATATGTCTGGTCGCTCTCCTCTGAACTGCCTCTAGAGCAGCAATATCCTTCTTGAAGTGTGGTGCCCAGAACTGCACACAGTATTCCAGATGAGGTCTAACTAGTGCATTGTACAGTCTTAACAGTACTTCCCTTGTTTTAAATTCTACACTTTTGACAATATACCCTAGCATTCTGTTTGCCTTTTTTATTGCTTCCCCACATTGTTTGGATGGAGAAAGTGAGGAGTCCACATAGACTCCTAGGTCTTTCTCATGCGTTACTTCATCTAGATCTGTACCTCCTATAGAGTAATTATAGTGGACATTTTTGTAACTGGCATATATTACCTTGCACTTGTCCACATTGAATTTCATTTGCCAGGTGTTGGCCCACAACTGAATATTATCTAAGTCCTTCTGAATAGCCTGTGCTGCCAAGATTGTATCTGCTGAGCCAACTATTTTAGTATCATCTGCAAATTTGACAAGTTTGCTAACTATCCCGGAGTCCAGATCATTAATATAGATTAGAAAAAGCACAGGCCCTAGTACTGATCCCTGTGGAACTCCACTAACAACCTCACTCCAGTTAGAAGCAACTCCTTTAATCGACATCCTCTGTTTCCTAGACATCAACCAGTTCATAATCCATCTACTTACATTACCCTAAATGCCTACAGCTTCCAATTTGAGTATCAGTCTTTGGTGTGGATTCTTATCAAAAGCTTTTTGAAAATCTAAGTATATCATATCATATGCTTTCATGTGATCTACAGCTGCAGTTGCATGTTCAAACAATTCTAATAAATTAGTAAGACATGATCTGCCTCGTCTAAACCCATGTTGACTATCTCCAAGAATATGGTTTTCATTAAGATGCTCCTCTATTTTCTGTCTAATCATTTTTTCCAACATTTTACAAGTGATGCAGGTGAGACTGATTGGTCTGTAATTTCCTGGCTCAGTTTTGTCCCCTTTCTTGTGGATTGGAATGACATTTGCTGTCTTCCAGTCAGTTGGCACATCCCCTGTTCATTTGGAATAATTGAGTTAGCGGCCTATAAATAATTTCCCTAATTTCTTTAAGTACTGTTGGAAATATCCCATCTGGCCCAGGTGATTTGTTGGTTTTTAATTCTGCTAGTCCCTTTAGTACCTCCTCCTCATTTATCCTGATCTCTCTTAGGGTTTGACTGGACTGATTGTCAACCTGTGGCATGTCATCTGTTTTTTCTTTTGTAAAAACTTCATGTCTGAATAATCGGATGCAGCAACTAATGTGAACAAATTACTTGGTTAACATGAATAAGTATTACTCATTTCAAGGGCGACATATTTACATGTTAGTTAATGTTAAGAATTGTCAAAATATTCACAGTACATTCCACTGTGAATTTAATTATAATATAAAATTACAATAAATACCTTAGATAACAAAGAAAAACATGAACAGTGCTTATTGATGTTAACTGGTGTGCATAAGAAGCCCTAGTAATGCTTTGGTAAGTCGCATACAGTTTATACTTTACCAGAGGTACAGCAAACGCTGTTAACGAGCATATTGATATTAACTAATGCATAAGGAGCACTTAGTATTATTATTATTATTATTATTATTTTTATTTCTTGGCAGATGCCCTTATCCAGGGTAACTTACAACATAAGTGCAAAACAAAGTGCAAAAATACAGTTCGGTAAAGGCATCAATCATTACAAATTCAATTTACATAAAACATAGCAATTCAAAATTTAATACATTTTACAACTTCCAATTTACAATTTACACAGGCAAGTACAGTAAGTGAGGTCCTACATCCTGGACGGTAAAAGCTAAGTGCTGTCAAGATGTAGGCTAATGCATTGGTAAGTCATGAACAGTTTGCACTACTTCAGGCACTACCAAAAACATTAACTATGGATTAATTAGCTTACAGCAGTGTATGTTTTAAACACACACAATATAATTAGATGGAAAAAACTATCGCTCTACCTGAATTGTTTGTTAAGCCTACTGCATTTTTACTCAATTGGAGAAATGTTAAATACCTTTTCCTGTAGTCATACCAACACAGATACCTGAACATACCATGTTATCTACAACATGTGTTGTGCATTTGAACTATGAAAACACAATGGAAAGTACGGTTGTGAAAGCCAGTATTTATTCTATACAAAATATATAAATGTATATTTTACTAATAATCTAATTTACTAATCTTACAGCCGATCACTGCTTCCACAACAGTTCTCCAAAGTGTTACTCCAAAGTGTTACTTTATCCCGGCTTTTTCTTTAAAATAATTCTAACCTGTCAAAACTAAACCTTCGTTCACGCCATGTGGGAATTATGGTAGAAACTACTTACTTGGTCGGAGAAACAAGTTGAGAGCGTTTATGCAGTTGACCTCAGATGAACCTGTTCAGACGTCAAGAGGGAGGTTTTCCGCAGACTTAGTTTTTTGCTTGTAATAATCATCATCAGATTATTCACAGTTACAACATACCTACCACATTTAGATGCACTGAAATACACAATATAACCAAAATGTATGCTCTTTAATGTCATAAAATTAGTGGTATATTTGGCAGCTGAGATATGGCTAATGACACTTGCAAAACAGTTGAATAATGAACATTGATGATAAGTAGGCCAAAATGATAAAATACATATATGATTCTCAATCTATTACACTTTACAACTGAATTTGATGCAATATGTTTCATTGATTAATAATATTTCCGCATTCATGGCGTCAGAATTCTTGAAGTGGAAGAAATTGGGGTACATCGCCACAGTCTAAGGTCACAAGTTGTATTTACCACCTTGTGAACGGCTTTTTCAAGTTAGGAGCTCATATTTACCATCCATACTATGGCAAGCCAAATTATCATTTAGAAATATCTTTAATTTAAAGATATCTTCAAATATTTAAAGATATCTCTAAATCATTTAAAGATATCTGCAAATCATTTAAAGATATCTGCAAATAATTTAGATATATCTGAAAATCATTTAAAGGTATCTTATTTAAAAGTACATTTAGAGATATATTTAAATGATTTGCAGATATCTCTAAATAATTTATAAATATCTGCAAATCATTAAAAGACATCTGCAAATCATTTAGAGATAATCTAAATGATTTCCAGATATCTATAAAAAGCACCTTAATTAGATATCTGTAAATGGTATAAAGATATCTGAAATTCAGTTCAAGATAACTTTAAATAATTTAGAGAGATCTCAAAATATTTCAAGATATCTTGAAATGCATTTCGAGATATCTCTAAATTATAATTTGGCTTGCCATATCCTTCCCACATGATGTGAATGCAGCGTAATGTCGAGTCATGTATGGCAAGTAAGCAATCAGATGTGTCAGATAAGTTCTGCCCCCGGATCAGTTATGTCATAATAGTTGGTTTCCAAACCTCACTTGACTGATTGAGGCATTTATTTCTGCTTGGAGGTGGGACTAAGCAGAGTGACAGTCCAGAGAGCATTTGACAGGTAGAATGTTTTGAAAGAAAAAGTTGTTTTCATGTAAAGAGATGGAAAAAAACTAAAAAATATATAGTTTTCATCACACATTATGGTAAGCTAATTAATCCATAGTGAACCAATGCATTACTAGTGCTCCTTATGCATTAGTTAACATCAGTAAGCAGTGTTCATGTTTTGTAAATATATCAATCATGTTTTTCTTTATGTTAACTATGGTATTTAATGTTATTTCATAAGACAATTCAATTTGATTAAATATTACATTAAATTAAAACCTGAATAAATGAGTGGAGGGACATAACAAATGCAGATGCCTCCAAACAGGTGTATTGCATGATTCAATTAAGCAATTAACATCCTATCATGTTCTGTGGCATGTATAAAAATGCAGAGCAGGCCCAGTTGACCTCGATTTTTGGATCAAGATGGCAAGAGGAAAGGATCTAAGTGACTTTGAAAGAGGGGGTCATTATTGGTGCATGAATGGCAGGAGCTTCCATCACAAAGACTGCTTAACTGGCTATGGTTCTCGAGTGGGCAAGTGCATGTGTTGCGCACACTAAGAGAAAGGTACAGGCCTGACTGCTTGACCCCTACAGTGAGGAGGTCCAGAGATTCTGTTATGCTGTCCCCTTAGAGGGAAGGGTCACTGCAAATCATTACAAAGTTATTGTGAGTGATCACCTTTATCCTATGGTGAAACATTTCGATCCTGATGGGAGTGGTTTCTTAACATTGTCCCACGGTGTTTGTTTGTGTAACCGAGATGTCAAGCTAAAGATGTCGGGGTGGAAGGACATATTACAGAGGGCATATTTCAGACCGTTTCACAAAGATAGAACACCTCAGAAAGTTATTTTTTAAAATACCAATAATTATACAAATGCATAATTAATACATTCGTGAATAACTTTAAGTAAGTAGTGCTCCCCCATAGTAGAGGTTCTCTCTCTCTGTCAATGTCTCGCTGTAACAATACATGTCTATATATCTATATAACTATGTATGAATCTATTTTCACCTCACCCGATTATATTATGTATGTATTATGTATTTTGTAGGGGAGGGGAGGAGGGTAGGGGCCATTACTAGCCACTGCTGATTCGCCCGACAATTCGTCCACAGCCCTGCACTATAATCTAACCACCCCCCCCTCCTCATTTGAGTCTCTGCACGGCTCTGTTATTGCGTCTTGGTTATTGGCTGGAGGGTTAAAACATGCAGTGTGCAGCACCTGGGAACTGCGTGAAATAAAGCTGAAGCAGGTGTATTGCGGCTTCTGGAGGCGGCGCCTAGCTTCCATACAGAGCGCAATACAGGCTGCGTGAAACTGTCCTCATTCTATTACATTGTCTTAAATACACTACATATATGTCACAGATGGTGACAGCTGGGTTTTCACTATTTTATTATTTTTGTATTTATTGCAATCTTTCACTTTCTTTTATATATTATACATATTGGTTTTATGTATTTATTCACTTTTCACTTTGTTTGTTTTGTTAATTGCTTTAATCACTTGATTGTTTAATCTGGACACTCGGGCAAGCCAGCTGAGAAGTCGCTCAAATTGCTGCAGTTAAATATCGCTTTTTTCTCTCGCGTTTCCTAGTTTAGTTAAGAGTTACATTGATTGTTTATGTGGTTGGTTGTTTAGCTACGAATTATATATCTTGCACCTGTATTGTAGTAAGAGCAGCGACTGTTTGTTAGTTAATTTAGCAATTTACTTAGCACACTCGACACGCCCTGTCTATAATCTGAAGCATTACACTGTAGGCTGTGATTATTTAGCATTACTACGAGCTATTGTTCAGTGTAACTGTGTGTGTCTGGCACTGTCTTTGTCTGTATTCAGATATTAAGCAGCCATTAATTGTGCTATTAGCAGTCCTGCGTGGGAGGGAGGGCCATCCTAACCAGCCTTGTGTCATTCAAAGCAACGCAGGTGCACACTGTCCTAATTAGTTACAGGTGAAGTATTTAACAGCCCCCTGGACCCCTGTGCCAGCAGTCAGTGCCAGCAGCCTTCAGTGCCCCATCTCCAAAGGGCAGGTACTCTAGCTGTGGGACTCCAGCAAGGAGAAGACGGCGAGGAGACACCATACAGCAACAACAGGCAACCATGACGATCTCTCCGATTCCCATCCTGCTCTCTCCATCTTCTCGGTGTGCACCTGCATGCCATTGCTTCCCTAATCCCTCTAACCTCATCTCTCTGCCTCTCCCCCCCTCCTCCTCCCTCCCCTCTACTCCATTCTCTGGGGGCCTGTGGAACTGCCACTCAGCTTCCAACAAAGCCGACTTCATCTCCGCCTTCGCTTCCCACTAGTCTCTGGATTTCCTCACTCTCACCGAGACGTGGATCTCCCCAGACAACTCTACCACCCCTGCTGCCTTATCCTCTCTGTTCGTCCTGTCCCACTCCCCTCGTCTTACCGGGCAGGGAGGAGGAACAGGACTCCTGCTCTCCCCTTCTCTCCTCTTCTCTGTCCCTCCCTCTCTCTCCTCTATCACGACCCACAGTTTTGAATTCCATGCAGTGGAAATCACCTCTCCCACTCACCTCTTCTCTACCGTCCACCTGGTCCACTCACCTCCTTCCTGGATGAACTTGACTTTCTTCTCTCCTCACTCCCCTCGCTGTCCTCACCTACCATCCTCCTGGGAGACTTCAACATCCACCTCTCCAACCCTTCCCACTGTGTCGGACTTCTTCCTCTCCTTCACTCCTTTAACTTCTCTCTCTCCCCGTCTCCCCTCACTCACAGGGCTGGCCGCCAGCTAGACCTCATCTTCTCTAGAGGCTGCTCCCCTTCAAGACACCCATGGACATCTCAGACCACCACTTCATCTCCTTCTCCCTTTCCCTCCCCACTCCACCCACTCCCTCTGTCACCTTCTGCCGTAATCTCCGCTCTGTCTCCTCCTCCACCCTTGCCTCCACTGCCCTCACTCTCTTACCTTCCATTGAATGTTTTTCCCATCTATCTTTCAACTGTGCTACCTCCTCTTTGTTCTCTTTCCTCACCTCCTCCCTTGACTCTCTCTGTCCTCTCACGTCTCGTCCTGCCTGTCCCTCCCCTCCTCTCAGGCTCTTCAACAGTCCCCCCTCCTCTCCCATTACACCCAAACCTCCCACTGATCAAGCTTCCTTTTCTTCATTCTCACCTCTCTCAGATGCTGAAGTTTCTCCTCCTATGTCACAAACCTACAATGTGTGCCCTGGACCCTTTCCCTTCTCGCCTCCTCCAAACGACCGCTCCTGATCTACTCCCCTTCATCTCCTCCCTCCTCAACACCTCCCTCCTCTCTGGCTGTTTCCCCTCTGCATTTAAACAAGCTGCTGTCATCTCACTCCTCAAGAAACCAACCCTTGACGCCACCTCTCCTCAGAACTACCGCCCTGTCTCCCTACTTCCCCTTCCTACTCAAGTGGGCGGTCCACCGTCAGCTCTCTGACTTTCTGTCCCAACACTCACTCCTTGATCCTCTGCAATCCGGCTTCTGCACAGCTCACTCCACTGCGATGGATCTCCTGGCAGTCACTGACTCCCTCAGCTGTGCTCTGGCGGCCTCCCTCTCCCCAGTCCTCATCCTCCTTGACTCCTCCGCAGCATTTGACAATGTTGATCACTCCATCCTCCTCACCTGCCTCGTTGACCTTGGAATTTCTGGGACTGCTCTCACCTGGTTCTCCTCCTACCTCAGCGACTGGACCTACCAAGTGACATGGTGAGGTTCCTCATCCACCCCCCAACCTCTCCTCACAGGCGTTCCCCAAGGCTCTGTCCTGGGCCCGCTCCTGTTCTCTCTCTTCACTCACTCCCTGGGCCCCCTCATTGCATCCCATTGGTTTCTCCTACCACATCTACGCTGATGATGCCCAGATCTTCCTGTCTTTTCCCTCTTCTGACCCTCTCATACCCTCTCGCATCTCTTCCTGCTTGTCTGCTATCTCCGCCTGGATGCACTCACACCACCTCAAGCTCAACCTCTCCAAATCGGATCTCCTGTTTTTCCCCCACTCTTCCTCACCTTCTGCTGACCTCACCAACTACTCGACGCAGCTGCTCGTCCAGTCACTGGTCCTCTCCCACCTGGACTACTGCAACTCCCTCCTGGTTGGCCTGCCTGCAACTACTATCCGCCCACTCCAGCTCATCCAGAACTCTGCGGCTCGTCTGATATTCTCTCTGCCACAATTCGCACACGCTACGCCACTGCTCCGCTCCATCCACTGGCTCCCGATACCGGCATGCATTCAGTTCAAGACATTGACCCTCACCTACCGCTGTCTCAACCATACTACACCAAGTTACCTTCAGACACTCGTCTCTCCATATATCCCCTCCAGACCACTGCGGTGTTCCAGTGCCAGAAGACTAACTCTACCTCCTCTCCACTCCCTTTCCTCCAGAGCCCACTCCTTCTCATCCCTGGCCCCTAAATGGTGGAATGACCTTCCCACCGAAGTCAAAACAGCAGAGTCCTTGACCTCATTCCGGCGCTTACTCAAGACACATCTTTTCAGACAGTACTTATAATATTAATCCTTTTAATCCCCGTTAGATAGCACTTCACAGAGTTTTATTATGCTTCTTGCGTTTTTGATTGTTTTCCTCCTTGCTCCCTTTCCCGTAGCCCTGACTATGACCCTACATCTTGAAGGCACTTAGCTTTTACCATCCAGGGTGTAGGACTTCACTTATTGTACTTGCCTGTGTAAATTGGAAGTTGTAAAATGTATTATATTTTGTGCTATGTTTTATGTAAATTGAATTTGTAATGATTGATGCCTTTACTTTATACAGTTAAATACCTTTAACTGTATTTTTGCACTTTGTTTTGCACTTATGTTGTAAGTCGCCCTGGATAATGGCGTCTGCCAAGAAATAATAATAATAATAATAATAATAATAATAATAATAATAATAATAATAATAATAATAATAGCTTTATGATTTGCATGTGTGGTTTATTATCCCTGACCATCTGCTCGGGGGCCCCAGGATGGGTGGGGGAAGGAGTCACAGACCCCTGGGTCACATTGCCTCTGCCCTCTGCATTTGTAGACCCCCAGCCAAGAGAGAGCAACCTCCAGAGGGCAGCAAGGTTGCGCCAAAGACTGAACTGAGCCAGGGGATGGCAACAGAGCACAGGGTACAGGACTTGGACAAGACGGGAGGTGGCGGCGGTGGCAGATACGGCTCTCCCGGGCATTGCGGATGGCACCCCCATGACCAGAAGATGGCGATTCCTGTTGCGGGTGGAAGGAGCCATGGGGCTGGAGAACAAGGGAGAACCGTCGCCGCCTGTGACTCACGGAGCCTTCCCTGCTGCTCCCCTGAGAACTGCGTGTTTTGCACAGAACAATAAACTGTGAGTTTTGCACATTTCTGTTCCTGCCCTTACTTAGATCTCGGCACCAGGCGGAGGCGCTCGCCTGCAGTGGCGAGAGCGCCGTCTCGCTGGGAGATGGTTGGACGAGATAACGAATGAGGAAATAGGCTTGCGAAGAGGAACTCCCACAGAGCCCCAATATATGGTGGTAGTGCGTGGTGGTGGTGTTGTCTGTGGGGACAAGCCTAGGGTCATGTGCACTGTCACTTTGTATATAAATCAGGGATTAGTTTAAGTTAGTATTTTAGGGCTTTTAGTTAGCAGCGTTTTACTTCTTTTCTTATTGGTTTAGATTAGGGTAGGGTTTTTATAGTGATGGCCCGGGTCAGAAAGTATTTTAGAATTGGTTTTAGGTAATAGTAATTGTCCTTTATGTATTGTATTGTCTTTTATGGATTTATTTTACTAATAAATATTGTAGATGTATTGTAATTGGTGTCCTGTTGGTGTGCCGAGATCCAAACGTCCTGTGCGGGGAGGGTGCGGATTGAGTTCTCTGTCTCCGTAACAAAACAGAGTGGCGTAGTCGCAAAATTTAAAAATAAGGTGGTTTGGCGTTGGCACAGGACAACTACATAAATAAATACACACATTTATAAATAAAAGCTCCTTCAAGACATCACGTTTAAAATGTAGCCTATTAATTTGCCTCTCCGTGGGATCAAATGAAAGGCGACAAATGCAGCGCCGGGAAAGCATAGGATAAAGCAGCGTTTTTATGCCACTAGCGGGGACCTGCAGTGGTAGTTCCATTGACTACAATGGGGGACTATAGCGTGAAGGGTCAATGCATGTGCCTTTGTCTCCGGGAGCTACAGGGGCAGCCCCCACTCACCTCGATTGCATAAAATATTCTTCTACTAGGCGTTTCGATGCATGTAGAATCTCGAAGATCGGGTGATTATTCAGACATGAAGACAACCCAAAACATTAACAATAACAAATACTTTGCATGCCTTGTTGATGCATCAGTTACTGACTTCATGTAAACTAACATATTAGTTAATATTAGATAATAGACACTTATTGTAAAGTGTTACCATAATAATATTAATATTATACCTTAAACATCAGCAAGTTCACTCAAAGAAAATAGTCCAATTCCGGATCCGAATTACCCAATTGAGACTCCATGTGAAGCAATTTACCAGTATATATTAACATTCAAACATTATTGTAAAAGTATTTTAGTATTGTCTATGTTCTAAAAATGAACTTGCATTAAAGTATGGCTTGTTTGTGTTTTTAAAATATATTTATTTAGTTTTTTTCCAGAACTTCCCTTTTAGATGCACCCTTCCTTGTTTCTAAGATTTCACACCCCTGACCTTAGTTCTAAAGACATAAGCAGTATGAAATTGACTGGTTCACACTTATTATATGGTCGACGAAATCCTTCAAAATGTGAAAGTGGGTTTTTCATACCCATCAGTCTGTGTAGCTCACATTAAATATTTAAAGAACATAGGCCTTTCATCTCCTCCATGGATGACAGCAACTATTTTCATCTTCGGAAGCTGTTCAAGTTGATTGTTTTTTTTTTTGGGAAATATACTTTTTAAAGTACACTGCTGATGCTGTAGACATCAATTAAGGTTTCAAAAGAGTTTGAAAGCTGAAGCCTTTTATTTTGAGGAGTTAATGATGATGAAATTATAAACAGACATGTCTGCTCCATTATTGCTGCGCCAACATCTTCAGTTTATAATCGGCAGGCTTGAAGTATCTTTTTTCAATGTTTTTTTTTCAATACAAGCCATCTTTTGAGGCCCAAACTAAAAAAATAAACCAATTAATAAGGATTGAAATTTGAGAATCTGGAATGCCCATGTATATCAAATTAACCAGGGGGTGGGCAGGGTTTGGGGGGATAAGCAAACTGAGAAAACTGGAACACAGTGGATAAGTTGTGAAGTTGTTCCACAAAATGTTCCTAATTGAATTAAACAGACAGTGCAGGACATGTTGTCATATTGAATGTATTGCAAAAAAAATACCTGCCTAGTTCATTTAAGGATACACCACATTATTCACAATGTAATAAAATGACCCTAGAAGGTATCACAAGGACATAGAGGAAACATTTAGCCACAGCTATGATCTCTCTGTTCTACATGGCAAATATTTTATGCAATGAGAGGAAATTTGAAGGAATGGGTCATTATGAGATCTTCACAAGCTAGTCTAATCCCTTTGGACAAATAATGTGTACAGGAGAATGAGTGAGCCATTGGAAAATGTTAGCCCATTCATTTTGGCCAAAAGTGTTCTGTGATTATTTTGTATTTCCTTGCCTGTGGAGGTACATGATTCCCATAATGTTGTATGCACTCACGTTTGGGCCTGCCATTGCACACACTAGGATTATAGCATGAATTTATTAAATCAATTAATGAAAATAAGGAAAAAAAATGAAATTTTAAACATTAAATATCAAATGTTGAAACAGGGTTGGGCTAACATAGCGTATGATAGATAGATGGGGAACAATGTCAAAACAGGACTCGGGAAGAAGTATAAAACAGACCACAGGCTGTTGTATTTGTTTCCATTCTGGAAAAACTAAAACAAAACTTAGCTCCTTGTAGGAAGCACCATCTGTAGCAGGAATGGTCTGCTATACAAAAACCTAGCTAATCCTTGACAGCTAAGCCATTTCTGAGGTATAACAAAAAGAAACAAAAAATAAATCACAACAAACAAAACGGTGTTGAGGGGTCAGACAGTCTTGTGGTCAATGTGTTTTTCCAGGGGTCGTTACCAGGGTTGTAGTCATACAAACTAATTCAAACAAAATTCAGGGTCCTCAGCCTGTCCAATTAATTGTCAAATAACCAATCCAGTCAGCAGCAGGATCAAGATCTTTACTTTACTTTACTTTACTTTACTTTACTTTACTTTACTTTACTTTACTTTACTTTACTTTACTTTACTTTACTTTACTTTACTTTACTTTACTTTCTAGCTGTTCTCTTTGTCTTTCCATCAGCCACTAAGCCAGGGTGGGCTTAAATAGCCTACTCACTGATCAACTTCACCTGTGCGCAGTCTGGGTGATTCTTAACCCAAGGCAGGTGTGGCCACAGAGACCTGGCTGTGCTGTCCGTGGTCCTGATTCATGATGACCCAGCCTGTGCTGTCCGTGGTCCTTATCCATGGAGAACCAGCTGTGCTGTCCGTGGTCTTGTCCAGAGCAAAAGAGAGCATTTGAGCAGGCCTTGTTGCACTGTATTGTTTACGATGTTTAGTTTTGTTTATTCATTAAACTTAAAAATATTATTGTTTTTGCTTCATAATCTATGTAGGATTGTTTTATTCAGTTTTGGTCAATGCCTTTGCATATATTTCTTTAATCACAAAGTGAAGTTTGCATGGCACTAGAAGGGGCTTAAACATGCATGAAAAGCATGAAGATTAAATGATAAATTGTCAAGAAAAAATAGTTTGATATGGCCTTGTCTTGTCCCATACAGATTTCTGGTAACATTTCACATAAGGCAAAATCTGTAGGTAGGGATTTAATGTCACCAATAAAGTAATTGCCAAAGAATATATATATATATATATATATATATATATATATATACACTCACCTAAAGGATTATTAGGGACACCATACTAATACTGTGTTTGACCCCCTTTCACCTTCAGAACTGCCTTAATTCTACGTGGCATTGATTCAACAAGGTGCTGAAAGCATTCTTTAGAAATGTTGGCCCATATTGATAGGATAGCATCTTGCAGTTGATGGAGATTTGTGGGATGCACATCCAGGGCACGAAGCTCCCGTTCCACCACATCCCAAAGATGCTCTATTGGGTTGAGATCTGGTGACTGTGGGGGCCAGTTTAGTACAGTGAACTCATTGTCATGTTCAAGAAACCAATTTGAAATGATTCGACCTTTGTGACATGGTGCATTATCCTGCTGGAAGTAGCCATCAGAGGATGGGTACATGGTGGTCATAAAGGGATGGACATGGTCAGAAACAATGCTCAGGTAGGCCGTGGCATTTAAACGATGCCCAATTGGCACTAAGGGGCCTAAAGTGTGCCAAGAAAACATCCCCCACACCATTACACCACCACCACCAGCCTGCACAGTGGTAACAAGGCATGATGGATCCATGTTCTCATTCTGTTTACGCCAAATTCTGACTCTACCATCTGAATGTCTCAACAGAAATCGAGACTCATCAGACCAGGCAACATTTTTCCAGTCTTCAACTGTCCAATTTTGGTGAGCTTGTGCAAATTGTAGCCTCTTTTTCCTATTTGTAGTGGAGATGAGTGGTACCCGGTGGGGTCTTCTGCTGTTGTAGCCCATCCGCCTCAAGGTTGTACGTGTTGTGGCTTCACAAATGCTTTGCTGCATACCTCAGTTGTAACGAGTGGTTATTTCAGTCAAAGTTGCTCTTCTATCAATTGAATCAGTCAGCCCATTCTCCTCTGACCTCTAGCATCAACAAGGCATTTTCACCCACAGGACTGCCGCATACTATATGTTTTTCCCTTTTCACACCATTCTTTGTAAACCCTAGAAATGGTTGTGCGTGAAAATCCCAGTAACTGAGCAGATTGTGAAATACTCAGACCGGCCCGTCTGGCACCAACAACCATGCCACGCTCAAAATTGTTTAAATCACCTTTCTTTCCCATTCAGACATTCAGTTTGGAGTTCAGGAGATTGTCTTGACCAGGACCACACCCCTAAATGCATTGAAGCAACTGCCATGTGATTGGTTGGTTAGATAATTGCATTAATGAGAAATTGAACAGGTGTTCCTAATAATCCTTTAGGTGAGTGTGTGTGTATATATATATATATATATATATATATACAGTGGGGGAAAAAAGTATTTGATCCCCTGCTGATTTTGTACATTTGCCCACTGACAAAGAAATGATCAGTCTATAATTTTAATGGTAGGTGTATTTTAACAGTGAGAGACAGAATAACAACAAATAAATCCAGAAAAACGCATTTAAAAAAAGTTATACATTGATTTGCATGTTAATGAGGGAAATAAGTATTTGACCCCTTCGACTTAGTACTTGGTGGCAAAACCCTTGTTGGCAATCACAGAGGTCAGACGTTTCTTGTAGTTGGCCACCAGGTTTGCACACATCTCAGGAGGGATTTTGTCCCACTCCTCTTTGCAGATCCTCTCCAAGTCATTAAGGTTTTGAGGCTGTTTGGCAACTCGAACCTTCAGCTCCCTCCACAGATTTTCTATGGGATTAAGGTCTGGAGGCTGGCTAGGCCATTCCAGGACCTTAATGTGCTTCTTCTTAAGCCACTCTTTTGTTGCCTTGGCTGTGTGTTTTGGGTGATTGTCATGCTGGAATACCCATCCACGACCCATTTTCAATGCCCTTGGCTGAGGGAAGGAGGTTCTCACCCAAGATTTGACGGTACATGGCCCCGTCCATCGTCCCTTTGATGCGGTGCAGTTGTCCTGTCCCCTTAGCAGAAAAACACCCCCAAAAGCATAATGTTTCCACCTCCATGTTTGACGGTGGGGATGGTGTTCTTAGGGTCATTCCTCCTCCTCCAAACACGGCGAGTTGAGTTGATGCCAAAGAGCTCGATTTTGGTCTCATCTGACCACAACACTTTCACCTAGTTCTCCTCTGAATCATTCAGATGTTGGCAAACTTCAGACGGGCCTGTACATGTGCTTTCTTGAACAGGGGGGCCTTGCGGGCGCTGCAGGATTTCAGTGCTTCACGGCATAGTGTGTAACCAATTGTTTTCTTGGTGACTATGGTCCCAGCTGCCTTGAAATCATTAACAAGATCCTCCCGTGTAGTTCTGGGCTGATTCCTCACCGTTCTCATGATCATTGAAACTCCACGAGGTGAGATCTTGCATGGAGCCCCAGACCGAGGGAGACTGACAGTTATTTTGTGTTTCTTCCATTTGCGAATAATTGCACCAACTGTTGTCACCTTCTCACCAAGCTGCTTGGCGATGGTCTTGTAGCCCATTCCAGCCTTGTGTACAATCTTGTCCCTGACATCCTTGGACAGCACTTTGGTCTTGGCCATGGTGGAGAGTTTGGAATCTGATTGATTGATTGCTTCTGTGGACAGGTGTCTTTTATACAGGTAACGAGCTGAGATTAGGAGCACTCCCATTAAGAGAGTGCCCCTAATCTCAGCTCGTTACCTGTATAAAAGACACCTGCTGATTGATAGGGGATCAAATACTTATTTCCCTCATTAACATGCAAATCTATGTATAATTTTTTTGAAATGCGTTTTTCTGGATTTTTTTGTTGTTATTCTGTCTCTCACTGTTAAAATACACCTACCATTAAAATTATAGAATGATCATTTCTTTGTCAGTGGGCAAACGTACAAAATCAGCAGGGGATCAAATACTTTTTTCCCTCACTGTATATATATATATATATATATATATATATATATATGGTTGCGGAACTTTATCTGTGCTGATTTGAAATAGGTATATAGGAAAAGTGGAGAACAAATCAGCATGACTTTCACTTCAGATATTTTCCACTGGGAGTTTCATGCAGAAATAGACAAAAACTGTTACCTGATATGAAACTGTTAATTAAGAAGGAAATTAAGATTATCAGCTTCGGGCTCTAAGGGTGTGAGCCTGCATGATTTAAAATGGTGCAAAACACTGCTTCAACAGAGAGAATATGATTTTCACTTTGCACACCACTACAAAATCTCAAACCTGCAACTTAATTAGTCTTATGTAATGGGGCTCATCCATGTATAATGTGACATAACCCCTCAGTAAAAAGTAGTACAGTGTTGAGCCTCCCATGGTAGGAGGCCCAGCCTTTTAGCATAGAGGGCTTAACACTGTACTGCACTGGAGTTGCTGCAGTGCAGAGCGCTGGGAGGGGCACCAGTGGTGCATGGTTCGAATCCCAGGCGGGGAGCTCTGACCTGCATCTGCTACACTTACAGTATATATAATCATTGTTTCCCTCATAATTTGATCATCTTTACACTGCTTGTACTAAAAATTTTCATTAAAATTAAAAATGGAAACTTATGAATTCATAGCCTTTTGGCAACAATTACTGATTTGAAGTCCATGACAATACTACTACTGCTACTACTACAACTAATATTAATACTACTAATAATAGCAAGACAAGCACCAAAATGAAATGCGGTGAATTTAATTTTCCACAGTCTCTCATTAGAAACAAAATGTTTTTCTCTCCCTGTAAGACTTAATAAATAAATAGAGTAAGAAATGGATACATGAAATCTCAGAAATAGACATTCAATTCTCAACTAATTATGTCTCAGCCCTGACCTCCATGTTAACAAAACAAAAAAGAATGATAGAAAGAAAGAGAGAGAGAAACTTTAAATGTCAAGTTGCATCACCAATGTTGAAGCCATCAATCTGTACACAGAGAGAACTAGTGATGAGTGCACATCAGTGCCGGGGAAGGCCTGTCAGAAAGCCCTGGGTACTGATGACAAGCCAGCAAGCGCTGTCCACTGTCCTGTCTCTTGCGCTCTGGAGCTGACAGTACAGTTAGGTGTCATCTGGTGCCATGACAGGTTACTGTTTTCCCCGCTCCTGGCTGCCAATCTATTTTGAGCTCTACTTTTATGAAGAAGAAAGCCCTGGCAGGTAAACTGCAGGCCTCGACTGAAATGAGTCATCATTTAGAAGGTGGAGCTCAGCACTGTTGGGTGTTAAAGGTTAGGTGTGCATTCCCTTTTGTCCGAAAGAAGTCACTTACTTACAATACTAAACCCAAAAGACAAATATTTTCTCCTCAGAAAACCCCCATGGAGAATAAAGGAGAAGGGCTTGAGAACTTCCAAAGACACTAATTCTCAGGAGTCAGAAGAAACTTTAACAAAAATAAGAATTTAGGACTCTATATGATACATACTGTTTTGAATGCACACATAGAAGAGAGAGGGAGAAAGATCAGATGAACATAGGCAGTCCAACATTAATACAGTGTTTTCTTGAGTTTCTTGTTGAAATTTAAGAATTGTCAGGCAAAAGTGAGATAAGTCCGAAATTAATATATTAAACTTTCTATTTTTTATTAAAGTCTGATGTCTTTTCCTTTGCTTTTGACTCAACTACTTCTTCATTTTGTTTATAAATTAATCTTACATTTTGCAGAGTAATCATACAGCATAGCAGGTCATCAATACATTAAGGTTACATTTTAATTTTGATTATTCAATACCATAATGCAAATGCATATACGGAAGTATTACTATTAAGCAGACAGACTCAGAGATATGTTGCATAAGGATACTGTAAGTGATAATAGTGATGCTGGTAACATTTAGATTATACTTCATATTTAAAATAAATACCCTACTAAGACATGCAAGTGTGGTTTTGTATTATAACTATTCATACACTATTTAAAGAAACAAACATACACATTTCTTTGTTTTGGTTCTCCTGCTGAAATTTCCCATCCACAGACTGGCAGTTGGGAACAGCTGTTGTGACCTACACCCATCAAATTTGATGACTTCCACACAAATCACACTAAACAAAGCAAAGGGCAGTGTTTTATTTTGCACTCAAGCATAAATCAACATTTCATTTTCTAACAAAAATGTATTCTCTCCACAAAACATCTGTTGTGTCAGAGGAAGCTTGAAATCCATTTTAAAAGGAGCATTAGCATATGGCTCATTTAATTAGTGTAAATCGGCTAATTTCGTTACGAATAGGTCTTGATTCACAAAATATGTTTGTGAGTCTCCTGAAGGGAATTGTTAGCAGGCATTTCCAGTTCAGTTCATTTTGTTGTATTTTCCTGTTAATGATGGAAAAATCCTGCCACCTGAGCCTCACACTAACTCAGTAAGTTGATGTAATTTCTGAGACAACACCTTGGAGAGTTTGAGAGGTTTATTGGGATAGGATTTAAAAATGAAAAAATGTGTACACACTCACTTCAGAGCCACACACACAAGAATTGTTCACCAACCAAGAGTGATAATTAATAATTCTTATCTGACATTTTAAACTAAGTGTCACAACAGGTGAGAATTTGTTTTTATTTTGAAACTCTATCAGTGAGGATGAGAGTCTCTTCAGAAAGAGTCACATAAACTGAAGTTTGTGCTTTGGAGAATTTATAATTTTGTCTACTTAAAAAAGGGAATTTAGCTGCAGAACAATGAACATACCCTTCCTTATTCAGGCATTTACTGAAACAATCTTTTAATATATTGTACCTATATTAGGAAGTGGCTCAGATTTTTAAATTTTGACAACGTAATCAGTGACGTCCTTCACTAACATAATTTGTGAACCCAACACCCTACATAGTTGTACAATGTAAGCATACCTTCACAGTATCTAATTTCAAGGGAATGTGTGATATTTTCATTGTGTGAATAAATAATATCCTGTATGTTATATGCATACAATCTTTCAGTGGCAGAAGACTAACCTTGCTTCCTCTCCACTCCCCTTCCTCCAAAGCCCGCTCCTTCTCATCCCTTCTCAAGTGGTGGAACGGCCTTCCCATTGAGGTCAAGACACCAGAGTCCCTGACCTCCTTCCGGTGATTACTCAATACACATCTGTTCAGACTCTACTTGTAATCTAATAGTTTATTATCCTGTAAAATTGCACTGATTCAACGTAATGCTTTGACATACCCCCTGCTTGCATTAACAGTACTTGTATTGTGTATTTTGATTACCCCTATGCCTCCTTTCCTTTACTTTCTTTTACTATCTAGGATCTAGGACTTGTATTGTTTATTGTATATTTCCTATACAAGTGTATAAATTGCATTATGCTTTGAACTGTACTGTATTTTTACACTTTGTATTGCTCTTATGTTTTGTAAGTCGCCCTGGATAAGGGCACCTGCCAAGAAATAAATAAACAAACAAACAAACAAACAAACAAATAAATAAATCATCATCATCATCATCATCATCTTACTACAATGTTATATTGTTTATAAACATGTTATGACACATCGATCCATTCTTCACTTTCCAGGCTTAAATATGTTCCCCAAATCTGCTCTTAAATTTCCCTCTTTATCTCTGCCTCCATCTCTTTGTGCATGGTGGCATCAGCTGCTGCCCTGATTTTCTGTGCACTTGACTTTGTTTCATTGTGATGCATCGGTCAGTGTATTTTATATGCACTGCTTTCCTGTAGACGGCTTATAGGTCGGCACAACATCTTCGAATGTTGTGCACCACCTCATTTACGCCTTTCCTGCAATGTTTCTCACAAAGAGGTTCAGTTTCAGGAGCTAATACTATAAGCTGTCATAACAGATGAGTGGTGGCTACAGCCCTTATGTAGTTGGATTATGACCCTCTTTTTAAGATGCTATTGTTGGATTTGAAAAACTCCCCTCAGTCATCACTGGTTTCCTGTCTCCCATCTTGGACTCCCATTTAGACTGCTACTAATGCTTTTGTTCCATCTGTACCTTTCCCTGTGCCCTTTTGTTATTTATGTATTTTCATGTGGAAATAGACAAGCTGCTTGTGTATATCATAGCAGGAGGAAGGACAAAAATCAAGGAGTTTAGTTTGCATGGCATATGAGCAATGCTGGCTTGGGAAATTCAATTTGAGGGCTTTTGTAACCCAGACCTCTCACTGACCCAAAGAGTGATGGATGTTTTACCTTAGCTTTTGTAATGGGTCATGCCTTCTTTAGCGTCTTCTTTTTTTTTTTCGGCTGCCAAGCAAAGTAACTGAAATGGATATTTGCTCTAAATGAATGAAGAGGAAGTTATAGATTAATTGGTATACAAAGTTCATTTTGATGTCAGTATTACTTTCTGGGTTTCCGAATCTAGGCCCTTAACAGAAACGGTTTAATGAAAACCTTGGATGCAGCGACCCCATAGACCCATAGGCCCATAGAGCATTGCTATCCTCCCCAGCCACTTTTCATCCATTCCAGATTGATTCAGGAAGTATACACAAGATTAAAAAAAGACAGAACACATACAGCCTCTCAGGAAATGCAACTAATAGATTAGATTGTGATCAACTGTAGGCTGATTACGCTACCTGGTTAGCACAGGTTCCCAAGTCAGACTAGGGACGGTAGCAAGGCAGACCAAAGATGCTTAGTTAAACATTATTTGATTTCAAAAGGGTCAAATGTAAAAGCTGGCCATCAAAATTTACACCACATGAAAAATAAGAGCTAGGGCAAAAAGTAGTAAATAAAAATAAAAATAAAAAGGGCAGGACAAGCCAAAACTGTGCAGCCAGGAAATGAGACCCAGGGGGCTCACCATCAATCCAGACATGACATACACACTTTGAGCGTAGACAGGGACTGGACCCTGGTCCAACTGCTCTTGTAAAAATTGTAATATGACCCCAACGGGGCAATTAATTGGGTCTTGACCGCCGTCTTGGCACCAGGTTCTAAACTTCCGCCAGCTGTAGGAATACTGTAACCTCGTAGAGGGAGCACTCGCTGACTGAATACTACTTAGTGGCTACTACCGTGTCTGACAGACCCCAGGCAATCAAATGCTCCTGCTCAGGGGCCAGGCCCCAAAGCTGGAGGATGCCCAGATTGGGGTGCCAAAGCGTGCTCTGCACCTGGGACAACAAGTCTGCTCTCACTGGGAGCTGCCAAGGCTCTCTGTTGAGGAGGGTGATCAGGTCTGCAAACCAGAATCTGCGAGGCCACCGTGGGGCTATCAGCAGAACTGTCACTCGTTCTCTCCTGACCTTCTCCAGGACCACAGGGAGAAGGGAGAATGGTGGGAATGCATAAAGGAGACAGCGCAGCCATGCGTGGTCTAGCGTGTTGATCCCTAGGGTTCCTGAGTGGTCTTGGACAGAGAACCATAGTGGGCAGTGGGTGGACTCTGCCGAGGTCCGCCGCCATGTTGGATAGGCCTGGGAGGTGAACTGCTCTGATGGAACAGAGCCGTGGCTGCACCCACAGAAGCAGATGGTGTGCTAGACAGTAGTCTGCGTGACTGGAGACCTCCTTGCCTGTTGATATAGGCAACCACCACTGTGTTGTCCGTCCAAACCAGCATGTCTGTCCCGTAGGACTGGCAGGAAATGACACACTCCGAGGAGCACTTCTTGTAACTCCAGGACATTGATATGGAGGGCCCGTGCGGGCTCCGTCCACCTGCCTTGGACACCACGTCCATCGCAGACTGCTCTCCAACCTTGCTCCCCAACCTCTCAGTCGGAAGAGGGAGAGACACGTGTGTATGGAGGCAACACTCTAGGGCGCCAGTGTGGTGAGCATGGCAATGGAATCAAGGTGCAGTCCGAGGAACAGTGCCTGTTGAGTTTACATCAGGCAGCTCTTCTTTTGATTGACCCGGAGACCAAATTCGGAGAGACAGCCTAGAATCAAGTTTGTGTGGCTCTGAACTATAGGTCTTCACGGGTTCAATAATTTGTGCCCGAACCCGAAGAGACCCAGAAATGTGCTATCTGGAACCGACCCAGACCCGTATATTATTTGAAAGTTTGGACCCGGACCCGTGGAGAACCGAGACATGCCGTAAATGTACTCCCTGGAACTGACTCGGACCTGTCTATTATTTGAAATCTAGACCCGGACCCAGCCAGGACACACAGACCCGATTGAACCCGATCGGCACAGATCCCACAGCTAATTGATATTAACAAGTTGTGAAAATAAAACTTTGTCTTACCTAATGCAACGTTAGTAGCCTTCTCTCCCGCACCTGACCGTGATGCATACAATCCATCCTCCTTGCCAAGAAAGCTGGTAAAATAACATCCATGTTGTTCCTCTCTTGCTGATTGAAAGCACATGTATAATCCACTCATTATTTCAGCTTCAAAAGTCCACTTTCTGTCACGGTGGCGGATGACATACGCGACTTTGCAGCTTTGCAGTTATTTGTATCTCACATAATATGATAACTTCCACTGTATGCCCTTTTGAACTATAATAACAACTGGTCATTCAGTGCCACGGCCGCTGACATTAGCATTACTAATCTGCTGTCATCTGTGCTCTCTGAGACGTGTCTGCCATAGAATTTAGATATTCAAAGCGAACAAACTCCAACCACAATATCTCAAAAATCGCGCCGACGCCAATAATGCACTTTGGTTTACGTCATCTGTCAAACACCGACCGATATATGGTGGAATAAGTCCCGCCTTCTAAATAAAAGAGCCAATCGTCAATTGGTAAAGTCATCGCATCACTCGGGTATTACACACAATGTTAAACAGACCCGGGACCTGAAGCACAAGAACGGGACCCGACCCCGACCCGGCTGACTGTTTAAAATAAGGACCCAAACCCGTATGGGTCCTGGGTCGGGTCCTGGGTCCTCAGGGTTCGGGAGGACCCGTGAAGACCTCTACTCTGAACCTGCTCCCTCGATTGAGAACAAACCAGCCAGTCATCTAGATAATTGAGGACGTGGACCCCCTGGCAACGCAAGGGGGCTAACACAACGTCCATGCACTTGGAAAAAGTGGGTGGGGCTAGCGACAGGCCGAAGGGGACAACAGCAAACTTGAATGCTCGGCCTTCTAAGGCGAACTTCCTGTGCGCCTGCGCAATGGGGATGTGAAAGTACGCATCTTTCAGATCCACCGTGGTAAACCAGTCACCAGGCTTGATGGCCTGGGACATGGTGTGCAGGTTCAACATCTTGAAACGTAACCTTGGCGATTCAGGCGACTCAGATCCAAGATGGGGCGGAAACTGCCATCTTTCTTGGGCACTAGGAAGTATGGGGAATAGAATCCCTCGTGCTGCACCAGGAGAGAAGTGCCGCACACTGCAACGGGTCACTCACTTGCATCCACACCACACCTCAGAAGTGGGGTGGACGTGTTTGAAACTGTAGGGAGTAGCCAACTGATATAATTTGGAGCACCCAAGAGTCTTGAGTGCGGAGTTGCCAATTTGAGAGACGCTGGGGGGTGTAAGGGTGGGCCAGAAGCTTCTGGAATGCCTCAGGGTCACGGGTCAGGTGGTGGGGGAGGCAGGGTCTGGCCAGGCCACCTCTAAGTGCGAGCTGCCACAGGCTGCCTGCACTGCTGGGTTTGGGGTGCAACAGGATAAACCCAGGCCAGCTACCAGGACTGCTGTCTCTCTAGGAGGGTGTGTGAGAGCATCTCCTCCACAGAGGGGCCGAAAGTGAAGCCCAGTGAGAAGGGGGCGTTCATGAGGCGGGTCCTGTCTGCCTCTGGAACATGTCATGCCTGGGACAGCCAGAGTTGGCGGCACCGACGGGGAGGGGGCTAAAGACGATATAAGCCTCGGATTTTACTGCTGCTGCTAGTGTTCCTGCTGTGGAGGAAAAAACCCTGTGGACAAAAAACCAACACAGCAAGCAGTCGGAATATATAAGGCACTATATAGACACGACTATTATTTTTAAGAATTGCTCTATTTGTAACAAAACTGAAACCGAAAATGAAGCCGGAGTTCCAGTGCAAAATTGGATTAGCTCATCAAATAACTAATACAGAAAACAAATAGAGACAGACGCGAGTAAGACGGTGGTGAACAACACAACCGTGAAGCCAACCAACTGATAACAGTGAATGACAACAAGTAACAATAATAAGGTATAGTGCGGTATTAAGGTATTAAAAACAGGGTTAAAAAACGGGGTGTAAAAGATTAAACATTGTCAGCAGGTAAAACCATTAACCTTTGGGGAGGCTGTGTTGTGTTGTTGTTCGTGTTGAGGTCTGATCTTTTTTTCAGGTTGTGGCAATTTCCTCTATCGCCAAAGTTCAATCAGTTTATCCGTCCCTCTGCCTGCGCCTGTGCATCCATGGTCGGCTCCCATGTTTGCCCACTCTCTCCCCCTACAGTTCCTGCATGTCCTTTCCTGTTCAGCATCTGCTGCAGCTCTTCAGCATCTACTGCAACTCCACTGCCATACTAGTATATAAAGGTCGTAGCCCCAACTCTGCCAACACCAGGTCCTATCTGGAGCCCGTGCTCTGTTATTCCCTCAGCTGCATAATCAATACCCAACACTAAGGCTAAGACGTGCTCTCACAAGCCTGCCACTTATGGGTTTCCTCTCTGAGCTCCCAAACCACTTATAATAAATGAAAGTAAGGAAATATTTATCAATGTACAAGTGTCACAGGCGGGGCTTGACGGGCAATTCACGGTTCTAAATCACGGTTGTCTTTTTCACATATGATGTGTGTTTTCTTACTTCCTTATATTGTTTTTTGCTTTTCTTTTGATATTATTGGTTTATTGGGGTTGGGATTGGTTTATTGTTCTTATTGCCAACCGCTGGCTACATTCTCACCTGGATATACCTGCACGTCTCTTGATTGCCTTCACCTGCACCCCTGCCTCTTTGTTTCTAGTATTTAAGCACAGAGACAGTGTCATAAAAGGGAGACGCAACTGACTGAGCACACAGAGAGGATATACGGGGTGCAGCAAAATCCCGACCAACATCTAAACCAGAAGGCACAGGGCTGGAAGGAAGTAGACAGGCAGAAGCGGCGAAAGGTAGGGAGAATGGTGAAGAACTCCCCGGAAAAGGATTACAATGAAAATGCCATAAACTGAATGCTGATGAAGGAGAAGGAGACTTAATTGCTGGAGACAACAGAGAAGTCTACAGAGCGTCCGGTTGGGGTCAAAGTTGGCTGATGGGGTCCCAGCTACAGCCGAAATAAATTTGTTCAACATCCTCCAAGAGGAAGGGGGATTTATTCTGCGCTATTGCACTTTCCTGTGAATGAATTAAGAGATTGTGAATGTATGGTTGCTGCTATTTTTTATTTTAGAACAAGGAAATTGGGTTTTATTCATTCTTAATTAGTTTACTTTATCTTTTTTTTTTTTTTTCAGTAGTGTTTTTATTAGTTTTATCGCCCTGTTTATTAAAGGCAATTTTAGATTAGGTTTTATAGATTTAGCTTCCCATTTTCTTATGTAGTGTTCCCTGCTATGGTACAGTCTTCATGCCCTGTCCTAGCTGTGTAAATAATAAATTGTGATTGTTGCTGGAAACTTGCCTTTCTGTGTTCTGGGGTCTGGATGAGCCTGCCCAGGGAGAGAGTGGGTGAACAAGGTCCTCTCTCGTTAACAAAAGAGGTCATGTGGTCGTGCAGCGTGGCGCCCCTAATTACCCAGTAGGCGGTGACACAAGAACATTCAAAAGTGATGAGAAATATAAAGTGTTAAATTGCTCAATATATAAATAAATAGTGCATAATAAAACATGGACCAGGAATCCTCATGACAATTTCCTTTTAGATGTTAAGAGTTCACTGATTGTCCTGGCAAAGCCATCAGGCCCTGAAGATTAGGATTGGCTGTGAAATGAGCAATACCACTGGAAGTCAAGTACATGCAAGGGATCCATTCTTATAGCCTTGCAAATTTAATCTCACACACACTTTAAATTTAGGGGATGGAAATATGAACAGTGAAAGGGGTTTCCTTTAAAATACAAATCATAACATGTTTAGATTAGTTTTGTATTACTTCCATGATCCTGGGCTAAAGTCCTTTCTCCACATTTGTGAGCCATTTTCTGAGGTGTAGCTAATACAAGGCACTCGTTAGCAAATGTCTAAAGCTTTGGCAGCATGTTCTAATAATCAGTGCCACTGCAGCTTGAAGGACATTCTACCCAGAGTACTTACTTGACTTTAACTGAAGTTATTTGCCTTACTATCTTAGCTTGATACCTTAACCAAAAAACAATATACTAGGGGATTAAAAATATACACAAAGGAATACATCTCTAGCTCTTTGAAGAATACAAAATCTAAACGATACTCTGCATGCTTTTGTAGCGTAAGGTACACTTATAAATTTCAGTTAAAGAAGTGAATTTACGTATCACCTTATCAAGAATCCTAGAATCTTGTAGAACTCAATTTCTGCAATAATTGGATGCAGACACCAATTCCAATTATATAAATTCTCAATTTTATTAAAAATAAAGATAAAATGTAGCACTACACTAGTTATACAAAAAGGGAAAAACTAATTAAAATTCACTCAAGATCAACAAATCAAAGACAAATCACTTCCATGACCAAATCAAAGACCATGGAATCGCATATGATAACACACAAATCGTTAAACAAAATTATAAACACATTGACTATAATACAGGTTAGTAAGACAAAGGTGAGTCTGTCATTAGTATTGTTAGTCGGACATTAAATAACTAATGCAGGTTAGTATTTATGTCAAAAAGCTTCTCGTTATATATATCAGTCGCATTTATGTTTGGGTGACGAGAAAGATTCTATAATTTCTTGTTACCACAATTCTCCCTAATTGATTACTGTTCAGTGATTAAGGATATATAATCTAGTGTCTATTAACGTGTGTCAATTTCAGACTAAACAGTTAAACAGGAATGAGAAGATATTTCTCGGCGTTGACAGATTTTATTTCTAAAATTGTCAAACAAAACAGTTTAATGCAGCACTCATTTATATTTAAGAAAATACTAAATGATATTACACATTCTAATGTTTACGACTCACAGAATAACATTTCTAATTGATTTCTCAAATGTCATGAATAATAAACTCCAAACTGTTTGTACAGTTTGCACTCGTGCCGTGTGCTTTTATCTGATCCCGAAGGCAGAGAGGCACACGGCACGAGGTCCGTGTGGTTTGGAACGAAGGCAGTCCGGTTTGGAGTATTTTCCAAACAGATTTTCCACTTGTTTGAAGGCTCCAAGGGTGTGCACAGGATGTCTTCTTGGAAAGCAGGGTTTTCCACAGTAGTTACTTGAAGACAAAGTCTTTGAGGAAAGCAGGGCCCTGTTCGTTTCCAAGGGTCAAGTTTCTTAAGACTCAATAGCTATTTAAATGACTGAACACTTCTGTATTACAGTCAACTTAGTCAATTGTCCAGCTGCATACACTCCAGTGATCAGGTGGGTACAGGTGGGCAGGCGCAGGTTCTGAAGTTCTTTACTTAATAAAGTTCTTTAAAGAATTATTTGTACGGCTCAATCTCCTTCTCCCAGTTAAACTCTTCTGTTGCCGGCAAAGACTTGGTTGGTTTCTGGTTCCGGTCCTGGCAACAGAACTAAGTTGAGTTGAGGCAGCGAGTTACCGGTCCCGTTGAGAGAGAGAGAAAAAGGTGCTGTGCCTTACTTTTTATGCCTGATAGATCATAGGTGATTGGTTCTTGAGTTTGCGAGGTTGGATTTGTGCCAGCCCCTAGTCTACTATTGGAGGAGGCTCGATTCATGCCTGATGTCAATCCATGCCATCTTTTGGAAATGCTGGTTTGCCTGGGTTCGTAGCTCTGTTTCGGGATTTCGGCTCTCATCTGCTTCAAAGGGTTTTATTACCTCCAGGCCCCATTCCCCAGACATTTTCACAGCAGGGATTCCAAGCCATTTGGCCCATTCTAGGTGAGCCATACTCTCAAGACTGTCACTTTGACATAGAACAGTTCATGGGCCGATGAGCTCAGGAATTCTGGTAACTTTGGGGGAAGAAGTCTTCTTTAGATCAGAGCTTCAGCTCAGGGCTAGAATGCTCTTATCTCAATATACACCCCCCCTTAACGCTACACTTTGCAAAAAACATAATATTATAGATCAAAAAAACAATGCATGCCAATTGAATTCATCACATCCTGGAAGAAGATGATTTCTTAAATGATGAAAAAAAAGAAAATAAAAAGCATAAAAGTCTGTATGCAGTTAACAGAACAGAACAAATTAATAGAATATACAGTAACATTTTATATTATGGTGTCTCTGACAGCCGGACACAATACACGGAGAGAAAGAGTCTCGGGTTCGGCGGTGTTCGACTTTATTGAGCTCACTGGCTCCGTAAGTGGGGGAAACACAGACAATCAGGGGGAAAACAAAAGCAAAACAAGAAAACAAATGTCCACATAAACGCCCAAACAAACGGGGTGCTCCGGGCAGTCAGGGGTTGCAGACTCAGTCTTCCCTCTCATCGGTTAGCTCCCCACCCTAGGGAGCGAGATTAAATAGACAGGGCACAGCTGCCGCTGACGTCACAGTCGCAACTCGCAATTTGTTTGCGAGGGAGCGGACAACACAGCTGCGGCACATGAGCACCTAATCAGCAAGTGTCAGCAGCAGCCATGCCGTGACAGACAGTGGCCTGTCACAGTGTCATTCATAAATGATTGGTGAATAGCTTATAAAACGTTTAGGTAGCATTAATAATTAAATGTATAAATGATCAATAATGTTAATTATTATTATTAGTGTTTTATAAGCTAATTACCAATAATTTGTTATTGACACCATAATAGAAAGTGTTAACAAAAATAATATATTTTGTATTAAATACATAAATAAATTAAATTGTAACTAAGATAGTGTAATTAACAGATACTTGCATAATTAACTCATAAGATGCTGGTGGATTCACCACAAGAATAAAGTGTCTTTATTTTAAAATGTGTCATATAATTTCACTTCTCCTTTTTAGATTTTGTCTAGGTCTAAGGTATTAAGAAAAAATAACATTTGAAAAGATTGTTGTACTTATAATTATTTTATTTGTTTCAGTCACTGTTCTTTCATTTTCGTGCAGTAGTAGTTTTTGTCATTTTAATTTAAGTTTTTATTTTTGAAAGATGACAAATCTTAATAGCACCTTTGGATATATATATATATATATATATATATATATATATATATATATATATATATATATATATATATATATTCCTTCCTGGTACTAATATCCCACTTTTATTTTTACAGCTTTCAACTGAAAAAAAAAAAACTGCTAACAAACCGTAAGCACTGCTGCTTGCAACAAACAGCAGTACAACACTAATTTATAAATTTTTCCAGCTAAGGATGTTTCATATCATGGGAACAAAGTTTAGTTTAGTTTGATAAATTTCCTAAGAACAGCTGTCTTTGCAGATAGATGAATAACATTTCTGTGTGTATCTAATATAAAAACCTGTTACAACTGTACCAAAAAGCATTTGGGTGTGAATTACAATTGGTGTGGAAGTTCAAAAGTACAACTATGAACAATGCATTGTATTTAGAGTTACTAGAAAATATCAGTTTTTATTAATAATATTTTATTATGAAAAACTGCTAAATATACAATGGTGTATCATAGGTCTCCAGCGCTCAGGGGTCAATATATATATATAAATTGCTTTGCTTTTTGCATCGCTTTTAAGAGATGGTCGCTTGGGTTGCATTTTAAATGTTTGTCATGAAATGCTTCATTTAAAAGAGAAAGTTGAAATTTTAAATATGTTGTCATCAAAGTAGCGTGTTTTTGGTTACTGGTTATAAGTGTCAGTGTTTCCAAAGTAATTATTAACATGTTTACATGTTACAAAGTACATTTGTTTGATCCATATTCCCAAATGTGATTCACCTCGAATTTCTGTCGCTTCTTACAAAGTGCTATTATCCCTCGTTTGAAAAGTAACAGCCTGTGATCAAAAACTCATTCCTGCCATTACTTGCAGGCTTGTAATTTGACAGTCATTACTTTGTACCTTTTGAGGTAAACACCTCCTGTAAGTATTATTTAACTGACTGAAACATTTATCAAAAGCTCCACGGTTAAATGGACAGCCACAAAATTGATTGGAATTCACAATTTGTCACATGTTTGAATAACAACAGAAGAAACAAACACACAAATATTGCTGCACTTTTTTTTTGGTTTTCTGATTTTGATTAATATAATGTAGGACATTATTCACACCCTCTGCATAAACAGAAATAAATGTATTGTTTAGAAGGCCTATTGATAAAATTGCACATTAATTTGTTTAGTTGAAAAACAAAGTAATAACTTTAAATTACAGTAATTTACTGTGCTACTACACATACAATTGTGCAGGCACACACATGTAAACTTATATACCCAATTCACTACCTGAAAGCATTTTAACCGTGACATCCATTCCACATGTATTTGCTGCATTACAACTCAAAACAAAATACTGCTGTGTATCCTGCTAGTTTTATTCTACTAACAACATTCATCAAACATGGTTTAAAATTAGATGCTTAGCCTTGATAGAAAAATAAAATTTAATTGAATAAAAATGGTGAATAGGAAAAAAGGCAGCAACTTATTGAACCTCAGAGCTTATATATAGATAGGGTGTAAATATATGGTGTCAGATTAACTTTCATAGGTTATTGAATGTTTTTTATAGCATTGTATTTCTTTTCCCAGAGGGGGGGGGGATTGTAGATTGAAAACAAATTGTTTTTGTACTACAAAGATAAAAGCTTACAGCTGTAACACAGAAATCCCAATAATATCAGCAGATGTTTCTAAAAGCCACCACCATTGCAGTGGTCTTGCACTGGTCTTCCCCACCTGTGTTCAACTTCTGTGCAGTATTATGGCTAGCCAAATTATCATTTAGAGATATCTTTAATTAATTTAAGCATATCTTCAAATATTTAAGCCCCATACATTATTAGAGTTATTAAAAATAATATAAATATATATAAAACAAAATGTATACCATCAACATGTCAATGATTAAGGCACAACAATAAAAAACAAAACAAAAAAAAAAACAGGTTTAGGTGTTTACTTAACAAGGTTTAAGCTTTTTTATAACATGTTTTTGTGTTGCACATGTTGTAAATGTGCAACACATTTACAGCACAGAGTGCAGTTGCTCTTCATAAATAAGCTTTATTAAAATTATGTTTATTGCAGGAGATCCCTGTCTTGCAGGGAATGGACATGTGGATTTTGGGGCTTTTTCCCAAATGTACATAAAATATAATAAACTTAAAGTTAATTATTCTGTTAGTGAGAAGGCAGAAGTGCAGGAAGAAGACTGGGTTGTGTAAATCCCAATCACGGGGGAACAAGATTCTTTGCCTTAATTACACCAGTGAACCATGCTGTGCAAATGGGTGCCACTATATGCTGATGTAACCTGCAAAGGAGTAGTGTTTTGAAAGGGAGTCTTGTACCCTGAACCAGTTTAATGCTGCACAACTCTACAGCATGTGACATCTTGGAGCATGACTGTATTCTTCCAGGAAAGGAATCTAAAATCCATTTGTCCTCAAATATGTGTACCCATGCTAACTCTGCACATCTTCCTCGCTTTTATTTCTGTCTGAGTCTTGGACTTTTGTCAAGCAAGTGTACCAGTTGATGAAGACATGCAATGTAGAGTGCACATTTAGGTTAAGGTTATGAGAGGTGCTTGCTCTGCTCATTTAATTTCTTTATTTGTTTTCACTTCATTGATTTATTTATTATTGTGTGTTTCTTTATTATTCACTTGTTTAAATCACTTATTGTTGCTTTACCGGTTGGTTTAATTCACTAATTGTTAAATTCTTCACATGCGTGTTTTCAATTACTTGCATGAGTTCATTTCAGCACTAAACAAGGCACACCTGCCCGGACTAAATGAGCGTCCTCCCCTCGCCCAACCAGCACACTTTTCCAATCACCTCTCACTCCAAGACTAAAACTCTCCCGGTGTATAAAGACTGCCTGAAATCCATGGAGGGGAGCGCATTCGGGAACACAAGCACAGGTGCAGGGAGTGGTGTGAGCGAACTGGGGAAGGAGACTAGAGACCGCACAGATCGCAAGGCAGGCTGATGAAGCTGTGAGGAAGTCCAGCAAGCCAAAAAGCAAAGTATTAAAGGAACTTTGATCGATACAGTGAGGAAGAAAAAATCCCCCGCCACGCCCTGCTCACCAGTCAGTCTCACCTGCAAGAGAAGAGAACATCACAAACGGTTATACAGTCTTCACATTCATGGCTGCTATTTTACCTACCTTACAGCTGGCGGAGATGAGGTCCCTTTGAAGCCACAGAGGTCTTGAGCCTGGGGAGAGAGACACGCTGTGAAAGGGGTGAGAAAGGGACGTGTGTTGCAAGCCGCCTGCTGTGTGAAAGTACAAGTCACTTATCTGTGTTGTGCAGGCGCTTTCTCTAAGCCCCCTCTCTCCTGTTGTGGAAGCTGGCCATGTCCCGAGGAAGAGTCAAGGAGTAGAAGAGCTGCGGGAGGGGACCCGTCCTGCCGACCTGCATAGTGAAATTAGTGATTTGGTGTGCACTTACCCCAGTGGCACTGTCACATTTGGAGTAGTGTTGGCAGGATCTCATTGTATGCACCATGCATGGGCAAGGTCCTCGGGTACCCCCAGTAGTAGGGGCAATTGCCATGCCCTGGTTCTTGGGGGCACCAAGGGTCCCCAGATTTAGTGGTGCCTGTTTCCCAGGTACTGAAGGAGGCCCGGGCCTTGGAGGCAGAGTGATGGAACAGAGAGAAGGAGGCCATGGCGTGCCTAGTTACCTCGGCTGCCCCTGAGAAGAAAACCCTGCCGACTCACCTGATTGGAAAGCCATGTTGCGGACAGAGCTTCAAGCTGAACTAAGGAAATGGGTACCAGAGCTTGGGCAAGTACTGCGGGAGGAACTGCAATGGCATTCTGAGCCCTTGTTGGGGGCATGCCGATGGAGCCAAGAAGTCCGCTGAAGCCCAGTGACAGGAGGCAGGTACCGGCCACGAATGGAGCTCAGGTGGGATGACCAAGGCCAGCCTATCTGTGTGCAGTGTGGAGACAGAGAACATGTTAGGTTGTAATGTCCTCAGGGATGCATGAGTGAGCAGGCTTTAAACACCTACGGAGGTGGCCCGATTTGGTTGGGGAATACCCAGGGATAGAGGTTCAAATAGGCTACATCTTGTTGGAGTTCGAGATCGGGGGTGTAACGATACCCCAGAAATGCGTGGTCATTGTTTCTGATAACAAGTTAAGTGCTACTAGAGGGATTCTTGGGCTATTTGGAAATAATTATTTGAAGGTCAAAATACCTGTGGGGCTAAATTCCTGGGGGCAGCTGGGGATACCGATGCATGGGATGCATGCATACAGAACAGACGGTGGATCATAGGACAGCACGCTTGGCCCGGCAGCCAGCAATACAGATTCCTCCCCATAGTGAGATGGTGTTCTAGGCCCGAGTGCAGGAGTTTCCTCATCGCAGCGACCTATGCGTGCTGTCCAATTATTTTGCAGATGTCAGGCTGCTCAGGTCCAATTTAATTTTGTGAAGAAAATAACATGTGTTGTTCAAATTTAAATAACTTCACTTTTTTGGCAAAAAACAGTGCACAAAGCATTATTATTCCAAAGAACACCCTCAAATTTGAAAATAGTGCCAACATTTAGAAAAACAAGCCTGTTATTAGTAATTGTTTTACTATTATTCCAGGCGCAAATGAATTAAAGTGCAAAACGGTTAAAAAAAAGATGGTTTTCTGGCAATAAATTAACTTTAGAACTTTAGAAAAGCTACATACCTCTAACAAAGGTAACCAGCAAAAAAAGAAAAAAAACATTTAAAAATAGTTTTACATCAATATTTACATGTGGTGAGGTTTGAAAACAAGAGATAAAGAGAAATATGTAAAATGCACAAAAATATGCAAAAACAATCACCTGGAAGCAATAAATAATGTGCAATTTTGTTGCAGTGCTCAATGGTCTATATGTGTTGTTGCCATGTATGATACTTCTTGAAGCATTCATCTGGGTGTAAGAGGCTTTCTGTTGCAGGTTTGCATAAGAATATAGTATCATTTCTGCTTCCATCTAAATAACTATTTACTTATTTTAACTTCTGTAACGGTTGTGCAGATGTGCGTGCTGTTTTCTGATTCCGTGATGCTGATGCGGCGATGTCTAGCCTGCAGTGAGAGCCTGCATCACTCTCTCTATCACATCCTGACTCCAGACTCACACAGGGGGGGCTTAGCCCATAATTTTTCCAACTTATTGCGATGTTTCAATGGCTGCCGAAGGCTGTGCTCGGCTTTTTCCGGAATAGAATCGTCTTTTTCAATTCAAAAGACGCCTTTAAAGACCACAGGACCACAACTGCATTTTTACAATGTTGGATCCAGTCCGACATAGGACTGCAAAGGGTTAAATTCGTCAACCTCCACCCATATTCTGTAGATGTCCCCCTGCAGCGTACCCTCGCAATGGTGACCCGGATAGTTGAAGGAGAGATCTGGACTGAACGAGAGGTTTCTCTCCAATACTGCCAACCTGACGTGGTGGAATTGAGCGTGGGGCCCATCCAAGTTACCACTACTGACCCTATTGTGGAATGGATGCCCTCGATGGAAGGCTTGACAACGAAGCAACAGCAGCAATTGAAAGCCCTATGACATCGATGGCAACATGCATTCGCGATCCATTAAGAGGATTTCGGTTGAACCAATGCCATCTACCATCACATCCCCACCGGAGCAGCTCCACCCTCACGAACGATATCGCCCCGGTGCCTCCTTCATTGTACCAAGAACTGCGGGTGCTTCTCCAGCAGATGGAGGGCATGATTTGGGAGAACAGTAGCCGGTCGTCCTTGTAAAGAAAAAGGATGCATCTTGGAGATTTTGCGTGGACTATCAGAGGCTAAACTCCGTTACACACAAGGACTCATAATCCCTACCCCGTATTGAAGAGTCCTTGATCATCCTGATCGGCGCCAAGTGGTATTCGACCTTGGACCTCGCCAGTGGCTATTGGCAGTTGGAAGCTAACCCCAGTGACCGCGAAAAGACCGCCTTCACCACACTGCTGGGACTCTATGAGTTCGAGAGGATGCCTTTTGGATTATGCAACACTCCAGCGACTTTTCAATGGTTAATGCAGCATTGCCTGGGGGAGCAGGTAAACAAGTCTCTACTAATATATCTTGACGATATTAATGTCTACTCCCCAGGCTTTGAAGTCCGTCTACAGCATCTTGAGTAGGTATTTGTGACCTTGGGCCACTATGGACTAAAACTGCAATCTCAGAAGTGCCTCTTTCTACAGAAGGAAGTAGGCTATCTGGGCCACTGAGTGAGCAGGGACAGTGTGGCCCCAGATCCGGAGAAAGTAACGGCAGTGGAAGGTTGGGCTGTGCCCACGACAATAAGGCAGGTGAGGTCTTTCCAGGGATTCGTTGGCTATTATCATCGCTTTATCCCTGCCTTTATGAAAATAGCCGCTCCCTTACATAAACTGCTGGTAGGCGCTGCCCAGGTGAAGAAGAATGCCGCAATTGTCTGGACTCCCCCGAGTCAAGAGGCCTTAGAGTTTTTGAAAGGTAAACTATTGATTGGGACGATTTAAACCAGAAAGCCTGGGATATGAACGCGAACATTATGGTGGATGTGGATTTGGTGTTGCTACATCGCCTCGGCCATACAATCCAGGCAAAGGAAAACTTTACCTCAATTTAAATGATGTAAGAGAAACAGAGACTGTTAAGATGGCTCCGATCGAGGCATCCACACATGAACAACACATAGGGAGCCAGAAAAATGGCAGGGTAATAACATTAAAACACTTCCGTCCATAGACTGTTGACCCCAGAGAGAAACACGCGATTCTCTCTGATTTCCCTGAATCAAACCATGGTAACCTAGATTTCTGGGACAAAATTGAAGTATGATTTGACAAATAAACCGCATATCATTTTAAAGTATTTCAACACATTTTCAAGAGAGACTTCAAACTGAAAATAATGTGAATTACAGTAATTTGTGACCATGAAGTGTACAATAGCTGTTTGTGACTTGATTTCAAATACATTTCAAATTAAGTCAATCAATATGTTTATGTTTTGCAGCTATCCACTAATTGATGTATACATCTGGCATCAAACATAATGCATAATGGTGATAATAATAAAACAAACAAATGTATATATATGGACTAAAATTAAACTCACAAGCATTTTAGTCAAAAGAGTAAGCTGCCGAAAATGAACACTGCAGAAGGGACTGCTCTGCAACCACTGCTGCCCGCATTCTTGTGGCCGAGGTGATTCCACGCTGGGGTGTCCCACAACAGATGGACTCCGACCAGGGCACACATTTCATTGGTAAAATTATGAAACGGGCTTGTCAGCTCCTTGGTGTGAAAAAGAGGTTTCACATCCCCTACCACCCTCAGAGCTCTGCCCTGGTGGAAAGAACAAAACGCACTATAAAATAAAGCTTAGCAAAGGCTCTGCTCACAAAAGGTAAGGGCTGGACTGTGGCCCTCCCTGCCGTTATCTTTAAACTCAGAGTCTCTGTAAATAAGGGCACCCAACTTTCCCCTTACGAGCTCATGACAGGCAGGGCAATGCATCTCCCGTCTGACCTCTGGGGACCCATTGGCTCTAGTGCTCCTTTAAAGATTATCTGAAACAATATGTGCAGCATCTCTGTAAACAGCTACAGTCCTTGCACTCCCACACACAAGAGTTCCAAAACATGCAAGATCTCGAGTCACAGGACTCCTACACAGCTCCTATAGACTCCAAAGTAATGGTAAAAATAATTCCTACTAGACCAGGCCTCAGACCCAAATGGCCTGGCTCCTCACAACAGACTCGTCTGTTTGTATCGATGGGCAAGAGGGGGGATCCAGATGGAAGCATTGGTCTCAAGTAAACATTTTTGAAAAACTAAAAAAATGATTCTGATAAATAACAACCTGAAATACATCAAATAACAAATTTTTGTCTCCCCAGATTTAAACCATCATGAGATTTCTTCTTCTCCTCACACTGCTGAGGGTTGGGCGGTGTTTGGGTGTTTAAAAGGGATAATGGAACATTGGGGATAGGTGTAGTTTCAAGGGATTTTGTAAATTTTAATAATAATAATAATAATAATAATAATAATAATAATAATAATAATAATAATAATAATCTATGCTTTGCTGATATGCCTGAAATGTGTAATAATTCATGCTACAAAGTCCCTCACTGTCTACCTGTCTACCTCCACTGTCTGCCTCCCAGTCTGTCCCCCTCAAGTCGAGAAGTCTGCATGAGGAGAGCATCGACTACCTTTAAGATTATACTAACAAAAGTATATTCCCTACCGGCACTTCACCATTAATACCATTCGGATGCCACAGCCCATCGTGGGTCATCCATGGAATGACAGCACTGAGTACAATATCTCAGAATGGTGTCTGCACATGGGGATGAATACGCACATACCGCCATCTGCACAAATTAGATTCTAACTTCTTGCATAGGGTCATATTTTCCTTTACCCTTTTCTGCAGTTCCTCTACCACTTGCTCTTGGAGGACTGACAGGAGGGACTGAATGACCCGAGGTCTTGTCAGAAATGTAAATACAATAAAAGACATATCAGCTCTGCATAAATATATTTATATACAGTACTGTGCAAAAGTTTTAGGCAGGTGTGAACAAATGCTGTAAAGTAAGAATGCTTTGAAAAATAGACATGTTAATTGATTATATTTATCAATTAACAAAATGCAAAGTGAGTGAATAGAAGAAAAATCTAAATCAAATCAATAGTTGGTGTGACCACCCTTTGCCTTTGTGACATCTCCCCCCCACAATTCCCCAGTCAGCCACCAGAGGTCATCATCCTCTGAACACTAACCCAGCTTCTGACTTCCCTTGGTGATCATCCAATCAACATTCCTAGCCACCATGTGCCCATCTGCCCTCTTCTCTCACTGGTCTACACTCCCCTCTCCATCTCCTGCCTCCCTCTGATCCACAGATATATACCCCATTTGTTTCTCTCACCATTTGTGAAGTCTTGATTTATACCCAGTATAATTTCACCTCTCCTTTACATCGCCTGACATCACAGCCTTCAAAACAGCATCAATTCTTCTAGGTACACTTGCACACAGTTTTTGAAGGAACTCGGCAGGTAGGTTGGCCCAAACATCTTGGAGAACTAACCACAGTTCTTCTGTGGATTTAGGCACCCTCAGTTGCTTCTCTCTCTTCATGTAATCCCAGACAGACTCGATGATGTTGAGATCAGGGCTCTGTGTAGGCCATACCATCAATTCCAGGACTCCTTGTTCTTCTTTACACTGAAGATAGTTCTTAATGACTTTCACTGTATGTTTGGGGTCATTGTCATGCTGCAGAATAAATTTGGGTCCAATCAGATGCCTCCCTGATGGTATTGCATGATGGATAAGTATCTGCCTGTACTTCTCAGCATTGAGGAGACCAAATCCCAAACTTCATTTGCAGAAATGCAGCCCAAACTTGCAAGGAACCTCTGCCATGCTTCACTGTTGCCCGTAGACACTTATTCGTGTACCGCTCTCCAGCCCTTCAGTGAACAAACTGCCGTCTGCTACAGCCAAATTTCAAATTGACTCATCAGTCCAGAGCACCTGCTGCCATTTTTCTGCACCCCAGTTCCTGTGTTTTCGTGCATCGTTGAGTCGATTGGCCTTGTTGCCACATCAGAGGTATGGCTTTTTGGCCGCAAGTCTTCCATGAAGGCCACTTCTGACCAGACTTCTGCGGACAGTAGATGGGTGAACCAGGGTCCCGCTGTTTTCTGCCAATTCTGAGCTGATGGCACTCCTGGATATCTTCTGATTGCGAAGGGAAGTAAGCATCTTTCATCTGCTGTAGTAAGTTTCCTTGGCCGACGACTGCATCTACGGTCCTCAACGTTGCCTGTTTCTTTGTGCTTCTTCAAAAGAGCTTGGACAGCACATCTGGAAACTCCTGTCTGGCTTGAAATTTCTGCCTGGGAGAGACCTTGCTGATGCAGTATAACTACCTTGTTTCTTGTTGCTGTGCTCAGTCTTGCCATGGTGTTTGACTTTTGACAGTAAACTGTCTTCTGCAACCCCACCTTGTTAGCTGAGTTTAGCTGTTCCTCACCCAGTTTTATTCCTCCTACACAGCTGTTTCTGTTTCAGTTAATGATTGTGCAAGTGTACCTAGAAGAATTGATGCTGTTTTGAAGGCAAAGGGTGGTCACACCAAATATGGATTTGATGTAGATTTTTCTTCTGTTCACTCACTTTGCATTTAGTTAATTGATAAATATAATCTATTAACATGTCTATTTTTTGAAAGCATTCTTACTTTACAGCATTTTTTCACACTTGCCTAAAACTTTTGCACAGTACTGTATATTTATATATATTTCTTTTCATGTAATATGTAAAATATTGTGTTGTACAGTTTTGTTTCTCTCTCTCTCCCCTCCCCCTGCACAGCCACTTTTCTCTCCTTGTCTGGTTCCAGGTGCAATACATGTTGACCCACTCTCTCCCCCTACAGTCCTTTGTGCACCCCAGAATGCTTTGTGGAGGAAACGGTGACGTCACCCCTGCTGCTTGGTAACCCTACCCTCCATAGAGGAAGAGGAAGTAGAGAGGCTAGGGCTAAGCCAATCCACGTGCACATGTGGGACACTGATTGGACATTATGCACCTTTTGTATAGAACTGTATAAGATGCACATCCCGGAAGAGACCTGTAAGAAAGCTGTTTGAACACAAGACTGCCTCGAGTTAACTCTGTTGTTCTTCCGCGCCGGCCTGCAATAAAGACATATTTTCCATTTGCACCACAACTCCTGCTCTGCCATTTCATCCTTTTAAGAGGGTTTCTTCACCCTCTCCATGTGAGTGATCCTTGGGCTAAGACCTGAGACGGCTGTGGTCCCAGGGAATGGAGGAGTGCCAGATCCCTTAGTAGCCCGGTAGAACCCTTACAACAGTCACAGAGAGAGACCCAGGGGTAGAGACCACTACGATACCAGGAGTGAGTGAGAAACAAATTTTGCATGTGAAGGCTGGTAGTCGGGAGAACTACAGATTTAGTGGGGGGGAGTGTCACGAGAGGTGCTTGCTGAGCTCATTTTGTTTTCACTTCATTGATTTATTTATTATTGTGTGTTTCTTTAATATTCACTTGTTTAAATCACTTATTGTTGCTTTACCAGTTGGCTTAATTCACTAATTGTTTAATTCTTCACGTGCGTGTTTTCAATTACTTGCATGAGTTCATTTCAGCACTAAACAAGGCACACCTGCCTGGACTAAATGAGCGTCCTCCTCTCGCCCAACCAGCACACTTTTCCAATCACTTCTCACTACAAGACTAAAACTCACCCGGTGTTTAAAGTCTGCCTGAAATCCATGGAACACTTTCTGGGAAATCTTTCGGGAACACAAGCACAGGTGCAGGGCAGCAGATGGGAGTGAGCGGTGTGAGCGAACTGGGGAAGGAGACTAGAGACTAGTGCAAATCACAAGGCAGGCTGAAGCTGTGAGGAAGTCCAGCAAGACAAGACAAGACAAGTATTAAAGGAACTTTGATCGATACAGTGAGGAAGAAAGGATCCACTATATAAACGGCTGTTTAAATCTCCCACCATGACCTGCTCACCAGTCGCACCTGCAAGAGAAGAGAACATCACAAACGGTTATACAGTCTTTACATTCATTGCTGCTATTTTACCTACCTTACAGTGCTGGCAGAGACGAGGTCCCTTTGAAGCCACGGAGGTCTGGAGCCTGGAATGGGTCAGCCTGGGGAGAGAGACAAGCTGTAAAAGGGGGTTAGAAAGCATTTTTTGTAGGTTTAATTTATTGCCCCATGTTATTAAAGGCGATTTTAACTATAACTTTGTAGCTTTAGCCCTTGATTGTGTGCAGCAGACATCCTGCCCTGCTGCACCCCTATTGCTGTAGTTGATTGTGTAAATAAACCCATTTACCTGTGCTCAGTTGTCCATGGTGCATTCCTGGAGAGTCTTCCGAACCTGCACAGGGAGAAGGGGGATTTGTGAGCCCCATCTCACTGTAAATAAAATATCTGGGTGTCATAGTGAAATTAGTGATTCAGTGTGCACGTACCTCAGTGGCACCATCACACATACATTGTAAAAGACACCATACAATTGAACAAATGTTAAAAAAAAGAAAAAAGTCAAACCTCTATTATTTACCAGGCATCTTGCTTTTAATTATGTGCCTGCTGTGTCTAATAGGTCTTGCTTAACCTTTTCAGTTATGTTGTGTGGAAATTACAATCAGGAAACCAGGCATAGCCAGTCTTACAGCGGCATACATTGCATTTTAGGATTAATTAACAGCGGAAGAAGGGAATGCAAAGTGAGATCATTCTTGATTGTAGACATCTTCATTAAGAAAACCAGAAATGTGTTTGCTTAGTTTCCAAGATACAAGGCTCCAAATGCAGGGGAAACTAAATTATATATCCTTCTTTTTTCTTTTCTTTTTTTTCCTTTTTGGTCAGCAGTCATATTATTCATAACACTGAACACGTAGCCAATAACCCACAACAAGGTGTTCCATGAAAACAAATTGATGACAAACCTTGGGTGTGCAGTGAAGCAGGAAATATTCAACCGCCAAGCTACTGAGGTTTTCAATGGGGTTATGTGAATGCTGCAGGGGAAAGAAAAGAGCTATTGTTTCACTTCACTGTAAAGAATAAAAAGTATCGGAAAATCACAAGGGGCATGAGTGATTCACATTGAAGTATATATTTTACATCTTGCATATGCATTTTCTCATTCCTGAGGTGTCGAATCTCTGAAGACGGAGGCACTTCAGGGCAGCGTCAGTCAACATTGAAGCAAGATGGAAACTATCCTTATTTCCTGCATCCTCTCCCCTCCTTAAAAACAACCCAGTTCATTGCACAAAACAGCACAGTATCACCTATACTCCTACTGTTTTTACAAGTAACTAAGACAAATTTCTGTTTCAGCTAATTGTAAAACAAATATTAGCATAGGAAACTCTGGGGAAGAGTGTGGATAATCACAGCAATTAAACTAAACTAAATATATTTCAGAAAGCGTTATCTCTGTAAACAGGAAGCTTGGGGAATTGTTACAGTTCTGCTCCACTTATATGTGCCTGTAAGACCATCCTTTAATGAGTCCTGGCTGTTTCTTCTGATTCATTGTTTTATGAAGACAAAGTTAAGGAAATAAACCTAGAAGACATCTTCTTTCCATAATATGCTTTGGATGTATTTACTACATACATTGGTCATCTTGAGCTAAAGATTCATTTATCATACAGTGCATTTTCTTAACTAACAATAGTAATGTCTCCTGTGACCTCAAAATCAAATGTTGGCCTTCATTTTAAAAAAACAAGTTGGTCATCAGATCATTTTAATTAATGTATTCGATGCTTCGATGGTAAATACATCTCAGGCAAGTCATTCTTCATCAAAATATGTGTGCGTGCATTTAGATCAAGTTAAAAAAATTACATACATCGCTGCTTGGGCTATTTACGAGTGTAAATTTGACCAATGATTACTCAGTTTAACTTTATGCATAGCGGTTCCTGAATCATGGATTTGAACATCATTGCTCATGTACAATTGAAGCACATTTGTAGTTTTTTGTGCTATGTTAAGCACTAGAGAAGGTGTGTGATTTTGACCCCAAAATTTGAATACACAAAACATATGGGTTACACTCAATTAACTTCAGAGGTTAGATGTGTCGCAATTTAATTATAACCATAAAACCGTATCTGTGTGTGTAAAAGCTGAACTGGGCCCTGAAACTCATGCATATCATATTTTTGAGATGTATGTATTGTCCTGCTTCTATTTCAGAAGATTTTTTCTATGGTTTAAGATATATGTTTGTCATGTCTAAACAGTCTAAGCAAAATTGTGCACTAATGTTGCCTTTATTGGGTTTCCATTTAATGTTTAAATTTCCATCTCCTTGGCTTCTTGGGTTTTTAATTACTACTCATTTGCATTTATATTTAGAACATGTCTAGTACTTGATCTTTCTTGTACAGAATGCCTTTTATCTCCTGGATATAGTGGGTATTACGGAAGGTTAGAATAAATGGGATTAAAATATGTCTTAAATATTGTTACTGTAAGAAGTTCCATATGATCACATAATGTACTTAAAGTATGCCATTTGTTGTGAAAGTTTTCTCTTTTGAACAACATTTTCCTGCATTTCTATGTGGGGAATCAGGGAGACTTGCTGAAAGATTATCTCAGTTATAAAGAAGGTCTTCAAAGGTTTCAAAATGTTTAATGTTTTTTAGTGTATAATTTAAGTTTGTTTAAAAAAAAATGCTTACAAACTCTTGCATGCACCAATTGGCTCTTTATGCTGATCATTTAAACTCCACACACATTATTTGCTTTAAATCATACATATTCTGGATTTGCTAGTTTAGACTATTCTGTACAAAAATCAAACATTTTTGTATGGAAAGGCCACTATACAGAGATACATTATTAAAGATTACAAATTCATCATTTTGATGCATGTATTTTGATGATGACGATTAGAATAATATATTTATTTTAGAAACACATTTTTATTTGTGTATGCACTTCAATTGTGATCATAGGGCTTTGGGATTTCAAGAGGAAAAAAAAAAGAATATGGAAAAGTAAAATATCTCAAGTAGTAACCCTCTTCATTAAATCAGTTTGGAGTGCCCCCATCTCCCCATGCATAGAAGACAAGTGAACTACTGGAACTTAAACAGAATACAGATGTGAGTACACATTTACAGGTCAGCATTGCTGTCTGATGACAATTGCATCTTGTCTCTGATGGAGTTCGAGTTGGATTTCTAAAATAGGCTTTCATAATAAATTCATGAAATTGTAATATAATATTTGGGAATTATTCTTTCCCAGATTGGTGGTTTGGTGATGTTTCTGGGGGTGAAGTTTTGACCAGTTCCTTAGTGATGTTGTACGCAGGTGTCTCACTGGATGTTGGCTATGAGGCTGGTTATCAATGCAGACAGATTCACATTGCCTTTGACAACCATGGCACACATTATTGTATAGCTAAACAGAGAATGTACAAGCCTGATTTTCATTCATTTTCTTTCGCACGGTGCACAGATTTTACAAATGTCACAATGTCACATTATGTAAAATCTCATATAGACCAAGGAGGTTCTTCCAAATGCCAAATCATCTAAAACTCCAATCTACCCAACTGTCATACCTGTCTCTGCATTTTTGCCTGGGCTTCCACTGTTTCACCATCATCTGGGAAATGTGGGGCTATTAACTAACAGGTTCAGAATCATACATTGCTTCCATTTGTTTTCCCTGCATTTAGACAACCCTCTTGAAAGAGAACATCCATTATTAATGCATCAGTCAATTAATCTAGAGAGTAGGGTGTCTGTGCTTCTACCCATTTGATTTTGTGTTGCTGTCTTAAAAATGACAAAGTGCAGACAAATGCAAGCCTCATTCATTATTCTTTGGGCTCAACCGTCACTACTCCTTGATTGATTAACTCCCAGACATGTAAGTGTTCTGCACAAATATCTTTTACTTTTAAACATTATTGTACATTCTGACCATGCGTTGTCATACTTGTTAATCTACTAAAATTGCCTTTGGTGTATTCTGAAGCAGGGTGCAAGAGCAAATCATAAAGTCTCATCACAACAGACTCTGTGATTATATTTATGGAATTCAATTATTCTGACAGAGATAAATGGACTGATCTGCATTTCAAAAACTCATCATTTATAAGTGTCAATAAGCACGTCATATGGGAACAACCAGAGTGTGAGACATAAAGAGCTGGGAAGAAAATGCAGAGATAGGCAAATCTGAAATCAATATATCATTTGAGTTTAAAGGGAAGTCTTCCACAGGTACTCTAGTTCTCAGGGAGTAAATCTGTGTCAGACGTGCAGAAAAAGGTCTTTCAAGATTTCAGAGAGAATGAATTTGAAGGGAAAGGAGAGATGCACAGTTTTAACTGCATTTAGTCATCAGTCTTCCACATGGAAACTGTACCGGCTGTACATAAAGAACATTTCTTCAGTTAAATCATCTTATATGTGTAGTTTTCCTTTCGGTTGCAGGCAGTTCCCACAGTGATCTTAGCGGGATATGTTTGAGTGAACCTGGTGGTCTGATAGCCCTGGATACACCACACACACACGTACAGACGTGATCAAATTTGTTAGTACCCTTTATAGCTCATTGAAATAATGCTTCATTCCTCCTGAAAAGTGATGAAATTAAAAGGTATTGCATCATGTTTACTTGCATGCCATTGGTATGTCATAGAATAAAGCAAAGAAGCTGTGAAAAGAGATGAATTATTGCTCATTCTACGAAGATATTTTAAAATGGCCTGGACACATTTGTTGGTACCCCTTAGAAAAGATAATAAATAATTGGATTATAGTGATAATCCAAACTAATTAGTTTCTTTAAGTAGTATCCCACATGTCTCCAATCTTGCAATCAGTCATTCAGCCTATTTAAATGGAGGAAAGTAGTCACTGTGCCGTTTGGTATCATTGTGTGCACCACACTGAACATGGACCAGAGAAAGCAGAGGAGAGAGATGTCTGAGAAGATCAGAAAGAATATAGACAAGCATATTAAAGATAAAGGCTACAAGACCATCTCCAAGCAGCTTGATTCCTCTGACAACAGTTGCAAATATTATTAAAAAGTTCAAGGTCCATGGAATTGTAGCCAACCTCCCTGGGCGCGGCCAAAAGAGGAAAATCGACCCCAGATTGGACAGAAGGATAGTGCAAATGGCAGAAAAAGAACCAAGAATAACTGCCAAAGAGATACAAGCTGAACTCCAAGGTGAAGGTACGTCATTTTCTGATCACACCATCCGTCGCGAAAGTGGCCTCCATGGAAGAAGACTTTTGAAAGAAAAACATAAACAAATTGCTAAAATGCATATTGACAAACCACAATCCTTCTGGAAGAATGTCCTTAGGACAGATGAGTCAAAACTGGAGCTTTTTGGCAAGTCACATCAGCTCCATGTTCACAGACAAAAAAATGAAGCTTTCAAAGAAAAGAACACCATACCTACAGTGAAACATGGAGGAGGCTCAGTTATGTTTTTGGGCTGCTTTGCTGCATCTGGCACAGGGTGCCTTGAATCTGTGCAGGGCACAATGAAATCTCAAGATCTCAAGACTATCAAGCATTCTGGAGCAAAACGTACTGCCCAGTGTCAGAAAGCTTTGTCTCAGTTGCAGGTCTTGGGTCCTCCAACAGGATAATGACCCAAAACACACAGCTAAATGCACCCAAGAATGGATAAGAACAAACATTGGACTGTTCTGAAGTGGTCTTCTATGAGTCCTGATCTGAATCCTATCGAACATCTATGGAAAGAGCTGAAACTTGCAGTCTGGAGAAGGCACCCATCAGACAGCTGGAGCAGTTTGCTCAGGAAGAGGGAGCCAAACTACCTGTTAACAGGTTCAGAAGTCTCATTGAGAGCTACAGAAAATGTTTGATTGCTGTGTTTGTGCAACCAAATATTAGGTTGAGGGTCCCATCATTTTTGTCCGTGTCATTTTCATTTGTTTTATTATTTTATTATTTATTATTATCATGTTGAAAAACAAAATCAAAAGCAAAGTCTGATTTCTATTAAATATGGAATAAACAATCGTGGCTGCCAATTACTTTTGTCAGTTTCAAGTTATTGCAGAGGAAATTGTGCATTCTTCGTTTTCTGTGGAGGGGTACCAACAAATTTAATCTCCAAAACTGTAGCTCTTGTGGGGTGTTCCCGGTCTGCAGTGGTCAGTACCTATCAAAAGTGGTCCAAGGAAGGAAAAACGGTGAACCGGCAACTGGGTCATGGGTGACCAAGGCTCATTGATACACGTGGGGAGCAAAGGCTGGCCTGATCCAACAGACGAGCTACTGTAGCTCAAATTGCTGAAAAAGTGAATGCTGGTTCTGATAGAAAGGTGTCAAGAACACACAGTGCATCGCAGTTTGTTGCGTATGGGGCTGCGTAGCTGCAGACCAGTCAGGGTGCCCATGCTGACCCCTGTCCACTGCCGAAAGCGCCTACAATGGGCACGTGAGCATCAGAACTGGACCACGGAGCAATGGAAGAAGGTGGCCTGGTCTGATGAATCACGAGTTCAAGGTGTTGACTTGGCCTCCAAATTCCCCAGTTCTCAATTTAATCGAGCATCTGTGGGATGTGCTGGCCAAACAAGTCTGATCCATGGAGGCCCCACCTCACAACTTACAGGATTTAAAGGATCTGCTGCTAACGTCTTGGTGCCAGATACCACAGCACACCTTCAGAGGTCTAGTGGAGTCCATGCCTCGACGGGTCAGGGCTGTTTTGGCGGCAAAAGGGGGACCTACACAATATTAGGCAGGTGGTCATAATGTTATGGATGATCTGTGTATTTACATACAAACAAGAGGATGCTTTCACGTATTACTGATATTAATGTTTTACTGAGAGTTGAATGATGTGCTTTAATATATGATTTTTCACATGATGCTGATGGAGTGCAAGTCATTTTGCTATTGGCTTACAAATGTATCAACGTGGCTTGTAGAATATTTATTATTATATTATATGTAGGTTCTGTGGCAACATTATTACAGATTCTCCATAACATTTTTCAAACAGACGGTTATATAAATTAGTTACATAACATCTGACCATCTCTTTACTTTGTTTTATTTATGTATTTTACTTTGGTTTACTTCTTGTTTGTAATAAATTTGTACTGCCATCTGTGTGTTTATTTGGGTTTGGAAGAATGCATTTCATTAACGCTCTGGGAACAAAACTTTCTCTTAGGTAATTACAGGCAGTACAGCTGAGGGAAAGAGTGGTGAGAACTTTCAAAAAATTTACATCAGACAGTGGAAACACTCACAGCTTTAAAGATAGCCATGATGGCCCAGATACAACACGTTAGACTTACAAAGAATGAATGAAAAGAATCAGGGGTGCATGATGCTTCAGTAAAGATGCCTGGGCAAGATCATAACCATTACATGTGTTATTCTTGCTTGAGGAAAAGTGTGGAATTGTTTTTTGCACATCATTATCCAGCACCAACAAAAGAACAAAATCCAGCAGACCTTCACAAACCTGGTATAAGCCCTGTTGCTATGACATCTTTTTCTATCATTATGATGTGACTTGCCAAAAAGCTCCATGGTGAGTTTAGCACCATGTCGTGAGATTTATATATATATAAGAGTTCCAAATTATTTCCTTATTCCAACAAAGGGCTGAAATATTATGTTTCTGTGTTAAAACACACAGACGAAGAAACAAACAGAACCCAGTAATGTGATTTCAGCATATAAAAACTCATTCTCTTGTTGTAAACAATGCAAAAACAGTAGCTCCGTTATCAATAAGCCATTTAGGGGCAACTACTAGCGGAGCTGGTCTGCATGGCCAAAAACATCGCTCCATTGTATTGTAATGGGGATAGAGTCTCTTTTGCTATTTTTGCCCGTAAATTATTTATGAGTTTGCTTGCCTCTGAAGATGGGAGCATATGGAATTCATGGAGGAATTGCTGACAGTTCTGGTTCACCTTGATCTGTGAAAAAAAAAGCAAAAAAAAAAAAAAGCCCTTCTCCAGGTCTATTAAAATGTTGACAGAGATGGAGAAAAAGCTTTCCTATCCCCTCACAGCCCCCCAACCACATCCCAGCAGGGAGTTATGAGCATCCCATGAATCTTTTATGAACAGGGTGGCATCAAAGGCAGCTGCAATGGGAAGCCTCCACTTGCTGAGGATAATGAGCACTAAGGATGCTTGGCAGGGATGTAGTTGTGCTGTTCTGAGCACAACCGGCAGGGCAGGCTTCAGCAAACCTGATTGGACAGTGACGTATTACTGGGCATTGGAGTCAATACTGGAGATTCTTTATGCTGTCTGGTAAGTACAAGCACACTAACCACAGCCACACTGGTGCAAATACTTGACAGTGAAAACTGGAGTACAATTCACATGCATTGATTGACATGTCCCTCACAGGTTGGGTATATACAGATGCTACTTTTCCACTACTTTTCTGTTTAACACAATCTCTAAATCCAAGCGGCAAGGCAACAGCAAACTGTGTGATCAACGATATTATCACTGTAATTATCCACTGGTCCACTGGACTACCCCCAAATGTTCAGGTTATACAATTCTTTCACTCTGCAATCAGAGCAGCTATGGAAAATAATACGACACAGCCTCACAATCAATTAAGATGCAAGGTTTACTGAATGATGAAACCACCCATAGCAGAAATGAAATTGATGACTTTCTGATTTTCCAATGGTAATGTGAAAAAAAAGAGAGATTACATAAATTCAATAAATGTGCTATCACATGGGATTGAATTGTCTCTAGGGCCAGGAACACAAAGGCAGCACTCAAGAGATGTGTACCTGTGATCTGAGCGTGTGAGTGTCCTCCAGCGTCACATCAAAGTACTTTTGCGCAGCCGGACTGAACAAGCTGCTGCTGATGAACCTTTGAAAAAAAAGGGAACATGAAGGTCAGCTCAAGTGACCTTTCAGTGGTTGTGCCGGTTGACATCTTAGTGGGCAATGCCAATGAGTCTCGTCAAGCAAGACAACAATAATCAACCAGAGCTTCATTCAAAGCAGCATTTGTTTGAAACACTTGACCTTGAACACATCATGAGCAGTTTTACATCCCAGGCAAGTCCAGTGATTGGATGCCAACAACAGATAATTTCAAGATGAACCCTCCCCCCACCAGTGTTTTTAATTCGAATTTTCAGTTGCTTTTGCATTCCATCCCACTTTGGCATCTTGACTGATTTACAGTTACAAACTTCACTATGACCAGGTTCTTGCTGGGACAAAAGTAGTTCCGAGAGCCAACAGTGTTTTTTTTAAACAGTTTGTATATTTACCAATAAAACATCAGTGTGTGCAAGTATTTCAACACAACTACAAAAAGATTGTCACATTGTGGACCAGGTTGAAAGAAACAAATATTCACTCAAAAATACTTCACCAAATATATATTCTTTCCTATCACAGATTAATACAATAGCAAACATATCAGATATTAATATACCTGTGCCATTTTCTCGTGTGTTAAATAATTTGCACTTGATTGGTTATATTTTTCATATTAATTTACACATCTGATTATAACTACCATACGAAGGTTTGTGTTATTTTATTTCACAAGACACACAACAATCCACATTTATGTAGCTTCTAATCAGCATCTAATTTTCAGTGGTTTTCATTTTGCACTTAATTATTTTACATTTACTGGCTATTGTTATTTTCTTACCAGTACATAGAAAGATAATCAAATAACATTTGCAACTATTGTATTACAGTTAGAAAAAAGCATCATTAATATTCTAATCATGTATTAAAACAGTGCTTTCTCTATCTTGTTAGGAATAAGTAAATTTATTGATCCAATATCGTCACGGAGAAGAGGGAAATGTGTCCATCATTGATACTAATTCTGTTCCTTGATACTGCAGATATTGATTACAAGGGTGCATGCTGATTTCTGAAAAATCCCTGAATTAGTTCGCAACGGCATAGTCTTGATTCAGCCCTCTCTCTCTGTCTCTCTGAGATGCTCTGCTTTGAGTTCAGTACAATATTCCCTGGCCTTACTTTCATTCCCGACTTTGAGAAAGTGAGAAAATTGATTTTTTTTTACTTTAAATCTCCTGCAGACATTTATATACACCGATCAGCCATAGCATCATGACCACCTGCCTAATATTGTGTAGGTCATGGACTCCACTAGACTTCTGAAGGTGTGCTGTGGTATCTGGCACCAAGAGGTTAGCAGCAGATACTTTAAGTCTTATAAGTTGCGTGGTGGGGCCTCCATGGATCAGACTTGTTTGGCCAGCACATCCCACAGATGCTCGATTGGATTGAGATCTGAGGAATTTGGAGGCCAACACCTTGAACTCGTGATTCATCAGACCAGGCCACCTTCTTCCATTGCTCCATGGTCCAGTTCTGATGCTCACGTGCCCATTGTAGGCACTTTCGGCAGTGGACAGGGGTCAGCATGGGCACCCTGACTGGTCTGCAGCTACGCAGCCCCATACGCAACAAACTGCGATGCACTGTGTGTTCTTGACACCTTTCTATCAGAACCAGCATTCACTTTTTCAGCAATTTGAGCTACAGTAGCTCGTCTGTTGGATCGGACCACACGGGCCAGCCTTTGCTCCCCACGTGCATCAGTGAGCCTTGGCCGCCCATGACCCTGTCACCGGTTCACCGCTTTTAATTCCTTGGACCACTTTTGATAGGTACTGACCACTGCAGACCAGGAACACCCCACAAGAGCTGCAGTTTTGGAGATGCTCTGACCCAGTCGTCTAGCCATCACAGTTTGGCCCTTATCAGAGTCGCTCAGATCCTTACGCTTGCCCATTTTTCCTGCTTCTAACACATCAGCTTTGAGGACAAAATCACTTGCTGCCTAATATATCCCACCCACTGACAGGTGCCATGATAACGAGATTATTAGTGTCATTCACTTCACCTGTCAGTGGTCATAATGTTATGGCTGATCGGTGTATATATATATATATATATATATATATATATATATATATATATATATATATACTTCACTTCACTTCACTCATCAGTGGAACAACTTAACATTCACCTCTCTCAGACTCTGAAGTTTCCTCTCTCCTCCTACGTCACAAACCTACAACGTGTGCACTGGACCCTCTCCCTTCTCGCCTCCTCCAAGCGACTGCTCCTGATCTACTCCCCTTCATCTCCTCCCTCCTCCTCCCTCCTCCACTTACTCAAGACACATCTTTACAGACAGTACTTTATTTTAATATTATTCCTTTTAATCCCCGTAAGATAGCACTTCACAGCATTTTATCATGCTTCTTACGTTATTAGTACTTGTATTATTGATTGATTTCCCCCTTGCTCCCTTTCCCGTAGCCATTGACTGTGACCTTACATCTTGACAGCACTTAGCTTTTACTTTCCAGGATGCATGACCTCTTACTGTACTTACCTGTGTAAATTGGAAGTTGTAAAATGTATTATATTTTGAATTGCTTTGTATAATGTAAATTTGAATTTGTAATGTTTGATGCCTTGTAGTTAACTGTATTCTTGCACTTTGTATCACACTTATGTTGTAAGTGGATAAGGGCGTCTGCCAAGAAATACAAATAATAATAAAAATAATAATGAAGGAGAGATGCAAATGCATGCCTAAAATTAACACAATAATAAAGCTTAACACAGTAACTGCCTGCTATGCTCACTGCTATGGGCTCTCTTAGCTGCAGAGCATGTTCTCTGTCCTGCAGCTGATCAATATCTGGACACAGGATTTTGCTTTACTGTATACACCAATGGGATTGAACTGGATTGACTTATGTATACATATAGGACCCGGCCCTCCTTGCAGAGCATTAATCACCTGTTTAATGTCTCACCAGAATGGTTCCAAAGGGGGCATGCAGTAACACAGTAAAAGCAAAAAAAAAAAAAAAAAAGACTAAACTGCATATCACACTCAAGGACAATAGGAAGTGTTCTCATATTGTGGTGTATATGTGTATTGCTAGTTTTAAAAGTGACCAAGTTCTAGAAATATGTATATAGATTAATAGTATTGTTTCTCTTTAATATAATTTTATGGGATGTTCTTTTCTATTTGGGCTTTCACTGTGTTTAAATAATTTCGATAATAGAAGCTTTCAGAGCTCATAAATATTCAACAAGTGGGTTTGTCCTTAGCGCCATTGAGGTTTATGGTGAAACAATGGGGTTAAAGCAGATGGCTCATGTATTTTAAGTACAGACACTCCAGTAACTACAAATCCAGTCTGAACAATATGAACTGAATATGTTTATTTACATGTTTAGTCAAGACTAGACATTAAGAAAATCTATGCAGAGACCTTCACAAAAATTACATTTTATATCAAGGTCATTTGTTCACATGTTATCATTCACTAGAATTACAAAGGATTAATATAATCTACTAACTACATTAACCACAGCTTCTTTTGTTTAGTATGAAAATGCATTGAGCAATTACTGCAGCACTGGTAACCCACATATTTTGTCATTTATAGTGAAGATAATAGAAAACGTGTGTGCATGTGTGTCTGTGTTCTTAGGCAAGGTATTTCCGTAATAGTTAAAAAGGGGTTTAACTTTGTGGACATTCAGATTTTGAAGAATAAAAAGCGAAGGGGCGGTTTACTGACCAAGACAGAGAAAGCACTGCAACTGTTTTTTTTTTATCTTAAGCAGTTTCAGACTGGTTGTGTAACAAGTGAATAATATTGCGCATTGTGAAAAAATATATAGTTGAAATTCACCTTGCAAATGTCCACCTAGTTAATAACCACCAATAAAATGGAAATGTAATGAATGCTCATGTTCAGAATCAGTATCAGAATACCTTTGTAATAAAAGATTTAAAAGAAAGTAAAAAAAAGTAAGCTGGGAAAATCTTTACATTCTGTGTGGAACTTGAAAGAGATTAAAAAATATATATTATGTAAGCCTTTGATAGAAGTTTTTACTGTTTTTTGGACTCACTTTGATTGCTGGCAAAAGCCTAGCAGGGAAGATTGTTGCAAAGCAATCTACTGACCTTTTTTTTCTTTTCTTTTTTTTTTTGCTCGGAGCCATGTAGTACAACAGAGTGTTGAGATATCAAGTACTATAAATGAGAATCTTGTCTTGTTGGGGCTGAGAGACTGAAACGCATGTAATCAATCTCAAGAGCTCTTCCCATCTCCCTCTATCAAGTCAGCATGTTCTCCTGCTCCTCTGACGCATGTAAATTAGTTGCTACCCGCCTTTACAATTCATTAGATCTCTGACAGACACTGTGAGGGTTTGACACCAACAAAGTTATGAGCACTTCAAGTCTCCAAAATATCCCTGAAACAGTAAACAAAATGTTGTCATAGAGTCTATTTGTATTTATCTTGGGTTATTATTCTCTGGCATTAGGTGGTAGTGATTACAGTTTGTTAAGCAAAAGGACAAGTGTCAAAATCCATGTCAAGGAGAAAGGGAAACTGAATTAGAAGCTTAACAAATGATTGATTGACATGATCAAATGTTCTCATCACATAATTAGTAAACAAAATACAATTAAAAAAACAATTTGAATGTGTGATAGAATGTTTTCTTCAGCTTTATTTAAACTATCTAAGTGACACTTCCATTAATGAGACTTACACCAACTGCCCTACAAAAAGATGGTATTTTAGTATTGTTACTAAGCATTAAAACCTGGGTCTTAAAAGCAAAGTAACTGTCTGGCAGAAGTTTCTACTGCAGCAGCCAGATATGGTGCTCCAGCCAAAAGGCCTTAGCAAAATCTGCAACAGGTTGACAATTTCAATCCAGACATAACAAATTAATTAAGTGCCGACGGTAAAAATAACAATTTATTTGTATCAGTATATGGAGGTTTAAAACAGGAGCATTTGATTTTATGACAGTACTTCCTTGTAAAACATATCAAACAGATTGCACAAAGATTGTGAAAACGTTTGTCTACATTTGGCTGTAAATGGAAGTGTGAGCTGCTTTTTTTGTACAGGTAGGGTTGATATAAACCATTTTTGACTCTTCAGAGCTTAAAAGGGTGTAGCAGAATCTCTTCTCCAACAGGTATCCACATGTGATTCGTGGCAATAGGTGTCAACGTGTGTTCAAACCTTGGATGCAGCAGGTCTCTTTCAACAGAAACGGATGATGCAGGAGTCTTTGTTTTCGCCTCTTCAAAATACATATGCAGACCACAGGGAACACTCTTACTCCCCAAGCAAACCAGGATGGTACATTGAATTAGTTTAAACAAACACAGAGGCTAACTGCGTGGTGTTTTCGAAAAACCATTCAGGCATGGGATTACCTGGTGTGTAGGACAGGATCCTTGCAAATAAATTAATGCAATCTGCTCAAGACTCGTTCAGGTACTGTTAGGATCAGGGTTCTGCATTCGAAAACCACCCTGATTGAATGCTCTTTTAAATCTCTGATGCTGAAATCCACTTCTGCACATAATCCAGCCAGGTTCATCTCTCACCACTTCAAAATCCACACAACACCAGAGCCTTCTGCCAGTGCCAACACATCTTAGAGTCTTTCATAGATAGACTCTGGTGTGATTTGTTTCAGGCTCAGACATGTCTGCTTTTTCTTTTAACAGCATTTATTTGGAGGTGTGATGTCTTGAAAACAGTGTGTACTGTTCTTGTAGATGCGTTGCATTTGTTTCCAACTCTGTCAGCTGTTCAACCAGATCTCAATTTGCCCTCATATTCTGGGCGACCCTACCTCAACTAACGTGGGGTAGTGCAAGACAAGTGTCTGTGAAACTGGAAACTTGTGTTAAATGGATAAATTGATGGTATTGGTTATGACCCAAAATCTTGGATTGTTGACCAAGTGTTGCGGGCAGTAGAAATGTTGTTCTGAATGAGTGTACGAGGGTTCAACACATTTTATTAGTTTTTTTTTCTGAACTAGGAATTCAACTTGTGTATGTGTGTGTGTGTGATTTGCATTAATGTGTGTGTGTGTGTGCTAGTGTGTGTGAGTGTGTGAGACCATGAGTATGTGGGTGGCTATCTTTGTTTTTAGCTGCATGGAAGATTAATCCTATGTTTTATGAATTACTCTGCAGCAAAATATTCCATCCGGAGCATCAGCCAATTCCTGGACTCATCCTTTGTGATAAATTCTCTGTGGCAGCTATCAAGTTACCTGTGAAAATACAGATAATCTGAAAATTGAAATATCACTTTCCGGGTCCTTCTGAAATTAAAGAGACCTCCATTGCTATGGTTACAGTTCACTTCTGGGAGAAGGAGGAAGAGGCTGTGACCTGAACTGAAGCAAACAAGGTTAACGTTTCACAAACTCCCAGCAGAAGCATCACCAGAAGCAAAATTCCTCAATTAATTTACATTCGGTCCTGCAAATGGAGCTGCGGAAAAACAGAGCTACTGTGCTCACTGTATTGCAGGCTGCTGTTGTGTTGCCTGTTTTGTTGGCACTCAAGATTGCAGCATGTCAGGTACAGAGAAACCACATTTGTATCAAACAGGCACCTCCTGTTTGCTTGCTTATGAAAATAAATGGCTTGAATTCGATTTATGGAGTCTGATTTTTGACGGGTAGATTGTGGAAGTTTACTAGAAAAGAGGTGCAGCATAAAGTAAAGGATCAAGGAAATGCTAATTGTAGGGCTCCTTCTGCAAATCCCCTGTACAGCAAGAAAATAAAGCTCAGCCTGGGTCCACTCTGTTGAATATGAATTTCTACAAGGAAAAGTGTGGAGAATGGACTACATCCCATGTCATTTAAATTATGGCTTAGATCCACTTTGTTAGCTTTGAAAAATAGGCAATTCATTTTTGCTGAGGCCATTAAGCTATAAATAGTTACCTTCTTTATAAAATATAGACTGTGTTCAAAATTTAATTTTATGATACCTATTACTTTAAATTGTAATATGGTTAATTACCTCTTGCATTATCTCAGCAATTTAGCAATCGCCATATGCCCCCTTGAAATCAGATTTGCACTAAATGAGGCATACTGGATGGGATCAATTAAGCATTTAATTACTCTAATAATGTTAATTTATGCTTCCTTCTTCACTACTGATAAAAGTGGAGAGGAATCTTTAACCCATTAAGCACATTAATATAAATTTGATACTGCTAGACTGATGTGTACACAGAGTAATTAGTCTGATTGACAATGTGGCAAGCACGGTGAGGTAGGGAGAGACAGCATGTTGCATCTGTCTCCAATTCCAAGGCTCTGTTATCTCCCTCTTTGTGTCACACTATGCCTATTATAAAGTGCGACTCAAGTCATCTAGCTTGATTTCAGTGACGAAGAGGGATTTCAATGGATTGTTCTTGGAATACTGAAAACCCCTTTAACTCAAAGTGCTTATGAAAAGTCTGTGGTGGGCATATCCCCATGATACCTACAAAACAGATAAGTCCTAAATGCAATCATTGGTTTTATGCCATCAAAGGTTTCTTCACAAGCTCCACTGGGTTTCATTCTCTGTGTGTCTTCATCTATTGGTTTAGGGTGTCAATCTTCATTTGCTCCCTTCCAATTTTATTTAAGGTGTGGCAAAAATATTGTTTTGATGCCCAGTGCAATACTATACACCACAATGTAGTATCTGTCATGTGACTGAGCCTCTCTCCATAGCCACACTCTGAGATAAGCCCAGACGTCAATTACAAAAATGTCTTGCAAATTAATCGAAGATATGGTTCTGCTTTTGAAACATGCATGGATCGAGTAAACTGGAAATGTATGTCTATTTTACAAATGCTCTTTAAATGACCTCTGCTATACTCTACATAAATACATTAAAAAAAATCAAGAAGGCTGCTATTATTCCTACAAAAAAATGAACCTAATACAGGTAAAACTGTTTAATTGCATAATGTGTAATTATATAATGTATCATTTTGCATCCAACAATGGTAATAAAACTGCTGACACGCAGAACTGGCACAGCTCATGCAATTGTGTGCATTTGTACTTTAATTACACATTACATTTGGTGTAATCAGGGAAAATACTGTGCTATTACCTTAACACTTCCTCTAATTATTCAACAGTCAGTAAGGATCAAACACAATTTTCTAATCACATTGCTAACTTGACTGCACTGTGCTAATTAACAAAATTAAGCAAAGTCTGTGTGTTCCCTACCCCTTATGGCAGGGGCAGACTGGGACCAAAAAATTGCCCTGGAGTGGCTGCTGGTGAAGTGCGGTCCTGGGGGGGCGGTACTGGCGAAGTGCGGTCCGTGGTGGTGCTCACGAAGTATGATCCTGGGGAAGGGGGAGCATTTGCCAGAATTGCCCGATGGCCAGTCCCCCTATGCCTTATGGAGTACAGCTCAGACTCCTGTAGAGATTGTGACAGGCTTCGATTACAGAGTTTTGAGAATAAACAAAACACAGATTAATACATTAAATGATCTACAGTCATTATGTGATTTTTTGTCTACATTTAGCACACTTATCTAATGTTGTATTTATTATAAATGAATATTCTTTTAAACGGATTTCATGTGTTTGTTTTATGGACCCACTGAAAGCCCAGAGAAGAGTAAAGTCACTATGATACCAGGAATGACTGATACCAGTTTGATATCATTTTTTGCATTTGGTTTTAATGACCTTTTTAGACAAAGAAGACTTCAGTGAGCTTAGCTTGTCGTGTTCAAAATTCTTCAAGGGATCAACAACGTCAATGCACAGTTTACTGTGAGCCCTACATGGAAGCAAAGGCCAGAGGGATTCAATTGAAATGGAGTGCAGGAGATCAAGGATCAAGGATCAAGGAGAAACTTAGATCATTAAGTTGCTAACAGTCAGACTACCCCACACCTCCACCCCTTCTTTTTTTCCCTTTGAGACATATGGCAAAATGAGCTTAACTGATCAGTTGAAAAGAGAGCTACAAACTTAAATCTGACAGAGCTGTGTTTGGAAAGGAGAGATGGTAGGGCCACAAAACTCTCCTGACAGAATCATGCAGGTTAAAGCAAAAGCGGAACATATTTATTTTTTATTAGGTCGCCTATAAGGGAATAAAATCTCTCCTCTTCAAATGGCATTCAATATCAAGGATTTTCACTGACACCATGCTTCGGTGGTACAATGCAGAAGCATCCGTCGTGCTTTAATGATGTAGGCTGAGATAAAGCACAAATACATTTTATAGTTGCCAGTTGTCCCGTGTTTAGGTATAATATAGTATACTTTATATGAGAATTTAAAAATATCCTGTTGCTTGCTAAGTGCCAGGCTACAGTTTCTTTCCATAAATCACATGCTGGGCTTCTATTATTTTACAATTTGATAGCATTAGAAGGCTGCGACATGTGCATTATTACACCCCACCAGCTGCTCCACACAAATTTATCATTGAAGTTAAATAAATAGCAAAATAAACACGTTGACTGTAAAAACACCGGCAGATTACACTGAGGCTGAGTCAGGTTTCTTCCAGCTTTTTACATCAAAGCAAAATAGAAACATAAATAAAACCTGTTTTTCAATGGTGTCATAAACTTTGCTTTATTGGCAGTTTGTATAGCCTTGCAGATGTTTTTAAGGAAAGGGGCAGTTTAATATTTATATATTTTTTATATATATGTCACACACACTTTTTTTTCCTTCTTCAATCCTATTTTTTGTTTTTTTGAGGTTATTCCATAAAATTCTTCTGTTGCAAGAAAATATTACTGAAGTCAGCAGCTGGCTAGAACTGGAGAAATGGTCTCTGTAAGTAGAATAGAAAGGCAAATGGAGTCTCACAAAAGAAACTGACTCCTTAAGATGTGTGTTACTGGTGCCTTTTTTTCTATTATCACTATTTCTCATTTACTCTGGCTACCTATTTCATATCCGTACAGAAGGATGAACCAGTCATCTTAGAAAGTGAATCAAAAGCACAATTTACACTCATGATTTTATCTCTGTGCCTTGAATTGAAGTAAGATGTAGTTGTATGGCAAGCCAAATTGTCATTTAGATATATCTCAAAACACAATTTAAGAAATCTTAAATTGAATTGCAGATATCTCAAACTAACTCCATTTCATGATATCTCAATCTCAAATTGACTTCCTGTTCTATTTCAGATATTTTAAAATAGACAGGAAGTCCATACAAAACATACAGCATTTTCACAGGAAGTCATTTTGAGATATCCTAAAATTACTGTTTTATTTGAGATATCTTGAATTGAATTTGAGATATCTCAAACAGCATAGGAAGTCAATTTGAGATATCTCAAATTGAATTTGAGATATCTCAAATTTAATTTAAGATATCTCAAATGTAATTTGAGATATCTTCAAATAGAATTAATCTGAGATATCTCACATTCAATTTCAGATATCTTAAATGTAATTCAAGATATCTTAAATTACATTTGAGATATCTCAAGATATGACAATCTCTCTAATGACAAGATATGACAATATCTCTAAATGACAATTTGGCTTGCCATAGTAGTTGGGGCAATCGTGTTTTGCTTGATCCTATGGCACACTGTGGCAAGACAAGGCGTGATGTAAAAATGTGCTGATGCTGGCACACAAGAATGATGATACCACTGACTAACTTTCTTAACTGAGTCATGAATCTTGAATTGTTTCGTTCCTCAGTTGGGTCAAAATCAAAATCTTTAACTGAGATGATGACCTAAAGCAACTGGGTGTGTGTCCATTTCAGAGGCAATTAATTTTCTTTACTTGTGCCTTATTTTAAAAGCAATTCCAGTAGAATCAGTCAGTGTGAATTTCTGGCAGTCTGTGAAGATTCAAGGAGATGAGCAGACCTAATAAGGTTTAGATCACATCAGAGATAGGTTATTTAGGGAGATCAAATAAGTTTGGCAATAAGTGAGTGAGTTTCTCTCTCTCTCTCTCTCTCTCTCTCTCTCTCTCTCTGTCTCTCTCTCTCTCTCTTAATTATTCATATATGACAAATCCCAAGCACTGAAACAGAAACACAATTTATTTTATTGTTTCTGTTTGTTTAGTTCCCAGTTGTGAAGGTTCACTGTTATATTAAAAAACAAACCAGAAGCACACTAGAGGGTAGATAGCAAAACACACATGCAGGGGTAAAAATAATCCACGATTACAAATAGATTGCTCTTATAAACTCTTCAATCAATCAATGCTCGCAGGAGTCATATTGGCTCCTGGAATATCTGTACTTGGCAGACCCAAATAAACGCTTGCAGCTCATTCTCATCATAAAACATGCCAACACAAGCACATTTGGAGGAATAATTTGGACTGCACTGCAGGTTCTAAAAAAAAAATACTGAACACCTTTTTTATGAAAAGTGACAGTACGGGAAGAAGTGGTGTAAGATGTTAATTGTCCTACCTTTGGAGTCCATTTGTACAATTGCAGATTAATCATCTTTTTACAGGGCAGTAAGAGTACTAAGAAGAAGAAGTAGCAAAGAATAGCAAAGGCACCAAGTGACATCAGCTTTACTGTAAATAGGTTTATTAAAATATTTTATATACAAATACTTTAGCCGTTAATATTTATAGACACCTATATACAGTATAAAATTAAGACAAAACAAATCATCACATCAACCTAAAAAAAAAAAATATATATATATATACACTCACCTAAAGGATTATTAGGAACACCTGTTCAATTTCTCATTAATGCAATTATCTAACCAACCAATCACATGGCAGTTGCTTCAATGCATTTAGGGGTGTTGTCCTGGTCAAGACAATCTCCTGAACTCCAAACTGAATGTCTGAATGGGAAAGAAAGGTGATTTAAGCAATTTTGAGCGTGGCATGGTTGTTGGTGCCAGACGGGCCGTTCTGAGTATTTCACAATCTGCTCAGTTACTGGGATTTTCACGCACAACCATTTCTAGGGTTTACAAAGAATGGTGTGAAAAGGGAAAAACATCCAGTATGCGGCAGTCCTGTGGGCGAAAATGCCTTGTTGATGCTGGAGGTCAGAGGAGAATGGGCCGACTGATTCAAGCTGATAGAAGAGCAACTTTGACTGAAATAACCACTCGTTACAACCGAGGTATGCAGCAAAGCATTTGTGAAGCCACAACACGTACAACCTTGAGGCGGATGGGCTTCAACAGCAGAAGACCCCACCGGGTACCACTCATCTCCACTACAAATAGGAAAAAGAGGCTACAATTTGCACAAGCTCACCAAAATTGGACAGTTGAAGACTGGAAAAATGTTGCCTGGTCTGATGAGTCTCGATTTCTGTTGAGACATTCAGATGGTAGAGTCAGAATTTGGCGTAAACAGAATGAGAACATGGATCCATCATGCCTTGATACCACTGTGCAGGCTGGTGGTGGTGGTGTAATGGTGTGGGGGATGTTTTCTTGGCACACTATAGGCCCCTTAGTGCCAATTGGGCATCGTTTAAATGCCACGGCCTACCTGAGCATTGTTTCTGACCATGTCCATCCCTTTATGACCACCATGTACCCATCCTCTGATGGCTGCTTCCAGCAGGATAATGCACCATGTCACAAAGGTCGAATCATTTCAAATTGGTTTCTTGAACATGACAATGAGTTCACTGTACTAAACTGGCCCCCACAGTCACCAGATCTCAACCCAATAGAGCATCTTTGGGATGTGGTGGAACGGGAGCTTCGTGCCCTGGATGTGCATCCCACAAATCTCCATCAACTGCAAGATGCTATCCTATCAATATGGGCCAACATTTCTAAAGAATGCTTTAAGCACCTTGTTGAATCAATGCCACGTAGAATTAAGGCAGTTCTGAAGGCGAAAGGGGGTCAAACACAGTATTAGTATGGTGTTCCTAATAATCCTTTAGGTGAGTGTATATATATATATATATATATTCTATAATTACATTTTATGACAAATTTGAAAACAAACATGCCTTGCATTACACATTGTACCAGATATTGGATGGTGTTTAAGGAATATTGTAATCATTAGTTTCCTCTAAAACGCCTTCCAGTTTTTCGATGTCTTCCCTTTAACTGGTTTAAAGAAAACAGGGTGCATACAACAAGCCTGTGGTGAATTGTCCTTCAGGTTGCAATTGGTTAGTTTCTGTGTTTTGGATGGTGGCATAAATATGTTAAAATTACCTTGGATGAGGGCATCTAATTTCTTTGCATGGGGGAAAAAACACAGCCACACTCAAGTAAACATCATACCACAATAGGTAAGACTTATGCAGATACCAAGCTGAAATCTGAATGCTTCAACAGAAGTCTTAAATAAGCATAATCTTATTTTCCCTACTACAATGCCTTGTTTTGCCAGTGGTTAGAATTGTCTAGAAGGTCATGATTAAAGGATTTGTTAATGACTATTAAAAATGCCTTATTTTTTTACTTATTGGAGGAAACCTTGAATTACAAATTCAAATATGCATAACCCTTCCTATATGCAGGCTTATGTCAATGACTGAATTAATGAATAAAAAAATACATAAATAAAATCCATATATAATACATAAGAATAAGATAATGTCTTTATATTGTGATATAATCTAAAAATAAGGAAGCTGTATTTCCAATACATTTATTTCTCCTCGATTCAGTCAGAGATAAGAGAAACATTGTGAATAGTGAATAAGCTGTTTGTTTTAAAGGAGAACTCATGAACTGACAAACCAACCAGTTTTGAACCTGTTTTCCAATACCAACAAGAGATGTCTTTCCTTCAGAATAACAATGAAGCTGACCTGACAAATATACAGATGTGCTCAAATTTGTTGGTACTTACAGCTCATTTAAATAATGCTTCATTCCTCCTGAAAAGTGATGAAATTAAAAGCTATTGCATCATGTATACTTGCATGCCTTTGGTATGTCATAGAATAAAGCAAAGAAGCTGTGAAAAGAGGTGAATTATTGATCATTCTACAAAGCCTCTAAAATGGCCTGGACACATTTGTTGGTACCCCTCAGAAAATATAATAAATAATTGGATTATAGTGATATTCCAAACTAATTAGTTTATTTCATTAGTATCCCACATGTCTCCAATCTTGTAATCAGTCATTCAGCCTATTTAAATGGAGGAAAGTTGTCACTGTGCCATTTGGTATCATTGTGTGCACCACACTGAACATGGACCAGAGAAAGCAAAGGAGAGAGTTGTCTGAGGGGTTCAGAAAGAAAATAATAGACAAGCATGGTAATGGTAAATGCTACAAGACCATCTCATAGCGGCTTGATGTTCCTGTGACAACAGTCGCAAATAATATTAAGAAGTTCAAGGTCCATGGAACTGTAGTCAACCTCCCTGGGCGCGGCCACAAGAGGAAAATCAACCCCAGATTGAACAGAAGGATAGTGCAAATGGCAGAAAAAGAACCAAGGATAACTGCCAAAGAGATACAAGCTGAACTCCAAGGTGAAGGTACGTCATTTTCTGATCGCACCATCCATCGCTTTTTGAGCGAAAGTGGCCTCCATGGAAGAAGACCCAGGAGGACTCCACTTTTGAAAGAAAAACAAATTGCTAAAATGCATATTGACAAACCACAATCCTTCTGGGAGAATGTCCTTTGGACAGATGAATCAAAACAGGAGCTTTTTGGCAAGTCACATAAGCTCTATATTCACAGATGAAAAAATTAAGCTTTCAAAGAAAAGAACACCATACCTACAATGAAACATGGAGGAGGCTCAATTTTTTGGGGGGCTGCTTTGCTGCGCCTGGCACAGGGTGCCTTGAATCTGTGCAGGGCACAATGAAATCTCAAGACTATGAAATCATCAAACCTGAGACAGCTGGAGCAGTTTGCTCAGGAAGGGTGGGCCAAACTACCTGTTAACAGGTGCAGACGTCTCATTGAGAGCTACAGAAAACATTTGATTGCTGTGATTGCCTCTAAAGGTTGTGCAACAAAATATTAGGTTGAGGGTCCCATCATTTTTGTCCATGCCATTTTCATTTGTTTTATTATTTACATATTATGTTAAAAAACAAAATCAAAAGCAAAGTCTGATTTCTATTAAATATGGAATAAACAATGGTCGATGCCAATTACTTTTGTCAGTTTCAATTTATTTCAGAGGAAATTGCATATTCTTCATTTTTTGTGGAGGGGTACCAACAAATTTGAGCATGTCTGTATATACACATATACAGTGAGGGAAAAAAGCATTTGATCCCCTACGGATTTTGTATGTTTGCCCACTGACAAAGAAATGATCAGTCTATAATTTTAATGGTAGGTGTATTTTAACAGTGAGAGACAGAATAACAACAAAAAAATCCAGAAAAACGCATTTCAAAAAAGTTATAAATTGATTTGCATGTTAATGAGGGAAATAAGTATTTGACCCCTTCGACTTAGTACTTGGTGGCAAAACCCAAGATTTGACGGTACATGGCCCCGTCCATCGTCCCTTTGATGCGGTGCAGTTGTCCTGTCCCCTTAGCAGAAAAACACCCCCAAAGCATAATGTTTCCACCTCCATGTTTGACGGTGGGGATGGTGTTCTTGGGGTCATAGGCAGCATTCCTCCTCCTCCAAACACGGCGAGTTGAGTTGATGCCAAAGAGCTCAATTTTGGTCTCATCTGACCACAACACTTTCACCCAGTTCTCCTCTGAATCATTCAGATGTTCATTGGCAAACTTCAGACGGGCCTGTACATGTGCTTTCTTGAGCAGGGGGACCTTGCGGGCGCAGCAGGATTTCAGTCCATCACGGCGTAGTGTGTTAACAATTTTTTTCTTGGTGACTATAGTCACAGCTGCCTCATTAACAAGATCCTCCCGTGTAGTTCTGGGCTGATTCCTCACCGTTCTCATGATCATTGAAACTCCACGAGGTGAGATCTTGCATGGAGCCCCAGACCGAGGGAGACTGACAGTTATTTTGTGTTTCTTCCATTTGCGAATAATCGCACCAACTGTTGTCACCTTCTCACCAAGCTGCTTGGCGATGGTCTTGTAGCCCATTCCAGCCTTGTGTAGGTCTACAATCTTGTCCCTGACATCCTTGGACAGCTCTTTGGTCTTGGCCATGGTGGAGAGTTTGGAATCTGATTGATTGATTGCTTCTGTGGACAGGTGTCTTTTATACAGGTAACGAGCTCAGATTAGGAGCACTCCCTTTAAGAGAGTGCTCCTAATCTCAGCTCGTTACCTGTATAAAAGACACCTGGGAGCCAGACATCTTGCTGATTGATAGGGGATCAAATACTTACTTCCCTCATTAACATGCAAATCAATTTATAACTTTCTTGAAATGCATTTTTCTGTTTTTTTTTTTGTTTTTCTGTCTCTCACTGTTAAAATACACCTACCATTAAAATTATAGACTGATCATTTCTTTGTCAGTGGGCAAACGTACACAATCAGCAGGGGATCAAATACTTTTTTCCCTCACTGTAAATATTAAAGCCCAGTATGGGTTTGATCTGATTGTATTGAGAAAAAAGGACCCTAATTTATATGGAACAGACACACGTTCCTTTCCTCAACCTTCCTTTGCATGCAGTCATATTATAGTATAGGTATGTTAAGACAGTGTGTAAACAATTTAAAAGACGGGAAACATACAAACACCTTAGATGTACAAAGTCACCATTTCCTAGACATACTTCATAGGGGTTGTTAAACTCACATTTTTAATGTCTGTTCCCCTTTTATTGTTTTAGAATTGCTTTCACTACTCCCAAGAATTGTATGTATGTGTTTTTTGTTTTTCTTGGACTACAGCAGACTATGTCCTTGGTTACAGGAGATAAAAATAAAATACAATCACATTTGTTCAGGGAGTAGAGACTACAACTCCTGAGTACAGAATCGGTTCTCTGAAAGGCCTTGATTTTGACATTGCCATTGCGTACATTTCACTGCAGCTTACTGCCAGGTGCACTCTACCAATTTGCATCGCATTTAATACAAGTTTGCTGCCTTCTGATATCCCTTTGCCCATCCTAGAGAAAAACAAAAGTCTTCTTCATCAGTTACAGATAACCTGCTAATTAATCCTCAAGGCCAGAGCAGGGAAGGAGTCTAGAAACATTTCATTTCAAGTGAATTTGACTCACACTACATTCAAGCACATTGGTAACGGTGCCTTATCCAAGATGATTTTCTATGGACTCCGCAGCCCATGCCAGCACTCTAATGGGGTCCTCTGAGCCAGCCAAGAAATAAGCAGAAGGCATCATGATTAGGAGTGGATGGTATAGCTTAAATACCAAAACATTAAAAAAGGTTATCTTTCAAGTAAAAAATGTCACCCAAAGGGGGATGGGCTTAGCCTGACACCATGGACCCTCACCAAATATATTGTCAACCAAAGCTGCCTATTGGCCACTCCATGTGTCACACAAGCAGCCTCTTCATGTTCCCGCTTGTATAAATGATTCTGCGTTGAGTAGCTCCTCCTCTTTTTGCTGGAAGTCAAAAGACTCCCGCACTACCTTGCAACCTTTGGATAGCATTCTCTTTTTCAGATAACCGGGGTAGCATTCACAAGTTATCATTCTCCAGACTTCTCAATTTTTAAAGTCTTTTTTGTTGTTTGTTTTTTCCAGATTTTTTACTGTAGATAAAGGCTACCTCGCACTAGATATAGAAAACTCAGATGAATGGCCATGTCAGTTTATGAAGCATGAGCACAATCATTTTGCAACATGAACAGGTAATCAGAACAGATCACCTGAAAGGCATTGCTGTTGGTGTATGAGAATATGAAGGGCCTGTCAAAAATCTACCAAAAAAACACAAATAAATTGTGTAAATACTGATGGTAAAAAAATAATGTAGCATAGACAGACAATGTTAGTGCTATGCCTACTAAGAAAAGGAAAACTATCATTAACCCATTTGAGACATTATGTCAATGTTTTATAACCTCCCTGAAAATGAAATATTACAGTGAATGTTTTAAATTTAGTTTCTATTACCATTTATAATGAAGTGTCACTTGCCCACTCAGTCAGAAATTTGATGATTTTTTTGCTTTTTGAGACAAGATATGCCAAAACCTGGGCAATGAGTTGCTGGTTCTTTTAGATGCAAATGGTGAAAAGAGAAGAAGAGGTGTGTATGATAAGGGAATTAAAATAACTATTAAAAGGAGATCAATTGTGACCATGTATCAATGATTATGCTTGATATAGAAGGGCATTCTTATAGGGAAATGCCCAGAAACAGTCAGTTTTGCATAACTGAGTGCAAACTACAGTCAACAGATACAAAAACTTCTAAAGAAACATTCATTCATGCCAGGTGAACACACCTTGAATATTTTTGGATGCAGACCCATGAGAATACTGGGTGGTATGGCTACTGCACTAAAGGTAAAAAAAAAGAAAAAGGCAATATAAAAAATACCAATATTAAAAAAACATTATACAGGCTCTTCTTTAAGTCATTTTCTTTCCAGATTTTCAACTGTAGATAAAGGCTACCTCACCACCTCACGTAAAGGCTACCTGGAGATAGACAAGTCAGATGAATGGCCATGTCAGTTTATGAAGCATGGGCACAATCATTTTGGAAAATGATATACCATCAGAACAGATCACTTTAAAGGCAGAGATGTTAGCGCATACGAATATGAAGAGTCTTGGAAATAAGACGCTGAGATACAAATGGCCACAAAGATGACCAAGTCTTCATCACTTCACTGCCCTCACAAGTTATCTATTATGTTCAATATTACACAATTATTAAATTAATAAAAAAGCTGATGTACAAAATGATAATAACCAATTTTTTGGAAAGTGATCATATTTAATACAAGTGTCTGAGATGGCTTCAAGAAAAGTACTGACTGCATTTATTGATAGATTGATTTTAAATTAAAATAAGTATTATTGTGATTAGACACAAGTATAAGGCCAATTGAAGCAAAGCCACAACTGAAAATGCACTCTAAAAGTAAAATAATTGTAATATAAATAATGGTGATAATAATGTTGTATACTCATCAGGGGTGCAACAAGGGGGGTTTTGGGTGAGTGTGCTATAGACCCCATCCCCAAACTAACAAAATAAAAATGTCCCAGCATAAATGCAGTAAAACACATTTTGCCAAATACTTTGATTGTTATAAAGCAGCCTACGGCTTTTAATAAAGTTGGATGTGTGTGTTGTAAAACACTTCCATATTACTAATGTCAACCTACTAAGCGTTGGTCACATGATCACTCCATCCAATGAAAGAGATGAGATGATCTCCCGACTTGATTTATGAGTAAGTGATCTCAATTCTTATTATTGGCCTATATGATTACTGTTTTCGTGATCAATATTATCATTCCCAAATGACAGAATTCATTAAATACTATTATAATAATAATAATTATTATTATTATTATTATTATGATTATTACTACTACTACCCCATCAGTAACCCCAACCCCCCCTCCCCAATTTGCTTTTTATTTTTTCCTGCTGCTTGCACCCCTGATACTGATGAGTATGGCTATATGGTTGTATGGATTGATGGAAGGATCCAGTCACCTGAGTTTCACACAAGTGAAAGCTTTAGGATTAGTTTGATATTGAAAAGTATGCTTCTTTCAATAGCTAACTAACTAGAATGTAATTATTTAAAAATGCACAGTTTGACAGGTCTTTTGATCAATAAACCACTCAGACAACAAAAATACAATATTTTGGATTGAAGGGCAGTACTGAAGAGGTCTGACATGTCTTTACATAGCACAATATGATAGTAAAAAAAAAAACTCATGAAAATGGCAAAAAGGTTCTGGGCTCAACTAAACTGTTGGACATATTCCTCAGCTCAGTCACAGAATTCACAATCTTGTACCCTAGTAAAGATAATGTATTATTACAAAGACTTTGGACTGTCTGGACAATGTCAAAAGCTAGGTTTAATCTCCAGCTTTCAGCAGTGGCTTTAGAGTTTCTGGTTGTTGAAAATTTGTAATTCCCTTCTTGAGCCGCGCTTCTGTTGGTGTTGTGTATTATCCATGTGCGGACCTTTTCATCCATTTCAAGGCCAATAAACTTGTAAATGTCTTTGGCCTTGTCCTCTGGGTTCCTAGCTAAGTCCTCATACCTAACTAGCAAGTACTTCCCTTTCAGCCACGACGGTTTTTGAAAGCCCGTTTCGGCCGAGTCAGACAGATCCTGGCAAGTCCGGGTAATCTGGGCGAGATCCACATAGTGGGGCCTTCTGCCAGTGGCGTTCCATATTTTCCAGGCTCGGAACTGATCCATGAAAGCGACCATCCTTGATGCTAGAATCCCGCGAGGGTCCCTCACCAAGTGTACGATCTTCAGGTTTAGTCTAGGATCTTCTGACAATATCCTCAGGTCTTTGATCTCAGGGATGCGAACGGTTTTGATGGCCATGTAGCCTCTGTCCTGGCAGGCCTTAGACGCCAGAGTGAGGTTCAGGGTCCGGCACTTTTTCGAGCACCAGAACTCATCGGAATCCTGTGCGTCACGGCTTTCCTCGCACACCGGGGGAGAGCATAAGGCACTGTTGGATCCCCTCCGGAAGAAGGAGCTGGTGACATGGTCCTTGGGCTCCGGTTTGATGTAATTCTCCAAGAAATAGAAGTCACAATTGTACAGGTTCTGCAAGAGGTCCCTGTATGCCCCAAGCAGGGCTCTGCGGTCCAGTATTTTCCGAAGCCTCGTGCTGGAGTTGGTGAATGCCTGCTGGACATGGTAGAGGGGTTCGAAGAGATAAAATATGTCAGGATGTTGGTTAAACAGCTGTCCAGTGAAGGATGAGCCACTTCTAGTGGTAGCAAAAAGAATTATGTGTTTCCTGTTCTGAGAGTTGAAGGGACCAAATGACAATCCATCATCGCAGAGGGATCTCCACGTGTACTCTGTAGGGAAGAAGACAGAGTAGTCAGGTGAGATATATTAACAAAAGGTATATTATTTACAAAACTATTATTACTATTATTTACAAGCTAATAAGTTATGGAACTCATATAACCACATATGCTTAACACAATGATTCAAATGTATTGTTTTTTTCTTTCCATTATTGGTTTAATTTATTTTAATTTAAAAAAGTTGCCCTGTGATGAAATCCCGTCCAGGAATTGCAATTGGATAGTTATACAGCCTTCCAGGTTTTGAAAGATAGTTTTTAATTTGTTTCCCCCAGCAAAGAATCACAGCTAGAGAAATAGGATTGTTGTGAATGTGAACAGAACCAGAAAGGGTGTTTACTCATGCTGTAGTAGAGCATATAAAAATAGCTGTAGTGAGATCATTATGGAAGCAGATTTCTCAAAGAGTTACAGTGAATATAATCATTTCTGATTGGGAAAAATATTAACATTTGTAATTATGTACCCTGGGAGATACAGCTTTTCTGTGTTGTGACACTGTATTTGTGTTGAGAAAGTGCAGTGCATTTCAAAGTGTACTAATGAATGTCATATACTTGTTAAATCTACATTAGCTGGATTAAAAAAATTCTGATTGTTGCACTTAAATTGTTATGAAAATAAAAATATATTCAGGAAGACAGCTTCTGGCTTAACTACAGGTTCAGGAGATAACTGTATGATATAAGCACTGTGCCGTGTATGCCAAAAAAAATTAAAATAATATTGATAGGCCTTGTCTTATCACAAATGATTAACACATATTAATTGGGATTAATTACTTCGGGTTCACAAAGTCAACTTCAAACATTTTATTTGTGTCTCTGTTTGGTAATATATAATCTTTGAGTCCCCTGGTTTCCTAAGCTCTGATCCAATGTTTCCACTGTTGTGATCAGCTCTTATGCTTTCCCTGCCACATCGCTTTGTGTTTGCTTCCAAGATGCAGCGTCCTTGTGTTAGCTTGCTAACAACAAACTTCCAGTCGCTTTTTCCCCCCTCTATCTGAAATAACATCAAAGGGAACACATTTCAAGATACAGGACTGTCTGATTGGAAAGAGACTGATGACATTAAAACTCCTAAGATGAGTAATAGAAAAGAACTGCCTTGGGAAGAGCATTGCACAGCTGCAGCTACAAGGGGTTATGCCCACACTACCAAAATCAGTAAAGCACATCTGCCAAAAGCAGCCCTGTGAAGCTCAGCTCAGAAGATAATAAAACCCTCGAGTAAAAATAGCACCGAATGATATCAACAGAGTAGTCCAACATCAAAATTTTCACAACAACACCAAGACGCAGACTGTATCATAGCCACAATTAACCCAGGAAAACCAGTAGATGGAGATCTTATTGAATCGAATGTCCTGAAATATATAAGCATTTATTTCCATGAATTGCTCAAATTTCTTATCTGGCCATGAACTAACCGGTGGCATAAGCTAAGCTGCAAAAACAAGAAACATAATTAAAAAAATAAAATAAAAATGTAAAGATGTGAATTTGTGCAACTTTCAAGCAGTTCATGGTGCTGTCTGTACTATTGGCACGTACACATATTTATTATCAGCAATTGCTCTCAAGAACAAGTATTTTATCTTCCCATCGATTTGAACAATCTTTACAAAGAACCTTCTATGACAAGCAGGAATCCAGCGTCTCCATTTTTCTGTTCTTAATGGTATTTAGAATAGACATAATGAGGAAAAGACTTTGTTTGAGAATGATGATGATGATTAAGGCATTTAGTAGATGCCTTTATCCAAGGTGACTTACATGTTTTATTAAGCAGTGCACTACAATTATGCAACATTACAGGTGGTTGCACCATCACTGCATATAAAAAATAGGAACATATGACAGAGAATAACATTAAGTTATAAACAGTAGCTTTTTATGGCAGAAATCACATCATTCAAAGCAGTACAGCGTAGACGATGAGTAGAAGCAAATATATTTCTTCATCGCATTTTCAGGCATGTTTCTGAAAAGTCCAGGCATGTTCTTTATTTTATGCATTTGTTTGCCTTGCTGTGGTTATATATATATATATATATATATATATATATATATATATATATATATATATATATATATATTTCCCTTTCCTGGGTATTGATCAAATGCAGATCAATTTGTGGAATAGACAGACCATTTGACAATTAGAAGTAAATTTTAAACTGTGGGAATTTCCACCACAGCATGCAAGCATCAGCACAGACAGTTAAACTCAGACAGGTATTTTACTAATGTACATCTTTCTCAATTGAAAGCGGTGAAATGATAAAGGAAGGAACATACTTTTTTGCTTGATCTTTGTACCGAAGCTGCCGACCAGGCCCAATGATTTGACTCCAGGGTACCCAGGCATGAACAATGCACATAGCATCTCCACCGAGTCCTGACACTCTACATATAACAGTATGGCACAGGCGAAGACCAACCACTGCTCACCTGTCAGTTTGAATTGTTAATATGTTATATATAATATTACACACAATGTTTGCTTTTCTGTTTCAGTTTTGCTTTCTCTGTTCAGTGTTACAATAGTAGTGTATATCCAAACATTTTAGAAATGGCTTTCACCCGGCCACCACCACCCATTTAACATATAACTTTAGATTCTCTCAGGAAACTTATTTTCCCTGTTGCTTTGTTCGCTTGTTGTTTCTTCTTTAGAACAAAGACCCCAGGTGATGAGAAAGTACTGCCAGGGTTTGATAGTTATAAAATCAGACATAACAAGCCAGCCTATAAAACTGAACATGTCACTTGTCAAATTCAAAAGCCCTGTTGTTTATAGCTGTTTACCGAATAAAAACCTGTTACTGAATTTAGGACAATTTACAGTTAAATGACAAATGGCTCCCACAGTCCTCTAAAAGTGTGGAAGTGACATCAAATGAGTTCTTCCCTGTTTGCTAATTGACATGCAATTTTTTTATTGATGAATCCAGATATACTAATACAAATTAGTCTGATTTTACATTTTAATCTCACTGATCTTTCTTTTGTGGGACCTGGCGATCATTTAATTAACTGTCTGTGTCAGTCACAGTAATGCCGACAAGATTGAAACCACTTCTGAAGCCCAGTGGAATTGTACATTAACGCCTACAACACACAAAGTGACTTCCATGCAACAATATCACCAGCAACCAATGATGCAACATGCAGAAACAAGTGTTTTCTAAAGGTATTTACAAGTTGAAAAATGTTACCAGTGTTACCTTGACTTCATCATCAAGCATCATCTAAATCAATGTTTTGTAATAATTTACATGAAAATGCAAGCACAATTGTTCTGAAGGAGAGATCTTGATTTACTTGATGTTTTATTTAAAAAATATAAAACAGACAGCTGTGGGTAATTGTTTGAGTCTACATGGAATGAGAAGTGTGTGTCTATTATTTGTTTAGTTTTTTGTCTAAGGTTACCTCCTGCCAAACCTGAGTCCTTGAATCTAGCTATTTCCTATTGTAGCCTACATGTTATGGCTGAATAAACAATTATTTTGGCCCTCTGCTGGAATATATTAATAAAACAACTGAATATGGCTTGAAACACAGCACCAAACTAAGGTCTCACATGATATTTCTGAAAATACCATGCAAATGTTCCCCTGCATCTTATTACATCTTCCAAATGATTTGTTTGCATTAACATATAGCAAACTTTATTTAAATACAATGTTGTTTTTACTCAGATGCCGATGACATAATGTTAATTGCCTTTTAAAATATATCAGATTTTTACATATTTAATTACCCTCTTATTAGAGTACTATATATCATTATTAATTATCAATTAGTTAACTTTCAATAAACAGACATGGTCCTTCATGGTCTGTACTGAAGAAACGTGAACATCAGTGTTTTTAATTTACATTATGTTGTTGTTTAGTGATTTTCAACAAAATATACAAATAAAAATCAAAAATAAAATAAAATCTTTACATGCTGAGGTATTTTCTTTGCAATTTTCTAACAAGTTTATAAAACCTATATGAGAGTAGTGCAAAAATCACATTGAGGCTGTCCCTTAACACTATATTTTAAATTGTATTTGAAATTAAGGTCTGTGTTTACAATCAGTCATAAGAGATTAATGGCCTTTTGAGCCAGCTTCTTTGTTCTTACGCTGGTTGCTTACAGCTCTTAAAACTTCCTATGTAGAAGAAGGCGGATAGTTATTTTCACAAGGAGGCGAGTGGCGTTTTCTCTGCCTACACTTCACTTGCAGAATAATACTTTTTTTTTTAAATACAGAGAGCACTGAAATACATAGTCATGACATCTCATCTATGATTATGTGGCTGCATTAAAATATCTAAATTAAATAATATAGCAACTTCAGGGAAACTGAGAAAAGAACCCACCCCATGAGATTTGACCAGTTTCTACAACACTCCCACGGGTGGCAGACTGGTTTGCACAGACTCAGATTTAATGTAAAAAAGATGCTATACTGTATATGTAGTATACAAAGTACACATGTGTACAGACCTTCTTATGGAGAAAAATAATATTAATGTTAAGGCTTTGATGCATAACTCCAGGGCTTCAGACTTTCAGTCCAACCCGAGTTCCTAGTACCTAATGCAACCAATCATTGTCCTAAGAATGGTAACCCCTTTTGGTAAGCTACAGAATATTTTAGAGATGCGGGCCCTCTGGGGCCACAGATGTGTGCACACTGAGCTAAGTTAAGGGAGACAGACTCTGAAACTACATAATGGTGCCCACACTGAGTCCAGCATCACTCCAAACTGCAGGCCAGCAGGCTGTTGTCCCTCCCTGCTTCTTTACCTTTTAGTTCTCTGTGCTGGCAGTGATGACTGCCTTGGCAGGGGGAGCTGAAAGAATCTCTGAGAGAGCGAATGGCAGTGTACTGGATCCCCAGTGAGGCGCACACCAGCAGCAGCACTGTCTTCCAGGAGCA